>NC_079489.1:13600000-14200000 GCF_020520425.1 Spinacia oleracea | reverse complement strand
ATAACAACGCCCAAGGCAAGGGTGAAAGACCTTGTGATTTTAACACAAGCGTCTTGAGTTAATAAACATAACTCGGATAGCATGCTATAAATCCCAAAAAATTGGGGAGCAGCGTTTACATTTGAGGTTGTGAAAGCATCGAGAAACATTCTCAACGCTGACCTAAAATGGGGATTAACATAAGCTAACCTCCACGACCAAAGAACAACCCCTACCCTAGGACACAAACCTTTCCTAACTCCTACTATTCCTTCCCTAATCAAACTACCAGAGCAACATACTCCAAGCCCACAACCGAAAGAGATGAAGTTCCCCAACACACACTGACCTATACTTCCTCCATTAACAACTTTAGAGAAAGAGAGAACTTCAACCAGAATTAAGTCTCCAAAACCAACCATAAACCCCAACAATTGGACTACCTTAAACCACCTCCAGATTGAACCTAAACTCACGGAACAATCAATTAAAACCCAAACAACTAAAATCCACAATTGAAACCCACGATCAACAATAGCAGAAGGACAATTACCAATACCAAAAAGAACCAAAAACAATACCACCCAACACAACCTACTAAAACAGACCATTCTTGAAACCTAGCACTAACACAAAGCAAATCAGATGAGATACGGGCAACACACAAATGGCAAGTTCAACCCCAAAACCTAAAACACTAAACTAACCTTTACCTTTACCATCAAGGTCGGGGTGGGTCGACACTACAAGACGACAGTTATTACCTTTACCGTCCAGATCGGAGTAGTCCGACACAAAACAAAGACAACGACGATTAGACGGAATTAGGATAACAAGCCAAGAAACCAATTCACACAGGGTACTGCCCACAACTTACACAAGAGACAACCTAAAACAACAGCAAATCCAAGTTCACAAAAACCCTAACCCTAAAAATACCTTTACCGACGAACGATGACGGCGGAGAATAAAGAAGGGATGGAAAGCTGTCTAAGTTGACCCTCTAACTCGATCAATTAACCTCCAAACACAATCCTTTAAATTAAAAAACCCTGCTAGGTAGAAACAAGAAATCCCAAAACTGAAAACCCTAACCCTAATTTTACCTTTACCACCAAGGAAATCAAACTCTGAAAAAACGCTCCGCGGCGACACTAGGGATAGCTTTTAGATTGAGATCGTCCACTTCTTTTTTCAAAAGAAAATAAACTTTCATGGAATTTGTTTTCAAGAGAAAACACCATGGAAAATAAGTTTTATTTATTTGTTTTCTTACAAGAAAAGTTATAGAGAAAAAGAAAATAGAAGTGAGAAGTAAAGATGGATGGGAGGAGAGAATAAGAAATGTAAGAAAATAGAGATGAAAGTGTGACATTTTCCCTTATAAGAGCATCTCCAATGGTTGTAGCTAGGGACTTGATTGCAATTTGTAAAAGTTTCAAGCTATTAGCTTAACCATTGGAGTGATTTTAATAAATTTTCTTGTAAAAAAGTGGTCCAATAGGAATTTAAGTAATAATGAAAATAAAATTATAATTAAATGGTTAATTATAAAAGTGAACCCATTTAAATATCAAGTTAGTTTAGTAAATTAGTTTACCATTGGAATACAAAATTGCTATAAATTTAATTAGCTTGAAATCTTAGGTGGCATGACAAGTTAATTTGACAATTAACTTGCCATTGGAGACGCTCTAAAAAGAAATGACCGATAATGTAAATCTCCAAGTTGAGAAAGACACATGTGTTAGGGATATCATTTCATACTTTCATTACAATGTATACACCGATAGACATGAAATATTCTACGACTTCAAACAACTTCAATGGTGAGTTACAAGATGGTGTAGCTAAGTTTGCCACATCAAATTTTTAGCTACAATTGATTTAAGCTACAAATTTTCATATTGGTTGGCTACAATACCTTGTATTCCGTATCTCTTTATAATATGTAATTTAAACAATTTCTTTCTTTTTTCCCTTTCTTTTTTTCAGCTACCTGCTCAAAATAACTACAAGATTTTAATAGTTGCTTAATTATCTCATTGATGTACCAATGGTTGGCTACCTGCTCATATATTTTTATTGTTTGTGAACAGGTCTCTTTTTAACCACTGGAATTGCTTTTAATTTGCTAAATTACATTAGTAAGTTCATTACTTTCATTTCTCACCATCTTAATATAACAAGTAGCTTAAATTCAATTTTAGAGAACATGGAACACGAAAAACTTTCATCACTGGTCCTTCTCGAATCTTGACATCAAAACGAGACTTTGTTAGATCCTGTTCTTTTGGACTTTTTTTGCACTTTCATTCAGTTCAGTTCAGTTCAGCTCCATTAACTTCAGTTCAGTTCAGTTCAGTTCAGTTCAAAAGAACGGATTCATCTTTCTTTGTAATTATTTTTATTCTTGATATTGCAATTAAAATTGACATTTATTACTTATATATATATAATAATTATTATTATCGTTATTATTACTTAAATATTACTATTATTATATTAGTATTATATGTAATTATTGTTATTAATAAATAATTATGATAATTGTACTCCGTAGTTATTATTTATTATTATGAGTATTGTTATAAATATACATTATATTTATTATTAATTACTAATTATTAATTATTAATTCTTAATTCTTAATTATTTTATTATTTTATTATTTTATTATTTATTAATTTTTATTTATTATTTATTGTTTATTGTTTATCGTTTATCGTTTATCGTTTATCGTTTATCGTTTATTGTTTATTGTTTATCATTTATCATTTATCATTTATCATTTATCATTTATCATTTATCATTTATCATTTATCATTTATCATTTATTGTTTATTGTTTATTATTTATTTATTATTTATTATTTATTTTTTATTATTTATTTTTTATTTTTTATTTTTTATTTAGTTCCATTCAGTTCAATTCAGTTCAGCTTCATTCAGTTCAGTTCAGTTCAGCTCCATTAAGTTCAGTTCAGTTTAGCTCCATTAAGATCAGTTCAGTTCAGTTCAGTTCAGCTCCATTAAGTTCAGTTCAGTTCAGTTCAGCAAAATAAAGTTCAGAAGAACAGGACCTTAATGAGACATAATTATTCAAGTAAACTTGATAGGTTTTCCCGTTCTCATACTTTAATATACAGTCCAATATCTTAAAAATATACGGAGTACTTCATATGAAATTGAATAACATCCTCATAGGTAAAGATATTGAGGTGTTTGGTGTCATACTCTTTTAAAGTGATTGTCGTATAGGTTTCTGACACGTACATTTAAATCTAGTATTTCGTACTATGTAAGTCTAATGAGAGATAATCACAGCATAAGAATATAATTTTTGTTAGTAAATAATTTTTTGTCCAAAGGATCAAAGGTCACAAACTTAATCGCATATTAAGGAGAGTTTCATGAATGTTTGCTTGTCATGTACTTACATTAAGTAGAATTAAAAAAAGAAGAGAATATAGATTTCACATAAATCTTCTTGTTTCCTTTCTTTTAGAAAATTTGTTGCTTATAGGAGCAAAATTATCCTCATTAAGCAAAATTACCCACATTAAGCAAAATTGTATTATTCTAATTTATTGGTGGAATTGAACTTTGGTAAAACCCATCAATTAAAAAATGATACTAATTAAAGAAAAACAATGGGCAACTCTTTACTTGTAAGGCAATTCTTATTGAAATGACAAGATAATAAATAATAGGCTTGAATACATTAATGATGATGAGTGCTAAACCACCTTTCATTTCATTATCTTTAATCTAATTAACATTAATGTGCTAATTCTTTCAATTTAGGGGGATATTGAGAATTAATATTTTTCATGTGTGTGTTGGATAAGAAAGGAAATTGATGGTATGAATCGTGTCAATAGCTGATTCATCACATGGTAACCATTTGAAATGACTTCTACAGTTCACCTATAATAAGAAATGACTCCTACGCCTTGTTCTTGTCGTTTTACTAATCGATTTATTATTTTTCACCCCTTCAGAACTACAAATACTTGTAAAAGACTATTTGGTCAGATTATATGCCATGTAATTATTTTTCAACACATTAGTTAACTATCTATTATATCTGTGCCTAGTACGGAGTAGTATTTAAAAACTCAAATCATAGTTACATATGCGATATGTGTCTACTTCTCCATCATCTTCATATTTTTCCTTTATTTTTCTTTTAATATACTGATTTAAATGTTATTCAATATTAATACTTGTATTAAAATTGTGAAAACTCAAAAGACACTCTTGTATGTGAAAAAATAACAACTGAAAAGACACCCATAATAAATAAAATAAAAAATATAAAAATAAATAATCACAAATCAATAAGCATTACTACGTAATACTTGTAACTTAATAATCTTTTTAGATTCTTAACTTCAAAAAATAATACGAGTACAAGAAAACTAAACATTATTTCCAATAACCATCAACCTCTCATCTCCCATTTATAAATGAATTTGACTACCAATCATTTTTCGTTATATTATTCACACAATCAACTATATCAACATACACTTTAAGAGGTAGTAATATGCTTTTATTTTATGCATTTTTCACTTTTTTATGACTACGTCTTAATTTTTCATTTATTTTTTTATTTTAATTAATAATCATTTTTATTTGCTATTTTAGAAGAAATTATAATGTATATCACATTATCATTGGCGTTGATTGTTATTCCTGAATTTTGTTTAGACTGATTTTATAACAACCTTAAAGTAGAAAAAGAGTAATAAACATACAGTGTTTCTAATTATCTTTATCTTACATTAACATTGTGGATGTACCATAAAAAAAATTATATTTTAAGATACCAAAATGTA
The DNA here is from genome assembly GCF_020520425.1 of Spinacia oleracea. Taxonomy (NCBI): domain Eukaryota; kingdom Viridiplantae; phylum Streptophyta; class Magnoliopsida; order Caryophyllales; family Amaranthaceae; genus Spinacia; species Spinacia oleracea. Next base: position 14,195,178 of record NC_079489.1, on the reverse strand, counting down.
TGTCGAGCGATATAAGTTTTCCACACTTTATATATATAATGTTTCCGTGTATTGCACGGGTCAAAATGTTAGTTATACTAAAACAGGCACATGTCATTTCGTGGTGCAAAATTTTTCCCACCAAAAATATTTTCCTAAACGTAAATTAAATTTATTTCTATTTTCTTTTAATTGTTCATGTATGGAAAAAATATTGAAACATAAAATATGACATTTAATAAATACCATGTAATAATAATTTACTTAAAATGATTTTGGTAATATTTTAGTAATATATATCAAATAGTGTTAGCATATTAAACATACAAATATGTAATACGTAATGGGACGAAAATTGCATATTAACTGATTAAATTATATGTTTAAGATTTATTAATTATGCATTTTTTATGAGAAGAAATACATCTGTTAAACATTTTATTAAAAAAAATGTCAAATAATAATTTTAGATATCCGTGTTTGCACGGGATTAATCTAGTTAGATATGATATGACCGTTAAATAAGTGTTTAATAGTTTGATAGGAGACTAGCTAGTTGTTTAGAAAATACTCAAATAGAAAATAGAGATGAGAAACAAGTTGTAGGGATTAGCCGATTAGGTTTGTGTAATTTGGAAGGCAGGGATCAGATCATATACAAATCTATTGAAGTATAAACTAGATTACCAACAATAACTTTATCAATTTGTTTCGTGGCCTAAGTTGTTTTGATCAATTCCAATTCGGATTGTCTAGTTTTGAGCATTAGATGGGTCGGGTTTCAGGGACATACCTTACACCTTAAAAGTTAAAATGTTTATTTTACGTTATACAGAGTGTTGTACCATTATTTAGAATGCATTACTTTTGAACCAATTCTTTGGGTGTATCAAGATGTATATGGTTCATCAACAATAATCTTTTGCTCGATCAGTTGAAGCGTTCCTAAGGAGTAATTGGACAACAAAAACAACCTTGTGTTTACGTGTTTGATACGAGTATGTGATAAGAAATATCTTGATCTATCAATTTAAGAAGAGTCCCATAACCCCTTAACATGTACTTCGTATCGATTTACGGAATAGTATGACATATAATAATTTATTGTAAATCAAGGTAACTTTTACTCAAGCTTTTGTAACTTTAATATGTTTTTATTAAATTTTATATTTTCATTTTTTTATAGATGAACATTTTAAAAGATTATATCGTTACGACATGATAATTTTTTTAAAAGGGAGAAAATTTATCACTAAAAAGTAGACAACTTTTATATTATATCAGTGTAACTTTTAAATATTAATTTCATTTAACTTTTACTTCGATGTACAATATTTATTGTACATCATCTTTAAATAAGAATTTGTGGTACAACGAATATCAAGTAAACATAATTGTTCATTTAGAGGTGTTCTTTCCATTATTTTTTAAAAAGTAATGAGTTTTAATAAGTTCAGATAAATTTCAACCAGGTAATAAGATCCAATAAATTTCAATCAGGCATTTAGTTTACTCTCTTGCAATTAAGTCTATTTCAATAAATTTCAATCAGGCATTTAGTTTACTCTCATGCAATTAAGTCCATTTCAATCAGGCATTTAGTTTACTCTCTTGCAATTAAGTCCATTTCAATAAATTCCAATCAGGTCGACAAATAAATTAAGTTTAACCCATTATAATACCAATCAGATCCTATAACTTCAGATTGCAATTCACACAAGTCTAATAAGTCAAACAGATTACACCCTAATTCATGTTTTATGAATAAAAAATATAACAAAAATTAGAATAATCTTCTATCAAAACTATATCCTAATGGTTATTTCTTTATCTAAACATATTATTAGGACCAAATCACCAATACCAACACAAAACTGCGGTCCAAGCAATCCATCCAAATTCAATTTCATATCTTAATTAAATTCCCATGCAATGATTAGTGAGGTTTTACGGTGGAGAAAAGGAATGATAAAACAAAAGGAGTCGCCATGTGACTTGTTTCCCTAGGAGAACTTTATAGGATTAGTTTATTTGGACTTTTTCATTAAAGAGAGAGATGTTCTTCAAATAACATACAGTAATTAATTAAATAATCTATATAGCTAAGCCATTATTATTCTCTTCTATAAGTGGTAGTTTTTATTCTAATTTTAAACAACATCAAAGATTACTTAATTATTGCATGAAACACTCTGGAAGGCTTAATCTATTAAATCACGCCAGCTGCTCCTTCACTTATTGTTTAATTTTTGGTTTTGATTAATGGAAGGACAAGCTAGTAGTTACAAATTTTATTATTTTTGAGGAAAAACAAACACTATCTTAAAAATTAGATGATGTAGTACAAAATTATTGAACTTTATAATCTATACTACACCTATTAAAGAGTATTTTGTTACAATAAAAGTTTATATTTTTTTAAACTAACTTGATTACAATCTATTTATATCACATCCTATAATGAGACATAATTCAAATTTCAAAAACATGTATAGAACAATTTACTCCGTATTGTATCTATGTTGAAAATATTAAAAAGTATTTCGGGTGAACGTCAAATTTGTTAAGAGTAGTCATATACTCTCTTCGTTCCATATTGATGTTCCAATTTATATTTTTCACGTTTGCCAATGCACATTTTATATCTCTAATTATACATTAGCAAAAAAAATACAAAATTTTGATATTACTAAAGTATTCATTGAGACAAATCAAACCAGACCCCCTTGAATATGTTTTTTCTATGTATTGGAAGCAATTTAGAAAATTTCCTTCAATTATGAATAATGTCAAAATTGAAAATTCTAAATTGGAACATCATTGTGGAACGGAGGGAGTATTACATTATGTTAAGATCTGACCCATTAAACATCACGTGTGAGAGTCCCACATTAATAAAAGAAAAGAGAGTTAAACACTTAATAAGGCCAAGGGGCTACTCCCCTTATAGCCGTATGGTTTGAAGGTGGAACCTCCTACGGTCTTGTTAAGTGAGCTCTCTCTCTACATGACGGGTGTGGCCCAAACCCGTATTTTACACATTATAATAGCGATATTAAAAATAATTTGTATTCTATTTGAATTAGAATGGCAACATAAAAATGTAAATAAAAACATCAACTATTCTCCCTTCCTCACCATTCGCTGTTTTCACGCAACTTGGCATTGTAAAACATCAATTTTCTGGTGATTGGTAGTCTACTTATAAAAGGGCAAAATCAACACAAGTGATGTTAAATCCCCTTTTATTTAACTTGACAGTTAATTGACAAGGATAAGGTAAAATTCAGTATACTCCCAACAATATATATACTCCCCTTTTAAGGTTTGATCGAAATACCGATGTAATTACCAACTTCAATCAACTGAGCTACCCTTCAACCTTCATCAACTCTTCTAAATTACCAACCTTACTTGACATCTCTTCGTAGAACACACGGTTAACCTAAAAACGATCTAATTTGACTCTTAGTTGAATATCACACATCCCTATGTTTACCACAAAAAGCAATGTTAATCATTGTTTTACCTTTGGGTTACAAAAGTGAGAAAATGAGGATAATCTCTCGTTCTTTTTAGCTTGGACACCCAAAATACTTCCTCCATTCTTTATTAAATGACACAATTTTTTTGTCACGTTTGCCAATGTAATATTTCAACCATTAATACCTTTTATTATCAATGGTTAAAAATTATAAAAGTTTGATATTATAAAACTATAGGATGAGACGATTATAACAAGACCCCACATGACTATATTTTTTGTTAAGTATAAATCACAATTGATGGTCAAAGTATATTATATGAATAGTGCCAAAAGTACAATTGTGTCATTTAAAAAAGAATGGAGGAAGTAGGTGGTTAGTGGTGACTTGGTTTATTTTGGTAGGTGGCGGAATTTATCATGAATAAATGAATAATACTTCCTCCGTCTTTTAATAGTCGCAACGTTTGGACTTTTGCCACTATCCATATAATCTACTTTGACTATTCTTAGTGTTTTTTATATAAGATAAAACATAGTCATGTTGGATCTTGTTAGATTCGTCTCAATGTGTATTTTCAAAATATCAACTTTTTATAATTTTTGCATAAAGAGAATTTAAGATATAAATGATCAAAGTTATGCATTGCGTGCGTGAAACTAACAAACGTTGCGAGTATTAAAAGACGGAGAAAGTATAGCATAGCATTAGTATGTTATTGTCATTTATCCACTACTACTGGTAGCCGTACCGTAACTAGAGAATGGGGAGCTCGATGCATGCATGAGCCAAGTCGCAGCTATATATAGCTCCAAAGAGTAATGGACAAATACATTTGACAACTTCCAACAGAGATATAGTTAAATTAATGGACTAATTTGGTACTGGCAAAGACTGGTGAATAATTAGTCTAAAAATAGGTGATTAACTTTATCTTAGTCACTGACCTAATCCATGAAATTAATACCATGAGGATCACTGGTTGTCAGTACACCAGGAGATTAGAGCATTTTGAATTACCTAACAGAAAGCATTGTTAGTACTGAAATAATAGTTATACAAACTAATAGATTACAGCTTGTTTAAGCTTAAAAGTTCAATGAATAACACCGACTAAATAACTAACTAATACTACGTTCTATTCAACTTATTTCCATTTATTTCAGTAAAAATAAGTTATAAGTTTAAGTAAGATAAGTTCAAAATAAGGGTTGAACGATTACAATTTATAACAAATATAAGTTTTGATAAATTCTAACAAGTTGTTGAGAAGATTAACCCACGTGTGAGTTGAGACTAGTTGTCCCACATGGATGAAATAGAGTTATATTGACTTACATTATAAGATTGGTGGTCTACTCCACCTATCACCAGGTTTTAGGATGAAACCCCATCAGACTTATATGTGATCATAGACAGTGGCATGTTTATCATGGTTTTTATATATCTAAACCCATCCTTACTCAAAAGAAATGAAGAAAAGGGACTAAGAGTTATTCTGAAGCTTGATCAAGCCACTATGAAGGCGATACGGCTATCACTCCGTATTCGTAATTATCTGATTACCTACTTGATCCAAACCAATAATTTTGGATCATATTAATCATGGATTATCTATTCAATCAAGAAGATTTCTCAAAGCAAAGTAAAGCAAAACTGCAGGCCATATTAAACACTATCAAATTTCTTTACCTTGGAATTTAGGAAAAGACGATATATTTGTATAGAGTAAATGGTTTCAAATCAAAGTTTTCAGAATGTATCTGAAAAATTATTGCTAAAATACATAATAATGTTATTTCCATTTATTTTTGAGGTGGGGGTTGCGCAGCCTCAATACTAACAGCAATTAAATAATATAATTAAAAAAGATGCTTTCACAGAAGTAACAACAAATCCATATCCAAAATAAAATGATTAGGATAAACATTAACATTAACATAAACCAAATCATCTTTGTACTTTTGCAAAACACATCAAATGTCACTGCACCCATGTTTCAGTAAAAGTGATCACACTATACACTATAATAGGTAAAACTCATTCCACTAGAACAAGGAAATGGAAGGATGGTTACCCTAGCTTCTATCTTAAACCAAAAAGGTTGCAAAGTTAATTTTCGCCTACTAAATTCATATAAGAGCTACTAAGTTCAATCCTCTATAAGAGTAACCAAAAATCTACAACATGTCATTTTCTTTGTTGCATTTGAAGGAAAAACCTATACCAATGCTAATATTGAATTTCACACACTTGACTTCCTATAATAGCAGCAAAGCCAAATCAGCGGATTATATATAATCTTAGTAATTTGACTTGTATTTCCTGTTTAGATTTGCTAATCTATGCTAATTATGATTGCACGTAGTGTAAAGGTCTACCAGCCTACCACAGAGTAAAACTTGAGCATCAAGGTTGTTTGTACAATGAAATTCAACAATAGCTTTTGACTAAGAAACTTAATCATGTTAGCTCCACTATGATATGTTGATAACACTATTACTGCACCTAACATGGCTGATATTCACATATAATCTCCATCATATTTAGAGCTAGTGACATCATGTTGTGTGTCATCTTACTCTATGCAGTTTATCATGTCAGAGATAAAGAGGCAGTAATTTGAGGACTGAATAAACAACCTGTGGCACTTCATCAAGTAAGAAACTGCTTCTGCTTGTATTCCAGATAGTAAAAGAAGGATTACCTTGTGTAAAAGGTGGGGTAACAGATTTATTTACACTGTATGGTCCTCCAGGTTTGCAAAGAAAGCACAGCTTGAGTGTGAAGAAGCAAACTTGTCCCAACTAATAGTTATTACCAATCCCTAAAACAGTAGTGGAAAGTTCTGCAGGATCTGCATCATATGACAGAATTTATTGTCAGTTGGGAGTGTAATCATAATCTGACATATTACTGACACCTACCATGTATCCATATGCGAGGGCAAAAGAAATAGCCCACTAGATTTTGTTGTCAAATGACAATGTTGATTTTCCAGATGATCATCCATTCAACTACATTAATTTTGTGCTTCATAGATCATACCAAGTGTAATTACTTGATATGATGTCGTTTGAATCAATTAATAAACTGGAAGAAGTTTAACAATCATCACAATAGCAAGCTTATTGTTCACTGTTATAGTTCAAATTGTTGGTTTTGTCACTAGAAACATAGTATGTTTATGGTAGAAAGGCTGATATCTGTTCATAAAAAATGTATCCTAGTGTAACTAACTAGGTCCCTTAACACAAGGAATAAAAAGGAAATAGAAGATTAATCCATCAACACATGAGGCCTCTTAAATTTCTAAATGGACCAAAAGCTAAGAATAGGAAAAATCAAACATCTTTTCAAGTGATCAAAAAAATTGAGACAAGCAGAAGGATAAGATTTTTATTTTTTACTACCGCCTGTACTTTTGTATGTAGCTTTTTTCTTTACCTTGCACATCAGTGAAAATTATTTTGGGTTATAGCACAATGCATACTAGAGAGTAGAGACTGAGTTGAAAGATTGTTAGTTTACATAGTTTAATTCTCAATAATGATGCATTTTAGTACATAATTGCTTCAGCACACGGTAACAGATAAAGCTTCATCAGGTTTATCATGTTTATTATGTTCCCCAAATGGGGAAACTGTATGATTTTATTTCAATGTTGACAGCTAAAATCATTCCACATTACCCCCAAGATATTTACTACTGAGAATCTCGGTGACTTACTTTATACGGAGTAAAATGTCAAAATCAACATGTACATTTACCCACTCAAGTAAAGCACTTAATAAAGGCATCTTATCCTATGAGCCATCTATAACCAATCTGATGGCAGTTAAATTGTAGGTTCCATAGCTAATCGTAATTTTGACTGCCCATAACGAGTCATGTCAATCTAATGATTTGTCTATTTTCAGATTTTCAACTTAAGCACATGTGCAAGAGCCACTATAGTCATTTAACTTGTCAAAACCTTACAGATTACATTGTGTATCAGCATCTGTCATTACAAACAAAAAAAAAAAAAAAAACAGGAAAGACTGACAATAAATCACACGAACAAGATGAATTGTGTATTTATGTTTGTGACCAGAGATCGTATTGACTAACTAGATGTCTAGAGATATGATCCAATGAAGTTTTGAGAGACTCCAAAGCTGATCAAAGGTACACCACATAACATGAGTCATGTGTAAACCCTAACTTCTGGGCTATTAACTGCTAAAGTTATGGACCAGCCTTGTTATTAGCTTCACGTACTAATACATGAAATGGGCAATGAAATAGACAGTATATCAGTTCATATCATAAACATTTGAAAAAAAGGAGGCAAATATATAGGAAATTGCCGTAGAATGATGTCTGAAGAGAGCTCTTGATCAATATATTTGTTCCAAACGTTGTCCTGACCAGCCATGTTCATGCAAGTACCACAAATGTTCAAAGTTTAATAAGCTAGAATCTATTAACTTTACACAATCCTACTACGTGTATAGGAGGATTTTGATCAAGTAGTCCACTGATCAAGTGGCAAATATAAAGCCTAGATAACTCATACAAAATAGTTAGTAGTCATCTTACATCTCTTAGCAGTAGTATTGAACTATTGTTTTAGCTTAAGCAGTAGAATTTCTAGTTCTCCTTGAAACTTTGACTATATTCTTAGCTGGGTGGAAAATACTTTCTCAAGGAAATAATTGGGTTTAGATATTTAGCTTCTTTCATTCTCCGAAGGGGAAGAATTATCAAAACAAATCTTCCCTTAGGTCAGGGAAAATTGACTTCAGTTTTCTTTTGTACACTTATCATATGCACCTAAACCATCAGCCAACCAGCAACTATTCATAACAAAACTATCAAAGACCAAGATGCCTACAGGGAAGCCGCTTAGGCCCTAATTGTCTTTGGCAAACACATATTTTGCAACAAGATAGCTTCCACTCAGCTTGCAAAACATAGCCTAGATGAATACCTAAAAGTCATCAGCAATTCACAAAAGGCATCCTCCTAATGCAAGTAACAAAAGTACAAAACACACAGTTACGCGGCTTCAGAATACTAACATAACACTAATCAGCAGGCACCAGAATCAGAAACTTGCCTAAGTATATAAATTGGCTATAACACTTTAAAATGAAATTAACCATGGAATTCCAGGAACTTATAATACCAACAGTTAAAGTAAGGATGAAACATGTATAGTTACCAGCTCAGGTAGGTTGAGGATTAAAAGAAGCGGAGCCTCGAGTACCAGAACAGCGAAAAAGGATCACAATAGTCACAGAGATTAACCAAAACACAAAGCAAACCGCAACAACTTCAACTTTTTTAGAAAGAACTGCATCGATTATGTCTCCTTCGTCAGGTAAAGCACAGAAATCTCTCACAGATGCCTCAACCAATGCATCCAGAAGCTTCTTTGATGTAGCAGAAACGTCACTTGAGCTGATAACTTGACTTCTAGCTTGCTTGAGGAGATTGACAGCAACATCCACCTCGGAAGAACTGTTTGATCCAAGCATTTTGATGCGATCAGGCGATAGATTGACTGATTCATCACACACAGTTGTGATCTTCGAAATTGGCGTAAATGCTTCCTCTGATGTAACAATCGACTGATTTTCTGTGCCTGTTGAGCTCTCGAAGCTCTGAACATTGCAAGACACAAAAATCAAACGAACATTTCAACGATTGTTTAATCGATGATGTGAGTCGGAAAATTGAAAAGTTGAGCAACGGTTTTTACCTCCGATTCTCTGATGCAGTGTTCGTCGCTCAAATTTTCAGAAATCGACGATAAATTGATAGATTCCGACACTGATTCAGTCAGGAAATCTTCAGAAACTGAAGCGAATTCGGCATTCAAGCTCTTCTTTGTAATCTAATCGAAAATTTTCAGTCGAAATTCAAAAGGAGGAATCAAAGTGATGAACTTATACAATGAAATTAGGGTTAGGAAATTCGTACCTTCTGGTGCTTCTTTGATTGATCGGAAAATGATTTTGACGACGGAGATTCCTTCGGCCGGCGAAGGATGATGTCCTTGCTTCGAGGAGTTTGAATTTCCTTCATTTTTCTCTCTCTTCTATATTATATTTTAATGGCGGGAGAATTTGAATTTGATGAATGGAATTGTTTACATAGGTGGATCGCGGATATAAGTAACAGCAGACGTTGGATTTCTTGGTTTATGGTAAAGTGTGTGTGACAATACGGAGTAACACGGAATCGAAAGTAGTGTTGGACCAAAAAAAAAAAATATAGTGTTGGATTTTGGTTGGGCTTAGGCGCTAAGCCCAAATATAAGAAGTCCACTTCCCAGTTTTTTTCTTTTTCTTTTTAATTAGTGTGCGTTGAGATTCCTCTATTTTTTTTATTTAAATAAGGTAAATTACGTTTATTTACTATGTTTTCACTTTTATCAAATTCTGATATTGGAAAAATGAGAAAAAATTAATGTCGCAATGGAAAAGTGTGAGATATTAAATGATCCAATGAATTTAATTGATTAAAATAATCATAAATTTTGACACAAAATTAAAGCATTTATGTAATAATATAATATGAAATGTAAAAAATATTTTTTGACATCCAAAAAGAAAAACGTTAATAGCAAAAAGAGACGGAGAAAGTAACTTTTTTATGAATAAAAGGTACACTTTGACCTATGATCCCCTGCCACAAGAATTGGCAATAGATAAGCCAAAGTATAATAAATAAATAAATAAGGAAAACCTTCATGGCAAAACAACTTGTAGAAGCTACCTCAAAACGGTGGCGACCATCAAAACTAACTTCGGGGTTCTAAAAGAATTGAAACCAAAAAACTTCTTGTTTATTTGAGTGAATGGTGATGTGAAGATTAGTGTGATTGTGAGAGTCTCTTTACTTTCTTCAAGGAGTATGTGTTTGTGTAAAAAAGGTGAAGTTGAAATTTAGGGAGGACTGAGATAGTTTAGCAACAAATGTTTAGATCATGTGATAAGTATGTTGTTTCAGCTTAACTAATATTTTGGGTTTGAAATTTAAAAGTTGGCTCGAATCCAGATAGTCTTTGGATTATTAGGTGTGCTTGCATAAACTTTATACGTAGTAAAACTCAACTCAAGGCTGACATGACTTGGCATCATCCTTACTCAAATATTAACATAAGTTGAGAAAAAACATTAAAACTAGATATCAGTAACAATGAGCATGTGTAATCACAAAATCAACATAAGTATTAATTTTATTTTATTTTGATAAACAAATTAATTCATTGACATCTACATAAAGATTTAAATCTAACAAATACATAACAATCGAATCAAATAAAAACTTCCTTTCACCATAGCAACGATCGTAGTATATCAAACATTCTGTATATCTTCTTTTATATCGCTGTAATTTACAGCCTTCATTGACGAGGGGGACTATATATCTGTTGTAGCCGTGACAAATATGATTTCTGTCTGATTCGTCTGATTGTAGTCGAAAGATTGACATCCTCTTCGATCCCGCATAAATCTTTACCAAAGAAACAACCTGAACTAAACTAAACACACAAAACTTAACTAGAAACAAACCTACCATAGGGGTACTTACTAACCTGAAACAAATAAACCCCACTATAGGGGTACTTACTACACTGAAACTATGTAGTTTTATTGAGATCTAACGCAAAAACACAACAGAATTGAAAGAGAAGGGGCGGAAATAACCAAATTTCCCCCTAGAAAACCCTAATTTTTATAAACCCTAAAAAGAGAGAGAAGAGAGAGAGAGAGAGGGGAGAAGCGCATGCTCCAATACATAAGTATTAAATAAGAAAACAAATGCTTATTAATTTGGTAATAATTCGATAATTCAAAATAAGTAATCAACGTCTTATTTTATTCATCGAACTTCGTTAGGTATATATTTTCTCACGTAATTTCTTTTAACGGATAAGTTTATAAAGAGAACTAAATGATTTGTTATATTTTTCTAGGTGATAAACGGTGATCCAACTATTATTGATAGAACGTAACAAATCACTTTATATCATCATTATTATTCAAAAATTTGGGCATTTATCTATCAAATGTCAGCGTGGCACTATTATCTATTGACATCATCAACTTGTAAGTATAATATATACATTGATTGAGTTATAATTTTTGTTAGGTAAAGTCGTGTTTTTTTTGTATGAAGATTGTTAATTGTTTTCGCGAGTAAGTCCACTAATAGAATCATTGATTGACATCATATTTTTGTTAGATATACTTTTATGGGATAAGCAATAATAATTCGGATTTTTCATGAAATGCCCTTGAGGTTTGCCTTAATGCACCAAATACCCCTAAACTTTCCAGAATGCACCAAATACCCCCGAGGTTTAACATAAATACACAAAATGGCCAAAATAGCTATTTTCCGTTAACTCCGTTAAATTATCTGTTAACTTTAACTTTTAATTTATTTTATTTTTATTTTTTCTTTTTCCCTTTTGATTTTTCATTTTTTTCTCTCTCTCCCCTTCCATGACAGCTACCACCATGTTCCATTGCAACCCTTATCTTCCTCACCACCACCACACTCCGCCCTGCTAACCCCTTCTCTTCCTCACCACCACCCCACACCGCCACCGACACCAGCGCCTTCTCTTCCTCACCACCGACACCAGCCCTTCTCTTCCTCACCACCACCACACACCGCCCCGCTAACCCCTTCTCTTCCTCACCAGCTCCCCACACCGCCACCGACACTAGTGTGCTCGAGCGGACCAAAGGCACGCCCAGATCGTCGCGAGAAACAAAGCGACAGATCTGAGCCTCGATTTGGGTCTTGTTCAATCGATTTGGGTGTGTGAGAGAAGGGAGAAAATGGGGTTTTAAGTGATGGGTTTGAAGAAGGGATTAGAGAGAAAGAAGGTGGTGAAGACAGAGAAAATTGGGGGTAATTGATTCACCACCTTCTTGTTCTATGTTTGGTTTTGTTTCAAAATTGATGTTCAACCTCTCTTCAAAATTGCGGAGGGGAAAAATCAATAAAACTACTGCTATTGCTAGTATGATGATAATCATGATATTGCACCTATTTTTTACCCAGCTTCCTTAGATTTTAATTTTCCTTGAATGTTAATAATGGTCTAGGTCCCCTCATAATTCCCTTAATAGTTTTATGCTGTTTATCGATGTTTAATGGCAAAATCTGGAGGGCAGTTATGGCGGGGGCTAACATGCGGGATTGCGGTGCTTTACTCAATGGAGAGAAAGAAGGTGGTGAAGACAGAGCAGCAATGGAGAATTAGAGCAGCAATGGAGAATCCAAAAAAATTTGGGTAATTGATTTTTGATTTGTTAAGAGATTAATTAATTTAATTAAGGGTTAATTAATATAATTAAGGGTTAATTAATGTAATTAAGGGTTAATGTTAGAATAAGTAGAGAAAACGGTTTATTAAGGGAAAAAAGGTAAACATAAGCTAACGGGGACTTAACGTCCGTTAGCCTTGTGGGCATTTTGTGTATTTATACTAAACCTCAGGGGTATTTGGTGCATTTTGGAAAGTTTAGGGGTATTTGGTGCATTAATGCAAACCTCAGGGGCATTTCATGAAAAATCCGATAATAATTTGTAGTGAAACCCTGAGGACATGGTTTAGTATTCTCATTTTTTCAACAAAAGAGAACAAACCAATAGCAAAAATCTCATTTATAAAAACCTTCAACCTAGAATACACAATACCTAAGAATCTTTTCATATTCAATCACTAGTCTTATATGCACGCGATGCGTGCGAGATTATACAAAAACTAAAAATCGTAAGAGTACATCTATAACCCAAAAGTAAAACAGAAACATTTGTCACACATGATGGATTACTCAATATCAAACCTCATAAGATATTGTCTAGCTCCTATTCATGCTTATACTGTATAGATATTGTCTGGATTACACATTATGGATTACTCAACAGAAACCTCATATTACTCAATTTCATTCTTATACTGGTTGGCTCCTGCCCAGCCCAAGTGCAATGCATCAATTGCAATAACTCTTGACACATGTCTTCCCATTGGATATATTTCCTTATTGTCCACGTGATCCCCATCGAATTGAAATTTAGCATCATACCTACAATTAGTTAAAAGATTCAAGATGAGAATATTGCATATATAATTGTAGGATCATCTAATAAAGGGACACAAATTCTGTAATTGTAGAATTTTAACAAAAACTCTGGTTTTCACCAGTTTTACAGAATGGTTCTCAGTATTGCAGTGTATTTGGCTTACTGTTTACAGAATGGTTCTCAGTAAAAATTGTAAGCAATACTGCTGCTTTGCTGGTGCTTAGCTACTGTGGCTTGTCCAACAGTTGTTGTGTGGAGTGATGCTGTTAGTGTGCAACATGTTCATTTTTTTGGGTGTTAGTGTGCAGCATGTTCAGACTAATTGCACAACCAAAATTTACCATCAATCAAAGTTTTCCCATAAAAATAATAGAATTAGGGAAAAATAAAACAAAATTGAGAATACCTTTGAAGATCTTCATATTTTTCGGCAATGTGTCATGAATGGATCAAACACAACAGGGATGCAACCAGCAATGAGAGAATCAAACATGGACTTTCTCGTTGGACTATGCCTTGGAGGCTGAAGGCTGATGCCATGAAAAGTTTCTCAAAAAGTGCTGATTCAACACATGATTCTCCTATACAGTTTAAGAAGTTGCAGACTTTATTAGGAGCAGAAGTGCATTGTGCAATGAGGATCGATCTTATGCTCTCCCAACGCTTGTGTGGGGTCCCAGCAAAGCTGATGAAGTACTTCCGATTCATCTTCCCGATGTTAGACTGTCATGCTATGATCTCCTCATCTGAGCTGGGATTGAAGTAGGTTGGGTATGGGAGTCCTACCTCGTTAATTGACCATGGTTGTCGTTCAATTATAAGCTTCATCGGGTTCTGGAGTTAGCAAGTATTTCCACAAATAGATAATTACAAAAAAAAAAATCACATACCATCCTGGGTAAGCAAAAGATAATCAGAAGCACTCAAAGTGATTACATTTTCGATCAATAACTTGAAATTTCCTCAACTAAACTAATTAAATTAAAATTCCAATTAAATAAAACGACATGAAGAAAACAGAAAAAGATAAGGGGACTTACATGGGGATTAATGGCTTCTCAAACACTGATAGTGGTGTCTCCGGACTCCAGCTAAAAAATCTAATGAGAATTTCCTGAAATTCAGAAACACCCATTAATAAGCAAAATGATATTCGATCCAGATAATAATGCTGCGAATTTCAAATTCTTAAACAAAATCCCCCAAAAAATAAAATTTATCACTACAATTTTAAAACCCTAACTGCCAAATAAGGCAAAAACACTATACAAATAAAAGGACACATTTTTAGTCAAGCGAAAACTTATTAGGGCCATTCATAAATCTCTAGAAATAACGGATCTGTACAGAAATATTAGGGCCATTTACAAATCTCTAGAAATAAAGCAGCAAAAGCCACCATTTTCAGGACATTTAACTACAAATGGTATTATAAAAAAAGAAAATAGGGAAATTAAAGCTTACCCAGGTGAGAAATTTTGTCGAGAATTGATAGAAACCCACAACGTTTTATGAAGAAGAGGGTTGAAATTCAATTTGGAAGATAAATAAAATAAAATGGGGAGAGAGAATAAATACGAACTTCAATTTACAAAAAGGGGAGACCAACAATTAAAACAACTTTGCATTCTCAATTAGTAGATGTTCAGCTGTTACCCATCACTTAATATATAAATAGATGATACCTTTACATTAGGATTTTGAGATTTGAGATAGCGTCCAACACCAGACACAATGCCTCCACTTTCGATTCCCATGACAAAGATGTCCACTTTCCCTTGAGTGTCCTCCCATGACAAATATGTCCAATAATCTGAAACAAATGAACAAATCTGAAAAAACTGAACTGAACAAACGAAAAACTTAACGTAGTTGACCAGATTAAATGAACTAATCAGAACAACTGAACTAATGAAAACAAAAGAATCTAATTGATATGTTTATTTTAATGTAATTCTGCTTCTTTCTATAGAAAAAAAAACTTGCACAATTCTATGTTGTTTAGACACTTTTGTCTTTAATAATTGTTCACTGATTGTTCATTCTTGCTATAGAAAATTCAGTGATTGTTCATTCTTGCTATAGAAAATTCAGTGATTGTTCATTCTTGTCTAAAGCTGCCATAGCCAATAAAGACCAAAACAATCAACAGCTACCCACAATCATTAAGGTAATGAACAAAAACTTAATCTCAGAAATTCAAAAAACAAACAAATTTTGAGGCATTTCTCAGTGTTGTCATTTGATCAAACACGTTACAACACTCGTCAACATTAGGGAGAGTCAATGAAGGAGAACCAAACAACAGAACTGAGAGTCAATGAAGGAGAAAAACTGGCTTACAACAGCATTGAAAGAGTGGATTTGTCAACATTAGGGAGACCAACAATGCCAGCTCTCAAGTACTGATCTTCCCCTACTACCGTGATTCGTGAATGGGTGGTTTGCGACTAAGAAGAAGAGCTCTTGGTTTTAAGGCCGCGTTGATCACTCGTAGTAATCATCAATTCATTAAAGTTTCTTATTTACTAAGTTTAAATTAATGGTAACAATTTGAATAAGAAGATAATTTAAATAAATATTAAATAAAAACAAACAACCAAAATCCAAAACAGGAAGAAAATATTGAATGACACGAAGATCCGATTTTAGAGATAACCTAATTGATTGACCATGGATTGTAAACAAAGATCTAAGGTAATGCTAAACTACCCACCCTAAATTAATCATTTCTAGACTAAACACTATAAAATCACATCAACAATATCCAATCAAAACAAATTTATCCAAAAATCATAAATTCGCCTCTTTAAAAACTTCACCCAAAAAAAAAGTCCAAATTCACATAACACCAAATTGACATAAGTAAAGCAAAATTGAAACCGTAATTAAACGAAAATAAGAAATTGTGAAACTCAACTGGTTAGATGATGATGAGGGTTTTGATTTTCGAAGAGATTCAACGTGAAAAGGGCCGAGTGATTCCGCCTCCTTCTCCATCTCCACCAATTGATGATTAAAAAACCTCAACACAAAGATCAAACGAATAAGAACATGAGTTTTAATCCGAATTTATCGAACCTCTGTGATGTTTCTTGAAAAATGAATAGAACTGGAAAAGCGGCCAGTGAGAACTCAATAACACAAATCAAATACCGATCTATCTGCAACAATCGACGAAGATGACGAACCCATCTCAAAATCTGACCCAAAGTCGCATTCAAATTTCCCCAAAATTAACGAATTGAATTGGGGATGAACAAAGATTAGGTCTCGAATCTTTTAATTAGATCTCGATTATTTTTTAATTTTATGGATTTTTCGAGAAGAAGATGAAAATTGAAGGAGAGGATGTGAGGGAGGAGAGAAAAGACGGGAGGGAAGAGAGAGAAGAAAACCGGAGGAAGGAGAGCAGGAAGCCAGGAACTCAGGAAGGGTTGAATATGTGGGGGTTTTTTCGTCAATTCAAAGGTGGACACCAAAAGTTAATTTACTAAACTAACCTCAGCTCTTGGCTTATATAATAGAGATTAATTTCCCCACCATCCCTTACTTGATTCATCCACATTTCCCTATTCACCCACCCAACCCCACTTTTATGATTTTTTATTACTTTATTGAAAATATATTCTCCCTCTCCTTCATTTTTTTTATTACTTTCCTTCATTTTTTTTATTACTTTCTCTTACATCCAATCATTACTCTCAGACCCGGTCATTCCAAAATTTTATTTTCTTAATTTTTACCCAAATCTCAAATAAGAAGAACTTAAAAGAATAAGGAGTAGTTAATATACTTCCTCCGTTCCTAAATAGTTGCACCATTTTGACTTTTGATACTATTCACTTGTCTTGCTCTGACCTTAATTTTCTACTAATAAATAAAATTAAAAATTATTATACAAAGTATTCTAAGGTTTATCTTAATATATATTTTAAATATATCAACTTTTTATAATTTTTAATAAAACACAATTATAAGTGTTGATGGTCAAACTTATGCGTTGGCAAACGTGAAAATCAAAACGGTGCAACTATTTAGGAACGGAGGAAGTAATACTTTTGCATGAGCCTCCTAACACTGTGTGCCCATGCAAAGAATGACATTAGAAAAGAAATCGACGAAATATTCAGAAGGCACTTTATAATTGGGGTGTGGTAGAAGGAAGTCTTTGTCATAAGTGACTTGTGTCCATATTGGACACATGTGAGTACAAATACAGAATTTGGAGTACCAATACAGAATATGTTAGTACCAATACAAATTATGTGAATACCAATAATAACACATATGACTTATATTGGTGGTATTTCTAAGCAATTTTACATTTTAGTACTGACATATTATAGGTTGGTACTCAAGATGATTGTATTTTGATCACCTACACTTGAGGTTTAGAAACCCTCGTGTGGTAGAGGGTATAGTGTATAGCTTGTTTGGCGTTTCAGCTCCGGTTATCGCCTATTGGAAGCATATTAATTTGGATTTTGCCGCCAACTCTCTCTCTCTCTTTCCTGAGCGTGAGCTCACAGTGAGAAATGGCGAACGAATCAGGGTTTTCCATGGAAGAATTCGAGTCGTTAATGGCGACATCAGATGTTGAGCTCCTCAAGAGAGCTTGGCGCAACGAAAAATCTGCTCCAGAAATTCTTCAATTCCAGGCTTCTTTGGTTCAGAGATCTCGCGAACAAATTCAACTTATGGTATACATTCTCTCTCAATCAAAAACCCTATTTTTTTTGTATTATCACACTTTTAAAATTCAATTGACAGTTAGTTCCAATTTTCCTCTTTTTATTAGACTACAAGAGTTGGCTGAAACCTACAATTAGGAAATTTTGCTGATTTTTAATTGGGAAAAGTCCGCTAACTGCTCCAATTTTGTATTAAGTTGGTTTCTTGGATTAGAAGTGAAAGAGAGGCAGTTACAATTGCTTTTTAAATTTAATTTCTCACCCTTTTGCTGCTTACATGTTGAAATCGTCGATTAACCTGAATGGCAGCTCTATGCTTTCGTTATTGTGAAATCTTAAACAGTTTGATCGTATTTAAGCATTGAGGATGTCTTAAACAACGGGGGGAAGTGATAAGTACATTGGTTCGTTCTTGTTAGGTTTTTTCTCTACGACTTTTCTAGGGTACAGTAGAACCTGGGAGCTCTTAATTATTGCTATCTTTCTAAGGTTAAGCTTCTGGTCGAATTCTAATGCTATTGTAGAGATGAAGAGATCCAACTTTGTCAAACTAGGAAGTGATGAGTTTGCAGTTTAATTGTTTGTGAGGTGGGATTTGTTTGGATATTGAAGGTTATGATTTATCCTATGGCCTGAAGCGAACAAGTTTCTTAGAATTGAAATATTCTAGGCTTGATTGAAAAGGCCTAGCTTATGGTTTTAAATGGATTAAATGATTTTTGGAATCAGTCCGTGTGACTGAGCCACCCGTGTCTGATTCTTTACTTGTTTTTGCTTCATTTTTGCTTCAAGGCTTTCATTTTAGTGCTGCTACCTATGCACTATGATCTCTACCGTGACATATGCAGTGACTGCATACTCTGACCTCGTAGTATATTAGCAAGCCTCCCGTGGAAGAAAGAAAAAGAAAGAAAAGAATTGTCGTTTGGCTACAACTGGTGCTGTATTTCTTTATCTAAATGTCCACATACAATTTGCTGAATGGTGGGCTATTGGTCAATGCATCAAACTCACAGCTTAAAAATGTTAGAAAATGTTGCATTAACGCTATATTTGTTCTTTAAATTATCTGGTCCTTTAAAGTCTATAGCTTGTTGGGTGCCATTTCTCTGATTATCACAGTCATTTGGGAGTTGGCTAATTTTGGTCATATGTTCAGGAGGGAACCATCGAGGAGATTACAAGAAATGGTTTTGATCCTCTGATTGTGTCTGTATATCAAATGGATATGGATCGGGCTCAATATATGTTGAGATCATATCTTCGGACCCGTCTTCAAAAGGTTGTCTTGGTTTAACCCTTTAAACTTTTTAGTCTAACTATGCCTTTAAACCATTCAAACCAGCTTAAATTTTATGTTTCGTCAATGTGCTTTGCATTTGCTTAACTTGAAGTGGTGATTTTTCATTTAGAATTATGTATGTGTAATATTGTAAAGTTTGTATTATGAACTCAACAATCTGAGAAAGGACCCGTCAAAAAAAAATCAATGAGAAAGGATATTGCCTTTTTCGAATGCTTAAAAGTTGTACATAAGTTATGAACAAACTTCATTTCCATCTTCCTCTGCTATTTGACTAGTCTGTGAACTATAGTTTCTTTTTTCTGATGTCCCTTAATAACTGACAGCCTTTTGCAGATAGAGAAGGATATGATTCACATCTCTAAAACAGACCTTTGGAATCGACTTTCAAAAGAGGAACAAAGTTTTTCGAAAAGGCAAGTGTTGTAACCTACCTTTTTCATTTAGTTTGCTGGATTTTTTTCAGTTTTTTTTTTTAAGTTTCATTTTATGGCTGCAGGTGCTATGAAAATATGAAGAGTTATCTTGATGAGTCTGTTCTGTCAAAATTGCCTAGTGGTTATCAGTCTGATCTAAAGCAATCCAATGCTAGTGAAGAAGATGACATGGGTAACTCCTTATACTCATTATATGGTTATTTCCAAGCGTTCATGCTGGTCTTCACATGTTCCGTATGTGGAGTGTTTTCATTTTTCTTTTGATGATAGCTGACCTTAGGATGTCATTTTGCTTTTACTTATTGGTTAGAACTTAAAGAGATCATCTATTGATACGTACGTAGCCCATTAATTTTCAAACGCACCCCCCCCCCCCCTCCCTCCAGAGGCAGAAAAGATAAAAAGAAAAGAAGAGAGAAGAAATAAAAAGGAACTTATGTGTTCTCTCTTCACAAGTCAAAAACACCTTTACACAGACAATGAATTTCACGATAAAGAGATTTTTTTTTCCAGTTGAACGTAACTCTTGTAAAATTTTTTCCAACTCTTACTTGTGTGATATACTGATATATATAGTATGAAGGGATGTCTAAAAGCTTTTCTTTTAAGGGTTAAGGGGTTGAATGAATAAATGGATCCACCTGAAGGTTTTGGACCCTCCAACAAATATTACACTACCTGGTATCTGTGTACTCCGGATTGTGTACCCCGGATGATATCTTGTGAGCAATTTTTTGTGGGTTAAATAGCTGGTTAGCACCAGCTGCTGTTCTATGAAATGACGAAAACGTTTATTATATGGGTCATTTTTCTTCGAGGGAGTCTCCGTGACATGTGTAAAGAAAAATTACGTGATCCTAGGACTTTATTTTAAAAAAGGTTACCTAGGTGCATGATTTCAGAGGTACTCACTACTGAGCCAGGGGGAGAGACACGCATGACACATCTTAGTGTAGCTAAACAACTTATTTGACCAGAATCCATTCTTCTCTTCTTCCTCTTTGCCTTTAACTGATTGATTAAAATAGAATAACCCATGACCTGCCAATGTAATAGCAATTATGTTTTCTTAGGTCTAGAAAATATGCTGTAATTTATATGCTTTATCGGCAAAATGTAGCACCTTGAGTTGTCAATTTGTCATGCATCTGCATCTGCTGCATTCCTCACACCTCTCTTTTTTGAGGGCTTATTGAGTGGTTAATCAAAGTTAAGGTTAGTATAACAAAGGGAATTTTTGGGATGAACTGGATAATTTTTTACCGAGCTGAAATATCAGTTCAAACACACCTGAGCAAACCTCTGGTTCAAGTTTTAAATAATTTAAAGGACCAAGACTCTTAAGAAACATCGGAACTTTTGATAACCAGAATCAATCCTGGTCCTCTTAACTTCCTGTTTTCCTTTTTATTATTTTTAGTTATTACAGTTTATTTAAAACTAGTTGTCCTTGGCTTAACATTTAAAGGTTTCAATATTATAGCACTTACGCTATGTTGGTATGTTTTTTGTTTTTTTGAAACTTAAAGACTCTTTTTAAACAAAGGTTTTACAAATTCCAGCTGAAATGTCCTTTGTTTATGAGTTCATGGATACTGACATACAAGAGGGAAAGTTTTGAAATAGGGGGATTTTGCAAATGGTTCTTATATAGCTCTCATTTACAGTGGGGTTCTTAAGGGAGCGTAACTAAAGAACCTTCTGAATTGGAAGTCCTTTCCCCATGGAGTGGAAATGCTCAAGAGGTTAAACTATGAGGTTGAGTTCGCACGAGAAAGCATCCTATAAACAAGTGAAGTGAATTAGAGCTTCGGTGCCTAAATTCCTAGTGCTGAAAGTTATAAATCATGCCTAAGAGTGATTTTTTTTTTTCTATATTTGACTTCCAACTTCCAAGAGGTGTTAAGATCGTCTATTACGGATTTTCTCGAGGGGAATTTGAGTGGAGTCATAAGGATTTTGTTGCAAACCTTATATTAGAGGACTGGAAACAAAGCTTTGTTGGAGAGTAAGGGGATTACTCTCTGATGGTATCATTTTAGGAACATAGAATGGTCTTAGTCTAAAATTGGAGAAACCTTATGGTGGAATTTGAGGACCTAGTAAAAAATTTATTTCATATGAGTCATAAACTCATAACCTGTGTATAGCTGGTGCATTGAGTCTTATTTGCAAGGGCTCAAAATTGTTTGTAATGACTCTTACAGTTTGACAACAAGAGTGGGCCTCAAAACCATGTAAGAGAAGATTTTGTGGCGGTAAACCTGTTGTCAATGCCGATTTTGTTACATTACCTTCGGTTCATGCCTTCATGGACATTGATGCATCCAAGATTCCAAGCCCTTTGGATAAAGAAATTGGTTTTATGAGAGAATTAAACCTATTTCTGTAACCAACAAGACTCACTCTCATGCTTCGTGGAGACTAAGAGACTTCCTAATCCCAAGTATTTCTTTCAGGGTTGACAATGGTGGGCTTACTTTGGCCTTGAGAACATCATTCCCGTGGGTGGGAGAAGGCACCCGGGAGCCCCTGAACCAAAGTCTGTAACTCTTGCCCGTTGTGACCCAACAGTCGTTTTGATTTTCAATAGGCAACTTTTAGGTTTATTTTGGAACATAGTTTGTTGGATCACTATTTTTTGGCAAGTAACCTTATTTTGGAACATAATTTAATAAATGACTTTTTTGGTTCAGTTAAACTTTTTTAATCTAGTTAGTTGGTTCACTAGTCAAAGTTATGTGGAAAATAAATGATATGAAGTATGATTTAGTTTAGTAAGCTTAATCAACTTTTCTCCTATTGAACACTCTCAAAGCCCCTCATTGGTGTCCAAATTTGAAAAAAGCACGTGATTGCAGGATGTATAACGATGTGATAGGAACAGTGGTCCAGTAGTGAAGTTGAAACCCAAATGATGCATCTGGGAATAAATATTCTTCCCTATGGCTTTAATTTGGAAGCTCTAATATTCTGCAAACTTGGAGTGAGCTTCTTTTGATGGCCTAGTGTGTCCAACCTATAGCTCAACTCTTTGCAGGGAAACTTTCTTAATTATACTTCTAGAAGACCAATACAGTGCATGCCAGTTATAGACTTGAGTTTGGGAGACTCGCTTATTTGAACCTTAGGCATTCCATCCAACTCTGTGAACCTTTCAAGGCAACTTTCTAGATTTAGCATTAGCATGAATTTTGGCCTTTTATTTGAGGTTTCTTGGGGACTCAAATGGAGATTCTCTACTCTTTGAATGGTCTATTATAGTGGAACAAATTAAAATGTCTCATCAAATAACCTGCACTCTATATGATACTTATCGCGTCCTCTTTGTTATTTCAAGGGTAAAGTTGATGTAGGATACCAACTGTAATATATTTCTCAAAGTTGACTGAACTTGTAGTGTCTTCAACCTTGATATAGATACCTTACCCGTTGAGCAATCAGGTGACAACTTTTTTATGGTGTTCGCATAAATCACACAGTGAATCATAGTCTAGAGTTTGGCCAAGCTTCTTAGAAACAAATTCTACTTCTTAAAAGCAGTTTTTCAGAAATTGTTTCCCGAGAAACTATGGGTGTTTGACCAAACAAATATATAAATACTTCTAAGAACTTCTAAAATACTTTTTGGCCCATTTGTTATTCTACATTTTTTCCCCTAATATAATACTACCTCCGATTCACAAGAGATGCACTGTTTTGATTTTTATGCTTGTTAACACCCGTATTTGACCATTACTTTTTTCAATTATCTATTAATAAAAAATTATTAAAAAAAATTAGTTTGGAAATATGCATTAAAAACTATTCTAACAACATTTTATATATTAATATTTTCTTTAAATATATTAGTATAAAAGAAGTCAAAATTAATAAATGAATAGTATAACAAGTCATAATAGTGCATCCATTGTGAGACGGAGGAATGAGATAGATGAAATATGGACTTATGGAGTGTTTAATTTTCACCGTTGCCTCTTATCATTACCTGTAATGAATGAATGACCCTTTTGGGCTTAAATGTTGATTTATATGACAATTTGATATTGGAATAATGAGAAGAAATAATTGAAGAAATTAAAACACACACAAAGATTTAAGGTGGTTCACTCTTCAATGAGCTACATCCACCATGGGGGAGGGTTTGGAGCTTGTATTACTTTTCAATGGAGAAAGGATTACAAAGAGGAATTCTCGAAGGTGAAGAAGAGATCATTCTATGTATGCTTAGATATAGGGTTTCAACCTCACTTGTGTTTCTCTCTCTTGATTCTGAAATTCTCATTACATTTGATATTTATAGTGTTAGACATCAAATCAATCCAAGGGACAAGAAAAGGCCACGTCGATTGAACCTTGCGGAGAAGAAAACAGTTCACCTGCAGGGTTCGGTCGAACCTTTAAAGGGTTCGGCCGAACTAAGGTCAGGTTCGGACGAACTTACCCAAAGTTCGGCAGAACCTCCAAAATCTCAAAGCTACTGACTCTAGGTTCCGTCGAACCATCTAAGAGTTCGGCTGAACTTCCGGCAGGTTCGGCCGAACTTCCTCTGCTTCATGACAGCTTATCGTAAAATAGTCATAACTCCCTCATTTCTCATCCAAAATGAGCTTATGACCAGGCGTTGGAAAGCTATTGAGCCAAGCTTTCACCTCCAACTTGAATTAACTCAATCTAATGAGTAGATCATGAGATATGTCCATTTGAAGTCAATTCTTCCACTATAACACCCTAACATCCTTCAAGGAAGATTCGAGGCACACATAACATTACCAACCTGCGAAATTCTAAGATCTAACCCCTACCATACATGTAACTTCACAACTTCAAAAGAAATTATAAAAATCTTCATTCCCTAACTTCATTGTTGGAACTTGTAAGCACTCAAATCAGAGTTTCTGATATCAATCCAATTGAATTGGATACCAAAAAGTCCAAAAACAAAACTTCCTCCGTTCTTATTTACATGACACAATTTCCTTTAAATTCCTTTTTAGTTGACATATTTCTATTATGAGAAAGTTTTATATGGTGTATTATCATCTTTGCCCTCACTTTTAAAGAGGGGAAAGTGATGGTTGGTTGTTGTTGTTAAGGGGCACTTTGTCTTTGAACTTTTTCTTTTACCTCTCCTTAATATGTGTTTCTAAATCAATTGTGTCATGTAAATAAAAACAAAGGAAGTATAAATAAAAAATTGGAAAATTAAGAGGACAAATCACCACCAACAATTGATCGGACCACTGCCATATCCCGTCCATGGTGCAGTTCACTGGAGAACCAAAGAGGGGGAGGTGACCGCTGCATCGTGGTTATGCCAATGGAGATAGTTCAGATTTTAAATTTTAACACGGATGATGAGTTTTAAAACGTGAGAGAAAGAATGATGAGATTTTGGGAAAGAGGTAAGGGAATGTAGTTGGGTCGTTATTGTACTCCGTAGATTTGTAGACTTTGCGCTGAGGAGAGTGAAAGAGTGATGAGATTTGAGAAAGTGGGAAGGGAAGGTGACGATGGGAGTAGAAATGGTTTTGTTAGGTGGGATACATGAGTTATTCTTTCTTTTAATATGGGTGATATGGTCCAGTGGTCTACTGTAATTTTCATTGAATGGAAGCAAGTGCTCCCCGAGAAACTATGATTGAAGCTTGTGTTTGGAGCTTCTATTTCTGGGGCCTGCTGAAGCTGTTTTGTGCTTCTCGGGAGTCAATTTCTACTACTTCCAAAACCTATGTTTAGCCAAGTTTCTATTTCTCACCTTGAGAAGCTGTTCTAGGAGCTTGTCCAAACAGCCACTAGAATTCAAGGATTCCTAATCATTAGTGAATTTTAAGCTAGGCATGATATTTCTGAAGAAAAGAGACTGATAAGGTGTCAGTAATGGCTTTTGTTTGGTTTTTTGGTGTGTGTAGAGATCCCAAGTCTAGCTCTTCTTAAACATGGAGATTTTCTCCAGCAATTTACATTTGAAGCTCAGGTGGCAATGGCTAAAGTTCATATAAACCAAGGGATGAAGGCAGGGCTTAAGTCTAATACTCTGATTTGAGCTTGGAGTCTGAAGGCTAGGACTCCTGCGAGTCCTGCCTTATTTGTGATTCAGGGGGATATTCTCAATGTTCTTAGAGCTTGATAGCTGTATGGACACACCCAATTACCTAAGCTAAAAAATATGAGCAAAAGCTTTGGAATTACCAGAATTAGAGATTTTAGAGGGCCATCAAGTCAAAGGATGTAATTTAGATCACACAGGGGATGTTAGGATTTCTTGTAAGAAATTATCTTTTGAGGGTACAAGCCTTCAAAGGCGTGGAGGTCGACCAGGTCGTTACCTTAAGAGTTATTTCTTAAAATGCTTGCTTGTATAGAAAAGTTAACCTGTGGCTTGTTTTCCAGTAACCTGAGAGATCCAACATTCCAACTAGCATCTCCAGCCAAAGACTATCTGGTGAGTTATGGATGATACAAAGAAAAGTTATAGAAAGTTAACACCAAGGTTTCCAGAGGATCACTGGATTTATAAGATACAACTGTTGTCATGTATGTAACAGGTCAACCATAAGACAGACTCTATGCACTCAAAAACACAACCCCTCCCCTCTGCTTGGGCTAGGAAAAGAAAAAGATAAATATTGAGAAAGAGAGAAAAACGATTTCCCATGGAGTCTTGCTACTTCTTTTTTTTGACAGCCACCATACAGTAAACATACAATATAAAATGAAATAAACTGCCTAGCCAGTATGGCAAGGCTAAGGGCTGGAGTCTGGAAACTGGAAAGTGGAGACACTCTTTCTCTCATGATTTTCCGAACAGTTATCCTTTGCACTTTTGCAGCTAACCTGCCATGTTCCATGTTAATCTATCAAGTTATTTTCCTCCATTTGACACTTTCTAGAACTTGAACCCATAACAGGCTGTCTGTAAGTATTGGTACCAAACTCTTCGCTTCAGCCTGAAAAGTTGAACTGGCAAGGTTGTAAAATGCTCTGCTGCTTCAGTGATTCTTTCTTTTTCCTGGCTTTTTCCACGTTCCATGTATTAAATTATTATTGACATTTCCTCCATTTTCTAACTCCATATTCAAATCTCCATCTTCTTGGTCTCCTTGCTAGAAATTGAATCCATGAATTTTCTGATTACTTCTTTATAACTTTCTACACTCCAGTGTTTCTACCTGCCCTTGTTCACGGCTCTTCAATGTCCGAAGCCAGATTCACCAAAGCTCCATCGGAAATGCCTAATTCCTTTGAAGCTAGATTTCCCACGGAGTGGCTGTTGACTGTTCTCGTTTTTGCTGTCAAAATGTCGTTCAACCCCCCCCCCCCGACCTCAGTGAAAATGAGGAACCCCACCACCTTCGTTTAGATATTAGTTCCTGGCTGTTCCGCTTAAGTTTTACCGCATTGCCAAACCCTTTTAACCACCTCACACTCCCTAAATGGATTATCTTTGGTTTCAACTCCATCATTACACTATCCACATTCCGGATTTACTTGTATATTTAAGTTAACAAGATTACCCTTAACAACCAGGGATACATCAGTTTCCGAAGAAAGATCTTCCATTTCAGAATATTGGATCCTCCAAAATCTTTTCCTGCGGAAGAAGGTAAATAGCTATAGCTAAATTTAATAGGTTCACAATGGCAAGCTTGGGCTTCTTTGTAAATCCTACGCCAGCAAGACACGTACTGAGTGTCTGTTGTAGCTGCACAACATTTTAGTTTATTTTTAATAAAAAAAAGAAAGAAAAAAATGTGATACTTCGTACATAACTTAATACTTCATAGTCATCTTCGAAAGTTTAAATAGATAGGATTTAGTGATTTACTATAAAACGAAGCTTATGTTCTGATAAAAATCATACATCACTTTTGTCCTTGCTAAAGCCCTATAGGCTATAGCCAATATACTTCACTGAATAGAGTGTTGATAGAAGGGGCAATTTTCGAGTGCAGCCGTGTGTGAATATTGAATAAGTAATGGAACACTGGAATAGCAAACTTGCTTGGTTTGCAGTGAAGGGAATGCCTAGCAGTTATGCATATCAAGGATTTTCCTGGTAGCTCTTGTACTATGTTTTCAGAGTGCGGAGGAGAAATCAACAAAAAAAAAATAGTATGAGGAGATGACTGGAATGTTTTTGCTAGCTGGGATAATGGAATTTTGAAATAGTAATTGAGCACAAGTGATAAACAATGGCCCTTTAGAGCCTAGAAGGATTTGAAATTTTGAATCATGGAGCAGAACTAATTTCCTGCTTTGGCTCCAAGTTGTCTAGGCAAGATGATAAATAGAATGGCCACGGGATGTCAGAACTGAATTGGATAGGTAACTCTGATATTTGCAAATCAAGATTTCTGGAGAAGAAGAGACGCCAAGCTACGGAGAAATGTACTGAACTAGTAGTTCTGCTTAATCTGAGAAGATAAGGATGTGTTTTGGATTTGTGGGTTGTGCATCAGTTAATCGAGGGCAGATTTTGCTTTGCATGAAGTGTAAGGAATTGGCAGTCACAGGGAAAAAAAAAAAAAAACTATGTTGCTTTGAAACTGATGTTCGTTTCAATGACAGAAGGTCATTCATGCTTTTGTTCCCAAGTATGATAATCTGCACTTTCATAAATCAGGCAATAGTTGAAGATTGTTTTCCTTTCCTCATTTCAACCGAGGAAAGCTAGTAACAAAACATGAGAAGGTGCAGATATTCTTCATTTCCTTAGTTTATTTTACAAGTTCAGAACATTTGATACAAGTGATGGCAAATGAGGCATAAAATGAGAATAATACATCTTAGGGAGGAAGAAAAGTAACTGTTCTTACAGTATCTGTGTTTTTTTCCTTTTTTTTCTTGCTATAGACTTGCTGAAACTCTGTTTATAACCTTTCCTTTCACCAGTCCCAGAATCAAATTTGGAGACGTTTGTGTTTTGCAAGAGTGAGAGTTCTATTGGAGCCATCCCACTTGATGACAGGCAAGGATCTTATTTATTACTCCTAACAGACTTCACATAAAAATCTCAGAATCTTAATCTCTTCAGTTTGCATGACAAGTCTGAACTTTGTTACTCTTACAGTGCGGATGAAATTGTGGACCTGGTTGCTGGTGATTTATATGTACTTCGTTACAAGTCAATTAAGCCCTTTGTGGAAAATGGGAAGATCGATCTTGTTTGAGGGCTCTTTCTTTCTAAACATTTACGACCTGATCTCAGCCTCTCCCCCTCAGCGACTCTGAGAGGGCGTACTGCAAGGAGGTTAGATAATAGGGAAGATGGTGGTGTAGCCTATATGAGCATCCTTGTCCAGTTCACGCTGCTGATGGTGATTGTGCTTCTTGCTAACTTGAATATTCCCGCGTTATGGTTGAAATCGGGGAGAAATACCTTAAGTAAGGGATCAGTACTCTGGGATATGTTTGTTTTCATGAGCATGATTTCCTTGTCTTGGGTAATTTTTAGTTCATTGGATATCAAATAGTGTTATTCTTTTTAGAGGGGGGTGGGGGTGATTTGTTTGTGTGGTTCTAGATCCTTATTTTTTCTATTACCAGAAAACATTCTTTTTAAAAATTGGCACATACTACTGAGTAGTAGTTATTTGGGTTTATCGTATTTTCTGCCCTGAAAAATGGCAATAACTAATTCTGCTCAAAGGCAGACAGGTATTGAGACCCATCAATGTCCCTGATTCAAGTTTATAAACAGACCTGTGCCTTCCTATCTCTTTCAGAGCATTAAATTGTCAAACTTGGTAATAAACAGGCTCGGTAATCGGTATTAATGCAATGAGTCTACTACTCTTGTGGTCAAGGAGAAATTGGCCCTGCTCCACTTTCTTAAAAGCAAGGTGACCCCTGTTATTGAATTGTATTTGTTAGGGTTGGTGAAGGTGTAGAGGTTTAGAAGAATTTGGAGATTCTGAGACTCTTTAATATCGAATCGTGCTACTCCGTACTTATTACTTAATACTTACAATTCTAGTATGAACGATCTCATACCATAAGACATTGTAGTGATTATAAATAAAATTCACTCGCTAATCTCCATATTTATTACAAAAATCACCCTTTGTCTTGTTAAGTTTTACTTGTTTCATCTATTATAATCGTATTAATGTATTATAGATGGTAAAATGAAATGGGAAGTACACATTGGTTGACCAGCTTAGGACTCGCGAGGATACAATTCATGCAATTAGATTCGGTTACGGAAAGAATATTATAATCGATTGTGTTTTGGTCGACAAAAATGAATTGGACCTGTTCCACTCATTTGAATTATGCCACAGTCCACAATTTTTGCCAACAGTGGTTGTTGCCTTGTTGGAGTCACTTTCACCTCGTGTTATGATACAATTGTTATCTCATGTTTGCCTCTCTTTCAAAAGTGTACGTGTATTCATTATTTAACTTTTGACATCGAAAGTATACGTATATTCATTATTTGCGTAAATATGGTACGGAGTAAAAGAGTTAGTTCATGACTAATTGTAGGAAATGCACGGAACAAATACATTGCTCATAGGTTAGTTCAATTCTTGTCAAGTTGTCATGACTGTTAGGTGGAAATGTATGGTTTTTTTTCGATGTATAATTGCATTTAATTAATCACCCGGCAATGTAATTACTATATAAATAATCAATTGGCCAATTACCCGACTTTTTTCTGGGAGGCAATTGGCCAACGAGCCAATTATATTCTTTTAACTCTCTACATAAACTCAGGGACAAAGTGTCCATCAATCGCCAATTCCCCATACTTAAACGAACAAAATTTTGAGAAACTGAAAACGCTTTAAATGCATATTTTCTATCTCATTTTCCAACTAATTTCCATCACACAATCATAATTTGGAGATGGTCAAAGAAAATTGTAGGCATCAATCAAACATGGTTTAGTTTCATAAAATAAACATGTTATATCCTCACATTTGTTTGTGAAATTATTACTACTCCGTACAAAATTTCACATACCTCCAAATACATTCTTAAAAAATTATGAATGACTAATCACAGCTTCATAGAGATCCAAAAATATTGACAAATCCATCAAAAGAAACACCGTCTTTCTCATCACCACCGCCACAACCCAACTTAATCATAGCCTTAATCTCATCATTAGCAATCTCAATCCCAGCTAATCTTAGATAATCACTCAAATCATTAACCCCTAATCTTCCATCACCATCTTTATCCATCACCTTAAACACCTCTTCCATCACCGCGCCGTTACCGTAGCTTTTCTCCTTCATCCCTTTCACTCTTCTCTCCTTCAACACCTTCTCAAACTCGTCGTATTGTACGTACCCGTCTTTATTCGCGTCGGCTACGGATATCATTGCCTTTATCATTTCGTCGTCGTCGCCGCTGCCGGAAAATGATGTGTAGAATAAACGGAGATCTTCGCCGGAGATTTTCCCGTCGTGGTCGAAGTCTATGACTTCGAATGCTCGCCGGAATTCTGACGTGGGTTCGTCTGTAATGCTCGACGGACGTAGGGAAGTACCGGTGGGACACATTTTTTTCCTACGAAGAAATTTTTGTTTGATATAAGTGGGATCTTAATAAATGGAGCAGATTGTTTTTCCAGAGAGGATATTGAGACAAGTGTAAGGGAGTTTGGAGGTATTTATAGAAAACTTCAGTCTCTCGCTCCCTATAGACTTAGGTTAAACGTAGTCCATGGGATTCTCACACGTTTATACACTTATATACACTTTTTTTTGTTTTTTTGTTTTTTACAAATTCATTCATTGAAAAAAAAAAATCATACGACATCTATATAAAGATTCAAATCTAACAAATACATAACAATTGAATCAAATAAAAACTTCCTTTCACCATAGCTAAGATTGTTGAATGAGGTAGTAATGAAGCCCAAATAGAAGGCCCAATCGAACAAAGAACAAAGTAGCAGCCAGCAATAGCCAACAAAATCAGCCTAGGATCATGTGATCTTTTGTCATCTAGTGTAGTTGTCTTTTCTAGGAATTAGTGTAAGCTTTCTATTGGTTGCCTAGTTTACCTAATTTTGGGTGACTCCATATATAAAGGAGCACTTGTATTAAGCAACACACAATTTCAGAAAACCAAATGAATGAAAGAAAATACGGCTGGTTGCTCCATTCCTCTTGCTGATTGAATACAAAAGTCTTCATGGTATCAGAGCAGGTTCGAATAAATCAGCTCTATTTCTTATTTATCTCATTGTTTTCAGCATGATATGTGGAGCAACTAGTATAAAGCTTCAATTTTTTATATAAAGCATTGATTTTTAGAACTGTTAAGAACTTCTGTTTGCACAATGGTTACAAAAATAGAACCAACTAGTCCTCTATATCTGCATCCATCAGATGGTAGTAATGCTATTGCTGTAGAAAAATTAGTAGGATCAGCTAACTTTAGATCTTGGCAAAGAACCATGGAGATTAGTCTAGCATCTAAAAGAAAGTTAGGCTTTGTGACTGGGTTAGTAAAAAGAGATCCTACAGATGAAGTAAAGCAGGAAGCTTGGGATACGTGCAATAGTATGGTGATATCTTGGATAATGGGAAATGTTTCTGAGTCAATAAAGAAGTCTATCATGTTTGTCAATAGCTGTGAGCAAATATGGAAACAACTGCAACAGAGATACACTGTGACAAATGGATCCAGAAAATATAAGTTGAACAAGGAAATATACGAAACAAAACAAAAAGGGAAGCTTATTTCTGATTATTATACTGATCTCAAAGTAATGTGGGAAGAGCTGGAGAATTTGAACTCTCTTCCACCAATTACAAGCCTCACAACAGAGATCAATGCCTTTGTACAAGCTCTTCAACAACAACAAGAGGAGCAGAAATTGTTCCAATTTCTGAATGGTGTAGATGAAGTGTTTGGACCTCAAAGAAGTAACATACTGATGATGAGTACCTTGCCTACAGTTGAGATAGCATGCAGCATTTTGCAACAAGAAGAGTCACAAAGAGAAGTCCTAAATCCTGTAGCAATGAGAGAAGAAACTGATGTAACTGCACTGTTTAGCAAAAGCACAGAGATAAATTGCACAGCTTGTGGTAAAGCAGGACATGTCAAGGAGAAGTGTTGGACAGTAGTAGGCTATCCTAGCTGGCATCCAAAGGGTCAAGGAGATCAAAAAGGAAAGGCAAAAGCATTTAGTCCATACAACACAAGAGGTGGAAGATGGACAAGAGGTGCAGGAAGAAATGGAAGAGGAGGAAGAATGGCTGCACAGGCACAAGGGGGGGAGTGAATCCAGTTCTCAATCTGTGAATTCACCTTTCTCAGTTCAGCAACTTGAAGCTCTCATGAAGATGCTTCCATCTCCTTCACAGAAGAATGACAATGGGGGATCAGCCACAGATGAAGAGTTGGATACAAGCTATGCTTGCATGGTGAGTTGCCATTATGCAGATACAACAAGAAATGAATGGATAATAGATTCAGGAGCATCAGATCATATGACTGGAAGTCATGAAAACTTAACTGAAGCTGTGAGAATGGGAAATGAGGCACAAATCAACTTACCTACTGGACAGACATCCACAATATCACACAGTGGGGTAGTATGTTTGAGAAACAATATGAAACTCAAGAATGTATTGTATGTGCCAGAGTTTAAGCACAATCTGCTCTCAGTTCAGAAATTGGCTCAAGATGATGGATGCAAAGTAGATTTTTACTCTGCTTATTGTGTGATTCAAGATGTGAGCAGTCAGACAGTAAAAGGAATTGGGAAAGCTGTGAATGGTCTCTATTATTTGGTGAATGAACCTATGGAAACTGTTGTGAGTGAACTGAAAAAGAAAGTAAAGGAAGAAAAGAAAGAAAAAAGGAGTGCAAACACAGCAGAAATCATGAAGATTCCCTCACTAGTGAGTGAAGCTCCTGTGTTGAAAGAAACAACTGTGTGGCACCAAAGACTGGGGCATGCTCCAATTGAAAAAATTCAGAGAATCAACAATTTGAAAGGGTTCAACAAACTTCAAACTGACATTTGTTTGACCTGTCCTCTTGCTAAGTTCACTAAGCTTCCTTACACTGTGAGCAAGAATAGGGCAAGGGAAGTGTTTGATCTTGTTCACATTGATATTTGGGGACCCTACAAGGTCAGTACAAAGGGTAATCACAGATACTTTCTTACTGTTGTGGATGATCACTCAAGAACCACTTGGGTTCATCTACTCAAGTTTAAATCAGATGCATTTGAAGCAATTGAAATGTTCTCAAATATGTGCAAGAACCAATTCAGCAAGCAGATAAAGGTGTTAAGATCAGACAATGCCTTGGAATTTGATGATGAGAAATGCAGACCTTTCTTCTCCAAACTTGGGATCATACATCAGACATCTTGTGTGAATAGGGCTCAGCAAAATGGAAGAGTGGAAAGAAAACACAGAAACATACTGGAAATGGCTAGATCATTGAGGTTTCAAGCTGGTTTGCCACTGCAATTTTGGGGTGAATGTGTTCTTACAGCAGTATACATCACCAACAGATTGCCTATACCCCTTTTGAATCACAAGTCACCTTTTGAGGTATTATTCAAAACTAAACCTGAGTATTCTCATATGAAAGTGTTTGGTTGTTTAGCAATGGCAAGTAATCCAAGTAGAATAACTGATAAATTTAGTGAAAGAGGTGTACCATGTGTCTTTCTTGGATATCCTCATACACAAAAAGGTTACAAACTTCTGAATTTGCTAACCAGTGTGCAGTTTGTGAGCAGAGATGTCAGATTCTATGAAAACATAATACCTTACAAATGTTTCAAGCCTGATTCTGCACCTTGTCATAAAAAACCTAGTGAACAAACCCCTCACACTGTCTTTGACAACTGTGAAGACACTGATAGCACAGGTGAAGTAAATGACAGAAGAGAAGAAACTCACCAAGTTGAACCTATAGTAGAACCTCAACCTCAAACTATATCACAACCTGATATTAGAAAATCCTCCAGAACCCACAAAACTCCCTCTTGGCACAAAGACTACCATACATCAAACAATGTGTTTGTTTTCCAGCCACACAAAATTCAACAAGCCACCTATACCAATCTCACTTCTAAATTCTTCTGTTTTTTAGCCAAAATCACAGCCAACCCTGACCCAGTTCACTTCAAACAAGCCACAAAAAATCCCAATTGGGTGACAGCCATGAATGAAGAGCTTGATGCTCTTGAGGAGAATCAAACCTGGAAAATCACTGATCTTCCACCTGGAAAGACAGCCATAGGGTCTAAATGGGTGTATAGAACTAAGTATGATAAGGATGGAAATCTTGACAAATATAAGTCTAGACTTGTTGCTCTTGGAAACAGACAGACTTATGGGATTGATTATGAGCAAACTTTTGCACCAGTGGCAAAAATGACTACTGTCAGGTCTTTACTTGCTGTGGCATCTATTGAAAACTGTTATGTGCAACAAATGGATGTTAAAAATGCCTTTTTGCATGGTGATTTACAGGAAAGTGTGTATATGAAGATGCCACCTGGCTATGTTGGAACAGGAAGCAGAATTAAAGTAAGAAAAGAGGGGGAGATCATCACTGAAACACAAAAATCAAAGAAAGTTTGTAAACTTCTCAAGTCTCTCTATGGACTCAAACAAGCACCTAGGCAATGGTTTGCCAAACTTAGCTCTGCTCTGAAAACATATGGTTTCACTCAGTCCAGGTCTGACTACTCCTTGTTCACCAAAGAAACTGAATCAGACTTGACAGTCATTCTTGTGTATGTGGATGATCTAATTGTTGCTGGCACCAATCTCAATGAAATCAATGCAGCAAAAGCATTTCTTTCAAGTCAGTTTCATATGAAAGACATGGGAGAGCTGAGATATTTTCTGGGAATAGAAGTTGACAGAACAGATGATGGAATCTTTCTGTCACAAAAGAAGTACACACTTGATCTGTTGGAAGAATATGGGTTGTCTCAATGCAAAGCTCTAAAATTGCCAATGGACAGCCATCAAAAACTTGCTGCTGATATTGGTGAATCTCTTCCTCACCCTGAAGTGTATCAACAATTGGTTGGGAAACTCATCTATCTCACCATTACTAGACCTGATATTGCTTATACTGTGCATGTTTTAAGCAAATTCATGCATGCTCCAACATCTATTCACCTTCAAGCAGCCAAAAGGGTTCTTAGATATCTATCAGGTGCACCTGGTCAAGGGATTTTGCTTGCTAGCAAGTCCAGTGCTCATCTAACAGCATTCTGTGACAGTGACTGGGCAGGATGTCAAAATACAAGAAGGTCCACTTCAGGTTTCTGCATTCTAGTGGGTGAATCTCCTATATCCTGGAAATCAAAAAGACAAAGTGTTGTGTCTAGAAGCAATGCTGAAGCTGAATATAGGGCAATGGCTCTAACTGTGTGTGAAGTAATGTGGCTGCAACAACTTCTACAAGATCTTGGCATTAAGAACATGGGGAATACACCAATCATGTGTGACAATCAAGTAGCTCTTGCCATTGCAGCTAACCTAGTGCATCATGAAAGAACAAAGCATGTTGATATTGATTGCCACTTCATCAGAGAAAAGACTGTAGAGGGCACTATCAATCCATGCTATGTCACTTCCTCTGAACAAGTTGCAGATGTGTTTACTAAGGTGTTGCCTACCACACAGCACAATCATCTTCTGTCCAAGCTTGGAGTTCGATCCACCTCACTCTTAGCTTGAGGGGGAGTGTTGAATGAGGTAGTAATGAAGCCCAAATAGAAGGCCCAATCGAACAAAGAACAAAGTAGCAGCCAGCAATAGCCAACAAAACCAGCCTAGGATCATGTGATCTTTTGTCATCTAGTGTAGTTGTCTTTTCTAGGAATTAGTGTAAGCTTTCTATTGGTTGCCTAGTTTACCTAATTTTGGGTGACTCCATATATAAAGGAGCACTTGTATTAAGCAACACACAATTTCAGAAAACCAAATGAATGAAAGAAAATACGGCTGGTTGCTCCATTCCTCTTGCTGATTGAATACAAAAGTCTTCAAAGATCGTAGTACATCAATGAATACTAGCCTTCATTGACGAATGGGTCTATAGATTTGTGATATATACACTTTTTAAATAGATCCTACACTCGAGAATGCTCTTTAATCATAAAATACTAAAAAAACATAGTGGTAAAATTAATACATGAAATATGAAACTGGAATTATTATTAAATTAAATTTTTAAAATTTTATGCTCTTTTATCATGAATCGAATGTCATTTTAGTAGCACTTCATACGCTTGAGTGTAGAGGCAAATTTAATTATATATCGTGTTTTAAACAAATTCATGATTTTCACCAAAATTTCAAAACTTAATATAGTTTCAAAATAAAAATACGTGTATTTTTAATGCATAGGCTTATGGGCCTTGTGGTTATTTAATATACCAAGAGTTAAAATCAACCTATACAACCATCGTTAACCTTAAAAATATACAACTCTTAGGACTGTAAAATATAAATCAGCTTTTAATACATTTAACTAGTGTGTGGCCCGGGCGTTGCTCCGGGTTTTACTTTTAGTCAGGTTTACATTTTTGAAAAATGTGCCCCAATTTTAAAAGATTGTATTTTACATTTATATGTGAAAATACGACAGACATTGTAGCTAGTTGAGATGGTAGGAAATGAAACTTTTAATCCATGAGGTTTGATGTTCGATCCTTACTATACGCGACACATATACATTTTCACAAACGCCTTTTAATATATTAGTATAGATTTATTGATATTAATTTAGAAATGTACTACGTATATCAAAATTATAAATCGATTGACAAATATCAGCATGAGTAGAAACAAAATGCCAATTTGTTGACTTAAAGGTTTAAATTGCTTGGGTAAAGGTTTTTCCTGAATTTGAAATTTTTATGAGAAAACGTATGGCATGATGTCATGTGACGAGTTTCGAAGGTGTGACTACACTAGTGAGTCCAAGTATTACGGTTACGGGAAGACAAAAACATAAATTGGTGTAGCCTTGATTTGAAACGACGTGTTGAATTGTTGTTTTTGCTACTCCGTAGATTTTTGGTGGGGTTGTTTGGCTGATTCCAAGGATTGTGGTTCATATTAAATTAAAGTGTATATAAAATGCCAGTATGGCAACGAATCATTCGCTTGTGAACGGCACCAAAAGTTGTGGAGCTTGATTTTTCTAATCCAATAATAATTAATTAATTCCCACTTTCTTTTTTATTTATTTTTGCCCCTTAAGTTGTTAATTGTGGTTAGATACTTCCTTACTACTTCTATATTATGAAGCATGGAATTGTCCACGGTATTTTGTGTTGACATTCTTGAAAATTAATAAACGTTTCTAATTCTTTTGTTGTTAGGGAAAAGTTGTAGTTAATAAAACGTTTCTAAAGTGCTACTCCGTAGTTCGTATTACTTATAAAATAAGAACAAAACACATCTAAAATACACCCGTCATAAACATTTTGATTAAAAACGTCCGAAACTTCTTGATTCGAAATATGCAAATCAATTGATTTTTCGTAATAAAACCAACGTAATACACAGGAAATTTTTTAGAAAATACGGAGTACCTTTTATACAATCAATTTTGTGAGAAATTACATTTTGAAAATTTTTTTAAAAAAAATATGGCAAATTAAGACCTTAGAGCATCTTCGGGGTAAGCTAATTTAACAATTAGCTTGTCATGCCACATAATATATCAAGCTACTTCCCTTTTTAGCTAGTTGGTACTCCAATGGTTAGCTACTACGCCTACTAGCTTGATATTAATGTAGTCATATTTATCAATCAATATTTTAAACATAATTTTATTTAATATTATTTCATTGGCCAATTTGTTTCAAGCAAATTAGCTTGTTTAAGCTAATTTGCTTGACCAAGCTAATTTATCATTTCAACTCCAATGGTCAAGCTAGTAGCTTGAAATTTCTAAAAGTTACAAGCTAGTTCCTAACTACAACCATTGAAGATGCTCTTAAATCATGTTTATGTTGTTGACTAAGACCTTGACCGAATTTCGAGCATTGACTTGGTATTTCTAAATAAGTTACGTGGCAAAAACTTGAATTTGGAATGAACCATTCAGTTATTCCAATAACCGGAGAGGATTCAAACTCAAATTTCTCAGGGGTCGTTTAATTCAACAAATAGAAATTGATTACTTACTCCTTTCCATGATAATGTTCCAATTTCTATTTTTTCACATTTTTCGATGCATATTTTATATCATTTTTATCTCTAATTACACAATGTTAAAATTTATAAAATTTTAATGTTTTTAAGTATTTAATGAGTCGAATCAAACAAGACACCATATTAATATATATTTTCTAATATATTAGAAATGATTTAGAAGATTTCCTTCAATCGTAAATAGTGTCAAAAATCTAAACTGGTTATGGAACAAAGTGAGTATAACATAAATGTTCCATTCCGGGAACATCTAAGTTTATCTCCACGAGAATGCAAAACAAGTGACTTTTTGTAATGAAACCAAGGTAATACATATTAAACTAGTCTTATATGCACGCGATGCGTGCGGGATTACATAAAAACTTAAAATTGTACTATTACCACTAAATATAAATATTAGATAAAAAAAAACTATTCACAAAATTCATATTTAAAAAAATTAAGATTATACTATACAATTATACATCTAAATAGTGAAACAGAGTAATCGTGCCTTTACATGAAAAAATTAAAAAAATTAAATCAATTTGCTAAGAATGATACAAATATGATTAAAAAACAGATTTCTCTTCTTTGTACTTCTGGCTCCTTTCATGGGCAGTCTCCTAAAAGAATGACATCTCACAACAGTAACTAAACTGGCATACAATTTGCCCAACCGTACTTTACATGAGAAAAAATAGAATTTCAGCTTCCATAATATAGCTTCCATATTTCCATCCCACAATTGATCCACATCCCACACAAAATATATCCAATTACAAAGGGTTTTGATTCGAGTGTTTGTCTAATTTCCATTAGCACCTAATACACAATTAAAGAGCCATACAACTGAATGTACACAAAGCAACTACTAAGGAAAATTAATAACCTGCTGGAGAGGAAATTCCACAGTTGAACTATTAGACACTGAATTACTATCAGCCGCAGAAATCACCACAAATGGCAATAAAACTTGAGATAATTATCTAAAGACCAACATGAGTCAGGGATTTGTGGGCATCAGCATCAAGTGTTGCAACCGTAGCCACGCCTTTCAAGATCGATGTCGGCTTCTCCAATATTGGTGTTGAAGATTGACATTAATGACCACACCATGACGCATAAAATTCCACCAAAACGACTCCATTTGAATTCAAAACCTGTCGTTTATACCCATTAAATCAGATTACGCGGGCTAATATCAATCTCCTTTAGAAATGCGTACTCTTTCTTTGCACGCAAATATCTATCTCCTTTAGAAGTACCATAATTTACTCTAAAATCCACTATAAAAACCATTCAATTTCCACACTGGAACACTCTCTTAGTTGCTCAATTAAAAATATCTTTAAAATATCAATCATAATTCATTACTGTTTTGGTTAGAAAAGAAAGTATTTTTTGCATATTCTTAGAAAAGAGTATGCACTAATTTTGAATTAATCGCAAAAGAAAACATAAAAAGAAGGAGAAATAAGAACAACCTCAAAAGAAGCAAGAGAATTAATCAAATTATGCTTATGTTATAAGTCTTCTACATTTCAATGGTTCAGATCAGTATACTAACAGCCAAGCTTATTCTGATCAACAATATACGAAAAACCTTATCCATCAGAGTAAGTGAATTGACATTACCTTAAGTTTATCTCATTCGAGTAAGCAAATAATTGAGAGGAGACAAACGTTGTAGACAAAGTTACAACTTAAAACTTTACAATCCACAACAGCAGTGAAACCTACATTCCATATTAAGGAGAATATGGTAAGTGGACTAACTACCTTCTGTGAAAAATAGGTTTTATGCAAATGCCTCACCAGTTCAGAAGAACCTGATGCTATAAACAAATCTACAACAAATGCCTCACCACATCCCCTGCACCTTGTACTACCCCACCAATACCGCACCCACTATACGCACCCACATTCACATAATAAGTTGAGTTGTCGTGTTGGTCTCTCAAATTATAACCCAATATAAAGTTGTAAATAAGAAGCTAATTGTTGTGGGCAAAATTACCATGCCTACGTGCACCAATGAAGATGTGACACCTGGCACGTATTGCGCCCCCTAAGCAGAAATCATGCAAAGTCTACTCCGGGGCATGAGTATTAATCTAGGTATCTACAATGTATGTATTTAAGTATGTATAAATGTACGTATAAAACCTATACCTGGAAAAGGGCTTAATTAGTATGTATCCCAAGTGAATTACTAAGCACAATAGGCCCAAATATCCCACTATTGCTACAAGGGATCAGAGAATTGTAAGGAGAAAGGACACGTGTCCTTCTCCCATTCCCCAGCCAATCATGTAAGGGGAATATTAGGTCATTCCCACAAAAACCTAGTACTATAAATATTCCCACTTCCCTAGAAAAAGGGGTCACAATCAATACATTCTAGAGCAATTGCTGCTCTGCCTTCTCTCTACTTTCTCTCTCTATAAAAATACAATCTTGTTTAATCTTTAAAAGTTACCAAGAAACCTCCAAGGTATCTAACCGGAAAAACCCCACAACATTTGGCGCCGTCTGTGGGGAGGTACGGTAACATGGAAGATCAACGACAGGACAACGATGCTGGGCGGCCTACGCGCGTAGAGCGGCCACCCCTCGAAAGAGAAATGCCGACTGAACATCATACGCCGGCCACAAGAATCACTGAAGATGCCGCACGTACATTTGCGGCCGGGCACACCCCTCGTCACACTGCCGAGGTAGAGGTGCTCAGCGAGGAGGACGACCAGGCCAATCGCACCCCTCCTGGAGGACACCTGGATCCTCGGGTGGATACGGTAATAGAGGAGAACCCTGATATGCCTGTCTCTGTGGGTGCTCTTCGGGCTATTTTGGCTGAGTTCCAAGCTGATGTGGGGAAGACAGTTAATGCTGAGGTACAGAAGAGTATGCTGATTTACACCACTGCTGTGGCTGCAAATCATGAGAGGCCGGCAAGCAATAGGCCAACACTTTCTTTGCGCCCCCCAAATGTCTGGACCATGCTGACAGGCGAGGACCTAAGGAGACAGCCGCCAACAAGTCAGCCCAATCAGGCAATGTCTTACCTACCACGCCGAATGCCACGGCGGCTGATCGGAGAAACGTCCCGAGGACGTGAGCAGCCACGCGCAGAGCAGTTGCCCGACTCTGAGTCTGAACTTTCTGACACTGGGTCAACCCCCGTCATGCCGGATAGACCTCTCCCTCATCCAACTTATACGCATCTGAGCCAGGCACGTCCAGGGGCCACCCGTCCAACCCGTCAAACTCGCGGACGCGAGTCCTCCCTGCGGCTACCCTACTCCAGGCGTCAAGACCCTGTTTATCACATTCAGGAGGGGGTGTCCAACATGGCCCTAGGGCACACCACCCCTTTTGCAGACTCCATCATGAGAGCCCCGAGGGAACCCAAAGTCAAGCCGCCCAACATTGATGCTTACGATGGCACCACAGATCCGGACATGCACCTCTTGGTTTACCGGCATCACATGTATGTCCAAGGAACAACTGACTCAACCTGGTGTAAGTATTTTCCGGGCACACTCAAAGGAGTAGCCTCTAAGTGGTTCGAGAGACTTCCAGCCGGAACCATTCGCTCTTTTTCGGAGCTCGAGCTATTGTTCTCTACTCGGTTCATGGCTCACAAGGAAGAGAAGAAGACGAGCATGCATCTGAGTAGGATTCAGCAAGGGAAGGACGAGTCCCTGAGGAGTTATGTGAAGAGATTCAATCTAGAGGCAGGGCAAATTCCGGATTTGCCAGATGGTGTTGCATTCGATAACTTCATTCGAGGGCTTAAAAAGGGCTCTTTCAAGTTTGATCTGGTAAAGAAAAGCGTCCGAACAATGGCAGAAGTGCTGGATGAGGCGGAGGCCTTCATTCATGCAACAGAGATTTGCAGCGTCCCGAAAGACCCCAGAGGAAGTGATACCGCCGAGCTAGCGGCAAAAAAGGAGAAATTCGAAAAGAAGAACCGGCCTAACGGGACGTGGGCTATTGCAAAAGAATCAGACAGGGCCCCCAGAGCGGCAGGTCAGAAACGGCCCATAACTTATGATCGGGAGCGATTCGAGTATAACACAGACATGTACACAATCCTGATGGACGTCGGGTCCAAATATGACATTGATCGTCCATTTCCCATGAAGTCACCACCAGAAAGTAGGGACCCCAAACTGTACTGTCACTTTCACAGTGACATTGGGCATGACACCAATGAATGTAAGAGCTTGAAAAGGGCATTGGACGGCCTAGCCACCAAGGGGTTCTTAAAAAGTTATATCAGCAGGAACACGGGAGTTTCTGGCAAACCCTTCTACAAAAAAAACAAATCCCCTCCCTCGGAGGAAGATGGGAATCGTACCGACCCAGAGTGCGTGGCAGTCATCTCAGGAGGATTGGCCGCCGGCGGGCCGACCATGAGGGGCCAGAAGGATTATGCCAAGCGATTGGGGCAAGTGATGCTGTCCGGCAAGGCCACAGTTGACCCGTTTCCAAAAGTTGAAATCGGCGAGGCCGACCGTGGGAAAATCTCCACCCCGCATGACGATCCTTTGGTAATTGAGTTAAAAGTTGCTAACCTAAGGGTTAGGCGTATTTTGGTTGATATAGGAAGTT
The DNA here is from genome assembly GCF_020520425.1 of Spinacia oleracea. Taxonomy (NCBI): domain Eukaryota; kingdom Viridiplantae; phylum Streptophyta; class Magnoliopsida; order Caryophyllales; family Amaranthaceae; genus Spinacia; species Spinacia oleracea. The sequence continues at coordinate 14,151,402 of NC_079489.1, read as the reverse complement.
CGTCGGACATAATTAGTCTAGAGTGCTTGAATCGGCTGCAACATGATCCCTCAAAAATTGAGAAAATCCACTATCCCATTATAGGCTTCGGAGGTAGTGTCATCCACCCAGTCGGCATAATTACCCTTCCTCTGAGGATGGGAAATAAAAAGGAATCTCGGCAAATGGATGTCCGTTTTCTCATAGTGAAAGATCTGACGGCATATAACATCATCTTGGGGCGTCCCACGTTGAACAGGGCAAAGGCTGTCATTGTGACTCATCTGATGCTTCTTAAGTTCATTTGTGACGATGGGAGCGTCAGCACTAAACATGGTGACCAGCAACAAGCTAGAGATTGCTACCTAACCACCTTGAGTCCAGAAGCATGGGGGACGGGTGAAGAGAAAGGGACGTCGAGTAACAAACGAAAATGTGGCGACACGCAACCCAAGGCCGTCAAAGAAACATTAACTATCTCAGCAGGGCACATGGAAGAGAGACGCCCAGAGCCTGTTGGGGCCCATTTCAATGTGGTTTTAAACACAGACAAACCTGACAGAGTAGTGCCCATCGGGATTTCTCCTGACGACCCGCTGGCGGCAGAGTTGGTCCACCTTTTGAGAGAATTTGAAGATATCTTTGCTTTCACGGTGGACGAAATGCCGGGTATTGACCCTGCTGTGGCCGTCCATAAGCTGAATGTGGACCCAAACTTTAAACCGGTTCGTCAGAAGAAAAGGAACCATGGGGAAGATAGAAATCAGGCGGCAGCCGCGGAAATACAGAAGTTGATGGAGGCTGGGTTCGTCAGGCCTAGTCAGTACCCCGACTGGGTTGCTAACGTGGTCCTCGTCAAAAAACCTAATGGTACCTGGAGAATGTGTGTTGATTACACCAACCTCAATAAGGCATGTCCAAAGGACAGTTTCCCATTGCCCAAGATTGACCGGCTCGTCGACTCTACAGCGGGGCATGCCATGATGAGCTTTATGGATGCCTACTCAGGATTTCACCAGATTCCGTTGTGGCCTGACGACCAGGAAAAAACGTCATTTGTTACTGAACAAGGCCTTTACTGCTACAAGGTGATGCCGTTTGGGTTAAAAAATGCACCGGCCACCTTTCAGCGTCTTATTAACACTGTGTTCATTAAGCAGCTCGGCAGGAATATTGAAGCTTACATTGACGATATGATCGTAAAAAGTAAGCTGAGGGCGGCGCACATAACTGATCTCAGAGAGACATTTGAGACTATTCGAGCTTACAACATGAGGTTGAATCCTAAGAAGTGTGTGTTCGGGGTGACGGCAGGCAAATTCTTAGGTTTCTTGATTGATGAAAGAGGAATTGAAGCCAACCCAGACAAAATCCAGGCAGTAATTGATATGAGCTCACCAAAGACAGTGAAGGAGGTCCAGCGGCTCACAGGTTGCTTGGCCGCCCTGGGCAGATTCCTTTCCAGGGCTGGAGACAAGTGCCACTACTTTTTTAGGTCTGTCAGAAAGAAAGCCAAGTTTGAATGGTCGGACGAGGCCGAGGCGGCATTGGTCAGATTAAAGGAGCACTTACACACCTTGCCTCGTCTTGTTAGTCCCTTGCTAGGAGAGACTTTGTACATGTATCTCGCCGTGTCCGAGCACTCGTTGAGTGCCGTTCTACTGACAGAGAGGGAGGGAATACAGATGCCGGTATACTTTGTCAGTCATGTTCTTCAAAATGCTGAAGTTAGATATCCTACAGTGGAAAAGTTTGGCTTAGCTCTGTTCATGGCCAGCAAAAAGCTCCGTCCTTATTTCTTAGCTCACAAAATAGTGATCTACACCGATCAGCCGCTCAAACTGCCCTTCACAAAGCTGGAGACGTCAGGACGAATGCTGAATTGGGCAATAGAGCTGAACGCCTTTGATATCACCTATGAGCCGAGGAAAGCTGTCAAGGGGCAGGCATGTGCCGACTTCATTGTTGAAATGACGAGGCCATACTTTGCCAAGAATACAAGCACAGTGTGGACAGTGTATGTAGACGGTTCATCCACACAGAATGGATGTGGAGTAGGGATAATCTGTCACTCCCCAGAAGGAGATACTTTTGAATATGCTATGCGATTTAACTTCCAGGCGTCAAATAATGAAGCCGAATATGAAGCCCTGCTTTGTGGCATTAAAATGTGTAAGGCGGCAGGCGCCGAGGAGATTGTAGCACTATCTGACTCCCAACTGATTGTGAGCCAAGTTAATGGGACCTACGAAGCTAGGGATCCGACTATGGTCAAATACATGCAGGCCGTCCATCAGGAAGTAGAGCCACTGAAAAGTTTTGAAGTAAGGCAAGTCCCTCGCTCGGAAAATAACCAAGCTGATGCCCTGTCAAAGTTGGCAAGTTCCGCGTCTTGTGATACCCCTCGGCACGTGTTTTGGGAGGTAAAAGAGCACAAAAGTGTTGAGCAAATGGAAGTGGAAACTCTTGACAGAACGTCCACATGGATGGATGACATAGTAAACTTCAAAATGAATGGAGTCTTGCCCGAAGACTCAAGGGAAGCGGCAAAACTTCAAAAGAAATGTTCTTGGTTTGAAATGTGGAACGGCACCCTCTACAAAAAGGCCTACTCCCGTCCTTTGTTAAGATGTGTAACACCTGAGAAGGGGCAGGAAATTCTAGAAGACCTTCATCAGGGGTTGTGCAGCTCGCATATTGGTGGAAGGGCTTTGGCTGAAAAGGCACTTCGAACCGGCTATTACTGGCCGACCCTTAAGGAGGACGCAATCTCACTGGTCAAGAAGTGTGACAAATGTCAGCGCTTTTCTCACCTAATACATCAACCGGCACGAGTTCTGACGCCCATTACAAGCCCAATTCCATTTGCTAAATGGGGGATGGATCTCCTAGGCCCATTCACGACCGCACCAGGAGGAAGGCGTTATGTCATCGTTGCTGTAGATTACTTCACCAAATGGGTGGAGGCAGAAGCGCTCAAAAACATAAAAACTGCTGATGTGAGTGCATTCATTTGGAAGAACATCATGACTCGCTTTGGGATTCCACAGGCTATCGTCTTCGATAATGGGCCCCAGTTTGAGACGCCTAAGCTGAAAGAGTGGCTGGCAGATCACGGTATACACACCTGTTTTGCATCAGTCGGACGACCCCAAGCCAATGGTCAGGTTGAGGCGTTCAACAAAATTATCTCTGAAGGAATGAAAAAGAAGCTTGACGAAGCCAAAGGTCTATGGGCTGATGAGCTGCCAAATGTCTTATGGTCCATCCGCACCACGGCTAAGAATTCAACCGGTGAAACACCCTTCTTGCTAGCCTATGGCGCCGAGGCTGTCCTACCCATAGAAATGTGTGAGCCAACATTGAGAGTCATGCTGTATGACGAAAATGCTAACTGGGAGACAATGAAAGCAGCCTTGGACTTTCTGCCCGAGGTTAGAGGAAATGCAGCGCTCAGACAACAGCTGTACAAGATAAGGATGGCAAGAGAATACAACAAGAGAGTCTCTAATAGAGTGCTCAAAGTGGGAGATTTTGTGCTCAGAAAAATGGAGTCCACAGGACGAGCAAATGAACAAGGTAAGCTGACGCCCACTTGGGAGGGACCTTACGAGATCTATGATGAAGTTAGAGATGGAACCTACCGCATTCAAGACATGCAAGGCCGCCCTATTTCGCGCACTTGGAATGCCGACAATCTCAAGAAATATTTCTTCTAGATATGTGCTAAGCCTTGCCTTACTTACCACGATCCATTGCCCAAGGGGCGGCCTCTAATGGTCATAGTAGGGTAGTAATTACTTTTGTAACCGGCTAAATTCGCCTTGCAAAGTTATAAATAATACTACTCTATTTGTCTCGTAATATTTATTGCTCGCACAATGAATATAAAAATATACACTCCAATGCATAACCAAAGCCTAATTGTATGACGGCCTGAGAAGTGGCCCAGATTAGCAAAAAACTCAGCAAGACTAATTGTTTGAAGCCTAAGAAGTGGCCCAGATTAGCACCAAGTTGTAGGCTGATCACCTATCCAACTCCCCTCCCAATATAAGCAAGCCGCTGGCCGACCAGTACAGCATAATAAGTGCCAGCGGCACGAATAAACTTAAATCGTAAGTTATTTGTTCAAAAGCCCAGCGGCATGAACAACTTTGAAACATAGGTTGTTCGCTCAAAAGCCCAGCAGCACCAACCACTTGGAAACAAAGGTTGTCCGCTCAAAAGTTCAGCGGCACGATTAACTTCGATACTAAGGTTGTTTGCTAAAAAGCGCGGCGGCACGCATGTTTGGCCGGCCAGTCCATTTGACGAGCATGTCTAGCGGCAATCATACCTATTGATTGACTTGCGCCAATCAATATCGTTATAGACATGCTCGCCAAAGAAGGCGACGACCACAGTGGGGCCTAGCACATGCTAAGTTGCCAGCGGCACCAACCACTTGGAAACAAAGGTTGTCCGCTTAAAAGTTCAGCGGCACGATTAACTTCGATACTAAGGTTGTTTGCTAAAAAGCGCGGCGGCACGCATGTTTGGCCGTACAGTCCATTTGACGAGCATGTCTAGCGGCAATCATACCTATTGATTGACTTGCGTCAATCAATATCGTTATAGACACGCTCGCCAAAGAAAGTGACGACCAAAGTAGGGCCTAGCACATGCTCAGCTGCCAGCGGCACCAACCACTTGGAAACAAAGGTTGTCCGCTCAAAAGTTCAGCGGCACGATTAACTTCGAAACAAAGGTTGTTTGCTCAAAGTTAGGCGGCACGAACGTTTGGCCGTACAGTCCATTTGACGAGCATGTCTAGCGGCAATCATACCTATTGATTGACTTGCGTCAATCAATATCGTTATAGACACGCTCGCCAAAGAAAGTGACGACCAAAGTAGGGCCTAGCACATGCTCAGCTGCCAGCGGCACCAACCACTTGGAAACAAAGGTTGTCCGCTCAAAAGTTCAGCGGCACGATTAACTTCGAAACAAAGGTTGTTTGCTCAAAGTTAGGCGGCACGAACGTTTGGCCGTACAGTCCATTTGACGAGCATGTCTAGCGGCAATCATACCTATTGATTGACTTGCGTCAATCAATATCGTTATAGACACGCTCGCCAAAGAAAGTGACGACCAAAGTAGGGCCTAGCGCATACTCAGTTGCCTGCGGCATCAACGTGCTTAGTGTACACTCGGTTGCACCTTGGCAATCATACCTATTGATTAAGCCTATTGATTAAGGAATAATCAAATTATGAAGAGCAAGTAAATGCGAGATAAGAGAAGCATCAAAAAACCTATTTACTTATAAAACAACGCCCGTAGAAAGGCGTGTAAAAGTAGCTCAGAATTCTTGACCAGAAAAAAGAAAGAAAATTGTTGTGTGCTCAGCAGGCACAATGATACAGACGCCATCAGCGCCAAAACTTTACAACATAATTGTTTTTGCCCTTAGGCACGGGAACGCTTGAATAAAATTTTAAAAAGCAGGAAAGGAAGCAAATCAGGGAGCGGCCGCATCGTCCTCGTCATCAGATGATACAAACTCAGGGGGCGGCTGACCAAGACGTTCAGCAGCCAACACAGCGGCACTGTGCTCCATTCGCCGCTGGAACCACCCAAGATCATACTCTGACATGTGGCTCTCCCAGGCGTGCTTAACAGCGTCCTTGGTCGCTTGTTCCCCCTGATCATAGGATTCCAGAAGACGCTCACGCAAGGTGCGAACTTGCGATCTGGCCGTCTCCAGCTCCCCACGAAGATGCTCGGCTTCCTCAGCCGCCTCTTTGATCTGAGGATACTCCCGCAACTGGTCCTGAAGCGCCCGTATTTCCGCCGCCGCTGTCTTGGCCTCCTCGACCATTGCCACCATGTCCTTGTCCTGCGCCAAGATCTTCTTAAGCAGCTCGGCCTTGTCAGATCTCAACGCAGCCACCTCCTTCGCTTGAAGGTCTATGGTCGTCTGCATCTGCAGGCGGACCTCTTCAATGGACTTGAACGCATAGTCGCCATGGTGGGTGGACTCAGCCACCTGAGCTTTGAGCTCCTCAGCAGTGCGGGTCTTCCAACTCTTGCAGAATTCCATGCGGCAGAACAACTGCAAAAGAAGCTACATATTAGTAAATGACTCTAAAAGAGAAGACAAGTACAAGCAAGTTGGAAATAGACTTACGTCGAGAAGAGTGGCCTGGATCGCACCAAACTGGGCGTCAGTCTTGCGGCCAGGAAGAGAAGCAACATACTCTGCGGGGACGGCCTTAAAAACCTTGCGGCATATAGCCACCCTATCCTTTGACGAATAGTGGGGAGTAGCAGGTACGTTCTCGTCCTCGGCAGCAGCTGCATCCTTCCCTTTGTCTTTGGCTATAGGAAAAACAACGGCCTTAGGATGACGCGGAGAGTAAGAAGAACTGCCAGAGGAGGCTCGATACGTCTGAACGACGTTCGAATAATACTTACCGCCCGAAGACCTAGCTCGGCGGGCCACCTCCGCCGGTATCTGAGAGCGGACGTCGGCCGGGATTCCCGAAAGAGGGTCCTCCAGCTCGTCCGGATGCCCACCGGACCTCGAGTTGGACACCAAGTCCACCACCAGAGACGGCTTGTCCACGCCCATCTCTTCGTCATCAGGGCATCCCCCCTCAGCAACCTTCGACTCGTCTTTCTTCACGAGACGGCGAGGTAGGGGTTTTGGCTTCTTGAAGGTACTCGGAGTCTCCGAGCCAGCCGGCACAGCTCTCTTCTTCAGCTGGGACAAAGTCGTCCCCTTCTTCTTCCCTGACGCCCTAGCCGCGTCCTTAGCTTGCTAAAAAAGAAAGGACAGTCAAATATTAGGCCTCGTCATCTATCGCAAGTCACTCACCATATAGTGGCTCGTCATTAAAAAGGACGCCCATCTCAAAAATGACGAGGCGTACCTCATCAATCACCAGTCACTCACCATGTAGTGGCTCGTCATTAAAAAGGACGCCCATCTCAAAAATGACGAGGCGTACCTCATCAATCACAAGTCACTCACAGAACAGTGACTCGTCATTAAAAAGGACGCCCGTCTCAAAAATGACGGGGCGTACCTTATCAATCACAAGTCATTAAATAGTGGCTCGTCATTAAAAAAGGACGCCCGTCTCAAAAATGACGGGGCGTACCTTATCAAGTGCAACACTCATATAAAAATGGCTCGTCATTAAAAAGGACGCCCGTCCCGAAAATGACGAGGCGTACCCTATCAACCACGAGTCACTTGTAAAAAGAAAGGGGTGGGGGTGGCCCGTCTTAAAAGGTGACGAGGCGCACCTTGGCAACCACAGGAAAAATACTCACAAAGGGGCCCGTCATTAAAAAGTGACGAGGCCAACATTAGCAAACATGGGTCACATGTCAGGATATCGGCTCATCACTAAATAGACGTCCACTATAGACAATGGACGGAGGAAGCTTAACTTGCAAAAAACAACCTAAGAGAATACTCACCTTCTCCTCCAACTCGGCCTTGGCTTTCTGCATCTTGGCCTCATAGATGTCCGCCATCCAATCGGTCATATCGCCTTTCCCGGTATCCGCCGCCGACAACTTGCTCATTCCTTCCTCTGAGAACAAAAGAAATCCAAAGTTAGAAAAATGAATAAGACCAAGGCAGAGCGGCACATAAATTGGCATACAACCTCGAGTCATGGAATATCCTAAGCCTACGGCCGCTAGAAAAGCCTCGTTCCGAAACTGGCTAATGTGCGGCAACCACTCGGCCGGCACATGGAAACTCTTATCCACTGTTAAGTGGTAAGTGTTGGCCCTGAACAGGACCATTATCTGATCCCACTCTTCGGCAGTAAGGGGTGGAAGGGGCTCGTCACGATCCATGAAGTTGGCGTTGCAGTTCCAACGGCTCATTCGCTCATACATCTCCTGGTCGTCCGTGTAAAACACGACCCACCTCTTCCTCCACATATGCCACTTGCTGAGCTTGCCGACCACTGTCTGGTAGGTACCACGGCTGCTCAGATTAAACCACCCTTTGGCGGCACTGGGGGAACGAGAGAGGGAGACCAGATGCAGAAAGGCGTTGAAGGACGGCTCCACATCGTTCAGCGCACATTTGGCAATGTAGCCAAAGATATCCGCCCATGAGTTGGGGGTCAGCTGGGCCACCCCAATATTAAAACCATCTAACACCTCCACAACGAAGGGGTGTGGAGGGAATCTCATGCCGAGTTTGATTGACGCGGCATACACAGGGAATTCTCCCTCAGCAAGCAGGCTGACGGTCGAGTCCAGACCGGCCGGCACGCGCATTTGGTACCCTTCCCCCACGCAGAGGTCATCCCTCATCTTGGCTCCGTGCCTGTCTAGCCACCGCATCCAGCCCACGTCTGGGTGAATTTCTGACGGAAGCAATTGGGCCTCCTCCCGTCCTCTGGGCCTAATAAGCTGGGGAGCAGCTTCTTGCTCCTCGGCGGCCAATGACAATGGAGCGACGCTTGGCTCCCCCACTGCCTGGCTCGCTGCACCCTCCGACGAGCTTGTCGCCTGCTCCCCCGCCTCGACGTACTCATCGATCTCTTGAAAGAGTTCGGCAAATTCTTCGTCGACTGCCGAGGCGGTGGAAGAATATCTCTCCCTAGGAGGTGTCGATGCTCCTTCCCGCAAGCGCAGGCGCGTAGGATCTGCCGTTTGCTTGGTTCTAGCCATGCCTTCTGCATAGTGAATGAAGCACGGCTTAGGGGTGACCAACAATGAAGAAAAAGACGCGATTGGACGTCCGTCCCGACAAAAGATGAACGGCGGAAAAATCGTAAATAAAACCTTTAAACCCTTACCTAGTACTAAGAGGTCGGCCGCTAACAAAGAGAAAAATGACGAGAGGATAACAAAAACAAGAAAGGCGAAAACTAACCTTGAAAGATCTGCGAAGTACTTGGTGAAGAACAGGATGAGTATCGCGAAGAACGGGATGAATTTCGCGAAGAACAGGATGAGTTTGACGAGGAAAAGGATGAGTCTCATGGTGGCTGGAAATCGCCTGATGGTGGTAGGAACACGCCGGAAATCGCCTATGAGAGCTCTGTGAAAACGAAATGTAAAAAAATGAAATTTACCCCCCCCCTCTATATATAGGGAGGGGCAAAATAGAGAAAGGTGACACGTGTCACCCCCTCAACACCTGACCCAACGATGAAGATGCAAATCAAAGATCAAGAAGCGATACCCGGAAAGTGTTTCCAGAAATGCCCTTCTTGAGGGGCAAATGTTGTGGGCAAAATTACCATGCCTACGTGCACCAATGAAGATGTGACACCTGGCACGTATTGCGCCCCCTAAGCAGAAATCATGCAAAGTCTACTCCGGGGCATGAGTATTAATCTAGGTATCTACAATGTATGTATTTAAGTATGTATAAATGTACGTATAAAACCTATACCTGGAAAAGGGCTTAATTAGTATGTATCCCAAGTGAATTACTAAGCACAATAGGCCCAAATATCCCACTATTGCTACAAGGGATCAGAGAATTGTAAGGAGAAAGGACACGTGTCCTTCTCCCATTCCCCAGCCAATCATGTAAGGGGAATATTAGGTCATTCCCACAAAAACCTAGTACTATAAATATTCCCACTTCCCTAGAAAAAGGGGTCACAATCAATACATTCTAGAGCAATTGCTGCTCTGCCTTCTCTCTACTTTCTCTCTCTATAAAAATACAATCTTGTTTAATCTTTAAAAGTTACCAAGAAACCTCCAAGGTATCTAACCGGAAAAACCCCACAACACTAATGACAGATTTATTACTCGCTTCTTCTCAAATTATACTGTAATAGTTATATAGTTTCACTTTTATATCATCTGAAATATTAATTTCAATTTTACATGTGTTTTTTTAGTGAGGTATATCATGTAGTTTTCAATTAAATAATATTGATCATATGCTGAATGCTTTATCGATTAAGTTATTAGTCAATCACCTTATCTATACATATACAGAGTATATAGTTATCCAGAATTAAAAGATTACGTCCTGGATAGGAATCGGTTAGTTCGACCAACCGTTATGAGTCTGGAGCTGGATATCCAATATTTCTGCTCACCCATAGTATTACCTGAAAATAATTAAGTGTTGTAATAGAATTGTTAATTGGACGGATAACATATTCGTTTTCAGTCTGATTGTGCATGCCTATTAGATAACTAATTGTCAAAGTCAAGCAAAATGGACATACATGCATTATGAGACAGAATTTAAATAAACTTTGTTTTTAAATCGAAATATTAATTAATACCTCTCTGTTTCTGTTTTGTTCTCTCTATTTCTGTTTTGAAGTACATCATTTCAACCTTTAAACCCTATTTCAGCAAGCAGAAAAAGAAACAAACTTCCAATTAAATACACAGTGAAAAGGAAAAAAGTAAAAATAAATTTCTCAAACAAAACCTAGAGATTCCTCTGTTAGGTTTTTGAGCACCAAATCAAACCAAATATCAAAATCAAATCATTCGGTAAATTCAAGGTTTCAATTCAGGACCCCACAGCTACTACTATCTTTCGAGTTCTGATGTTAGGTTTCAATTCAGGACTTACTCAACGACGGCGGCGACAATGAAACATTACGATGGGGTACTCTGTCTTTAACAAAGAAAACTAAATTTAAACATAAACAAACGAAACAATCCCAAATTTGACAAAATTTACCTTAAATATATGGTATTGATCAACAGCTACATCTGCATCGTTATAATCCAATATCCTCCCTTTAATTTAATAAAATAACAAATTAATCAACTGTGCTACATAATAATTCTACTTAATCAAAATTAAGAAATTAAAATACTACCACTACGGGAAAAAAAAACACTACTTTGCTTCAATTTAATCAAAATCAACAAATTAATGAAGCAATTATATTCATAATATCCTAATATTATGTGACTTCTATAGCTCGAGAATGGCTTGGGACTGTCAAATTTTCAAAAGAAAAGAAACAAAATTTCAGTTAAAATTCAATTAAAAAATGAAGGAGATAGAATGAGAGATGCAGTAATCATAAATGAAAGATAAATACATAGGGAATAGAGTAAAGCAAGTGTACAACCGAGCCGCGAATTACCCAAAAATTGAATTTGGGTTTTTGATTGAATAAAAATTATCTCTAAAATGCTGATAATTCCCCAAATGTGGATTGCCCTGGTACAGTTGGTGATTCATACCAATCGACTTCGACTTTGGTTTAATCGAATTCATAACAATCGAATCTTTCTAAAGCAAATCAGTTAACAATGATGATAGCCGACAAACCCTAGAAGTAAAATCATTTCAAAAATTTGCTTACCATTGATGAGAAATAAAATCATTTCGAAAAATTCCAGAATTTCAATCAATATCTAAGTTACATTTCATCAGATATTATGAGAATTAAGCAAAGTAAAATCAAGAGGACCGAGGAAAACAACCTGATTTTCAATGAGGATCGCGTCATTGTGAACCGATTACCAGCGAAATCAATTTGTCGATTCAAATGCGTTTCGAAAACCTGGAATTCAAATGCAACCCCAAATTCATCAACTCCTACATTTGTCGCAATTTTGTACAAAATAATCTCTGAGTTGAATCGCATTTGCCGAGAAGAAACGAAACGCATTTGATTAAAAAAAGAAAAGGAATTGATTGTAGGAGAGATGGAAGATGAGAGATTGAGTGAAGGGAGGCGAGAGTGAAGGGAAGCGAGAGTGAAGAAGCTAGAAACGAAAGTGAGGGGCTCAGCAAGCAGTGAAGCACCTGTAAACATCGAAAGGAGGGGTATTCGTCTTTTAGCAAGTGGACACGAAAAGTTAAGTTACTAAAACGCCCTTATGAGATGGCTTATATAATAGAGATGTACGATCAACATAACATTTCCACAATAAAACAAAAACATGCTTATTAAACACTCCTTCTTTTCATTTTTAATTGGCATTTAACTAACTTTCTCATTTCCATTTTAATTGTCGTTGTTGGATTCTCGATATAACTTTCATCTTAAATTCGTAAAATTTGATTGATAAAATATTTGTCACAACTACCGCAAATGCTACATATCATGGGCGGACCTATATAGGTCCGGAGGGGTCCAAAGGGACCCCATTATTTTTGAAAAAATTGGTAAAACTGATATTGGTGTAATTGATTGCACTTGAAATAGTTAACTTATTAACTTACATTAATGACAATGAAATATACTTGTAGCATAATGGTTGCTTGAATACTATGTTACACAAGCCGTATGGGTTTGAATCCTCTTAAACAGAGGTTAAATATAATTTTTTCCGCTTCTTTTTGTCTTTTACTTGTCCTTCAATTCGTTGATCATCTAAATTATTCATGTTCATTTTTTTCCTTTTCCTTCATTGCTTCTTCTTTCAATAATGGTTCATGATTTTGCTTTTACAAAAAACATACAAAAAAATAGTAATGTTATTTTTCTTCAAAAAGATTTTGTAATTTTCATAAGATATACTTCTATTAATGTATTTTTATACTCCACTTTTATAGACTTATACTTGCATGTGTCTTAGACTTAAAGGCTTAATTAATTCCTTAGTATATAATAGCACTAGTATTTTATGCACGCGATGCGTGCATGGATTTTAGAGTGCATGTAAACCAACATTAATAATCAATATTTATTATCGTAGAATAACGTACTACCTCTTTATTTTTCTTCAAAAAGTATTTTAACCGATAGTTTAATACCTTTGGATTTCATCAAAAATGCATGGTCGAAAAGTTAAGAAAATTGTTAAAAATATCTATACACTCCTATTTGTACGTGATTTTTGTTATCAAATAAATGTTATACTCTCTCCGTATTTATTTAAGAGATACACTTGGTCGGGCACGGGTATTAAGAGGAAGAATTGAATGAAATAAAATAATAAAACAAGTGGGGTTGGGTAGATATTTTAATAAGTAAACTAGCGGGGACCATGTCATTTTGTGGCCGGGTTGGGAGGTGAGGTGGGTTTATGAAATTATTTGTTTAATAGGATGGTGGGTCATAAGGAAAATTAGATGTATTATTTAATTAGATGGTGGGGTTGATAAGTTACTAAAAATGGCAAGTGTATCTCTTAAATAAATACGGCAAAAAAAAACACGTGTATCTCTTTAATAAATACGGAGGGAGTACATGTTATTCATCACAATTTTGGTTTTAAAAATACTTAATTAATTATTTATTTTAATGAAAAGCATAATTTCTTTGCTCATACTATTCAAGAACTGCGGAGTACATGTGTTTTTTTTTTAACTATTTCATACATTATAATGGATGAGAATGATATAATATCTGTTGCATTAATTAGTGTTTTAACAATAACATATTATTAGAAAAAATGTCGAAAGGTCGATTATTAAGTGAAAAATGTTATACAGACCACAGTACGTAGCAAATGACACATGGACATCATTTTCATCTGGATCTTTAGTTTCTACAAAAAATTTGTAACAGAAAAATAAAGAACTTGATTAGATTTGTTGGTGAGAATTATGGATTAATTGTTGTTATCCCCAAATTTAGCTTAATCATAAATTATAATTGCAATAATTAATCATAAAGATGATTGAATCTATTTAAGTTATTTTCAAATTGGCGATTGTGATATAAATATTCTTGATTTAATTTAAGGCGAGATTTATTAATAATTCAATTGTGATCAATTGTGATCGAGGGTATAATAGACTATTCTATAGGGGGACACCAAGCAATTACTAAATTGACCTCAGGAGTTCCCTTGTAGAATAGAGATAATGCAACATAAGCGTTAAAAATGAACACGTACTGAACACGTGCCTGTCAACGCCGAAAATTGGCATTGACCACCGGAAAATAGTCTCTGGTCCTTAACCACAACTAAAAAAACGAATTGGCCAATGTCACAACTTTTTTTTTAAAAGGCCATTTGTCACAACTTTTGTGTTTTAAAAGACCCTTTCTGACAAATTTATATAAAAATATTTTTTTAAGAATTTTGAGTTAACTTTTACTCCTTTGTACAATATTTACTGTACACTAATTGTAAATAAAAACTTATGATATTCGGAAAATATAGTGACAAGACGATTTTTTTAAAAGAAATATTAGCAAATGATGATCAATGTATGTTTGACTAAAATACCTATTTTATAAGCCGCTCCTCTCCCTTCGCTCTCTCTTTACTCTCCTCCTTCAAAACCCTAATTTTATAGGGACTACCACCAATCATTAGGTTGATGGTAAACCCTTCTTTTCTTGATTTTTCTAACTTTTAATTTCATGTTCGGAAAAAAATAATTCTATTCTCTCCCTATTGGAGAGTTTTTTTAACCCATTTTTTGGGTTATCTCTACCCATTTATTGGTTTTTATCTCTCTATTTGTGAGAGTTTGGGGCTATGTTTTTAAGTTGTGTAGGAAAGTTGATTTATTGAGAAGATTTGTGCGGTGTTACAAACGAATGTCAGTTCTATGTATACAATTAATTAAATCGAATTTAATTCAATCCCAACACTACAACAGATCGAAAGACCCCCTCCCTAAAGACTATATCAAACAACGATGTGAAAGAGGGTATTCATCATTGTCAGATCTCATCCACAACGACCGTAGTTTTGCCGGATTATAATTTCGCTTGATCCTAGTTGTTTTGTGTTTGTTAGTTTTGATTTCTATTGTAGATGTTGTATGACTATTTTATTAACAAAAGGTCTTGCGCGCACAAGGTGTACAATAAATTTATTGTACCCAAGATAACTTTTACCCATTTTTTTTTGTAACTTTAACTTAGTTTTGATTAACTTTTATATTAGTAAAAAAAAGTTGATAGTTAAAACATTGTAAAGAGTTCAATGATTAATTTTATACATTATTAGTGATTTTGAAGAAATAAGTTTTATTAAAATGAAAAAAATTATCACTAAAGAGTAGATAACTTTTACATATATAAGCTTAACTTTTAAGCATTTTGAGTTAGTTTTTACTCCGGTGTACAATATTTATTGTACAACCCTTGTAAATAAGAATTTGTGTTTTATTAATGAACTAATTTTACCTTAAAAAAAAATATTAGACTAAACTTCAAGTTAAAAATCGAGCATGACTTACCTAATACTCCCTCCATCCCTTAATACACCACCTGTTTTGACTTTTTGCACTATTCACATAATTCACTTTGACTCTATTTTTTCTAGTATATAAAAAAAATATTAGTATATAATATATTGTTCGCTTTATCTGAATATATATTTTCAAAATATTAATATTTTTATAAGATTTTATAATATGTAGTTAAGGAAATTGGTGGTCAAAGTTGTGCATTGACAATCGTATCCGGTCAAAACAAGTCGAGTATTAAGGGACGGAAGGAGTAACTAGTGAATACTCGTAATATTTTATGAATCAGTTAGTGCCTTTTTTTTCAAAAATAAGGCCCAACACTTAAATTTAACTAGGGCAATGGCCAATAGGGGTACAGATCGTACAATCCAGTAATCCATTCACTAATTCACTTAGCTTTGACTGGATACAGGGACCCGCAAATTTTTGGCTATGCTCGGGTACAGCCAAAGCTGGTTGTGCCTTCATCCAAAACGATGTCATTTTGTTTTGTTTAAAATGAATATTAATATACTGGTACAAAAATGAACATTTACTTTTTCGAAAATGAACATTTATTTATTTATCTTGAAATGAACATTTACTATTTTGGAAATGAACATTTATTTATTTATTTGGAAATAAACTACAAAAATGAACATTTACTATTTCGGAAATGAACATTTATTTATTTATTTGGAATGAACATTTACTATTTTGGAAATGAACATTTATTTATTTATTTGGAAATAAACAATATAGGCGCTTGTAAAAACATAAAAGACCAATGAAGTGAACAATTTCATTATGAACATTAACCATATATTTATTGTGAACAAACAAATAAACAAGAAAGAACAAATAATTCAACAAAAAAGAACATAAAATTCCAGAAAAAAGAATAAACAATACAACAATTATGAACAATTTTATGATGAATTTTAAAGCCAACATGAAAGAACAAATAATACAACAATAAGTTTGATGAATGAATTTAAAAAACAACAAGAAAGAACAAACAGTACAACAAGAAAGAACAAACAATACAAAAAGAAAGAATAAAAGATTAATGAAGAGTTTAATTATGAACATTAACCATATGATTATTATAAACAAACAAATAAACAAGAAAGAACAAACAATATAAAAAAGAACATAAAATTTCAGAAGAAATAACAAAAAATACAACAATTATGAAAATTTGATGATAAACATAAAAGAACAAACAGTACAACAAGAAAGAACAAACAGCACAATAAGATTGAACAAACAGTACAATAAAAAAGAACAGACAGTCGACAAAAATGAACAAACAATATGAGCGCGTCGTTTTTGGGGTACAGCCAGAGCTGGCTGTACCCGGGTACAGCAGTTAGCGATTGTAGATGGACCTTCAAACGGGTTAGATACATGGGCCTCATAAACCAATATGCTAAACGACGAGGTTTGGGTTTCCTCTTCATAAACCCTAATTTTTTCGGTATATATACAGCAACGCAGAAATATCCATCATATCGTCGACTTCACGGGCTTCCTCTGCTTCATTGTTTCAACCCTAATTCAATTTTCTTTCTCTTCATTTCATTATTCAAATCAAATTGCCTCTTCCTGGAGGAACCCTAATACCCATTTTATCGGTATTTGGGAAATTTCCCCAGTTATTCTTCAATCTGAAGAACTTAAAATGGAGGGGCAGAGATTTTTATAGCAGGAGTTGAGTCATTGCGTCTCAAATTAATGAGTTTCAATGAATTATACCTTGCCAAATTCTCTCTCCTTGAATTCATTATTTTCTTTTTAATTGTTAGTTTTCTGGGTTTTTGTTTAATTTGATTTGAGGTTTCCGGTGATGGTTTAAATCTTTGAGAACTGAGATCTTACCTTGCTGAAAAGCTTACAAGCATGTTTTTCTGAGGATTCCTCTAATTATTGTTTTAATTAAATTTAGTTATTTTGAAATAGAAATTGAGAGGATGAATGTGCACTGGGCTCTGATTCTTGATGCATATTGCTGGCCTAGAAAACCTTTTCTGATCATTTTTCTAGTTATGTTTTCTTCATGTTATTAATAGTTTTTAAATTTTCCATATAAGGGTTTTGGGTCCAAGGATGATCTAAAATTCGAATCATCAGAGCTGAATTTTAATTTGATGAAACATATTTTACCAATATTAGCTGAGGATCCAATAATAAAAGTTTAATTCAATTCAATTCATTAATGTAAATTAAATTGATTTATGATTTCTCGATGATGATTAACACAGATGACGAGTCCGATGAATCCATTCATAAAATCGTGTGGACAAAACGAGGCATTTGTCTGAGAGAAATCCTATTTTAACTAAATTTTAAAATCGCATTTCTTCAATATTAAGATGACTTGAATAAGATTATGGACTGTTAATTTTAAATTAATGTAAATAAAATCAATTTATGATTTCTTGATGATGATTAACACAGATGACGAGTCCGATGAATCCATTCATAAAATCGTGTGGACAAACGAGGCATTTGTCTGAAAGAAATCCTACTTTAATTAAATTAAGAAAATTGCATTTCTTTGAAATTAAGATTCTTGAATAAGATTATGGACTTTTGATTTTAAATTATGCAAATAAAATTAATTTAAGATTTCTTGATGATGATTAACACAGATGACGAGTCCGATGAATCCATTCATAAAATCATGTGGACAAAACGAGGCATTTGTCTGAGAGAAATCTTATTTTGAAAAAGTACAATTTTTTTGAAACTAAACTGTCACATAAACAATTTCCTGCTGATACTGTAGTTTTCGATGGAGGTGATACAGAGGAAGGAGTGCAATATAAGTGTTCTGTTTCTGTGGCTTCTTGAGGGAAAGATTGGATTCATTCTTTCGTCACGGGTCAATCATTATGTTTGGGAAAAATAGAGTGGGTGACTTACTATGGCATGTATGATTTTAAACATGTAGATGAGATGAGAAATGGTTTTATAAACATGTAGATGAGAAATGGTTTTAACCTTATAAAGAAAAAGAGAAAGGAAGAAAATAAACTAATTGCCTGTCAACTTGATTCGTACTTGACCCGTTTTTTATTAGTTGCACCAGTTACAACCCTTCCCGGCACAAAGTCACAACCCATCTCGGTACAAAATCAAACAACCTAGATTGTGTTAAAGGAGAAAATCTCGTCAAGTCCACTATCACGACCCCGATCCTAAGAGTACAACAACACGTCTTATGACGATTTTTAAAATCCACAATGTTAGCACACAACATCGCATGATTACCGAAGACATCTCCCCGCAAAAACTCTTGAGCAAACAGAACATGGTGTCGAAACAGAGAACAAAGAAACACCAAACCGGTAACACAACACAAATCAGTAATCCTTAGCATTTATCGCCTGTCCCAAACCCGATATATGGGGACCGCCCGAGTCAAGCATAGGTGTGATCTCCTTGCTGCGATTTTTACAATTCCGATTGTCGAGGTGTAACTGATATGTATAGATCATGTCCAGATCATAACCGATCTGTATAGTTCATGCGCAGATCATAACCGTTATGCACAGATCATGTCTAGATCATAACCGATTTGTATAGATTACGTCCATATCAGAACCGATCTATACATATCATGTATAGATCAAAACCGATATGTACAGATCATGTCTAGATCAGAACCGTTATGATTAGATAATGTCCGGATCATAACTGATGTGTACAGATGTGAACCAATATGTCCAAATAATGCCCAAGTCAGAACCATGTGTTTCTAATATATGGAATAATTAAATAATTACTAAAATCAAATAAATAATGTGTAATTTATAATGACAATTGAATAAAATTTATTTATTGTAAATCATTTAATATTAATAATTGTAGTATTTATTTAAATCTTAATTATGAAAAATCAAATCAGGTTAAATAAAAAATAAGTTCATATCACATACGGAGAAATAAGGTGAACTAAACAGGGCCTAAGTTGTCAGAAGAAGGTCATAAAGTCATTTTCATTCAACAAGATAATGCAAAACCATACTTTTTACAATCACGTAACAAATGATCAACTAAGACTAAGGAACTACAAAAGCAATAAATATCATGAGTTACCTCCCATGAATCACTTCTTCAAGGTCGTTAGCTTGACTTTCGTAGTAAATAACAAATCAGAGATCGCAAGAGTTTGTCATATGCGATAGCTCACTTTTCCATTGAGATTACATATGCAATGACACGATGCAAGGTGTGCATAATGTGCATTATAACACTATGTCAATGAGGAGAGAGATGCCTAAAAGAAGAGAGATCAAAAGGGGGAAAAAAAAGAATCAAAATAAGAACAAGAAAAGAAGAAGGAAAACTTTCCCCCAACAAACATATTTTTCTTGGCGATTTTACTCTTTTCCTCCATAAAGATTGATTGGGGAACTTAAAGATTAAAGGATGGGGACTCATCTAATGGAGGACGCTTGAGAAAATAAGATAGTTAGATGGGAAAGGAAGGGACGAGGTCATTTCTTTTCGATAGTGAGATAAGAGGTGAAGCAATATGAACAAAAGTTTCACAAACAACTACCCTCGCATCATTAGACTTTAATCACAAGTTTCTTCCACCAAGGATATATTCCTCTGTGAAGGATTGCTCCTCCAAAACATCACCACTACCCTAAAAAATTTCCTTATTCTCCAAAGAGGATTCCTCACTCTCGAATATGTCAAGGTCTTCACTCAAATAAGAGGGAGTAAGAGAAGATATGGGTCCTAAGATAGGATAAGAAGTATCAAGGTTCTCATTAATTTTCCCTTCCAACTCAACCTCTATTTCCTTGAACTCACGACCATGACCCAAATCTTCATTAGAATTCTCAATGCTAAACATCTTGTTTTCCTCATCATGATTTTCCTTAGAGTTAATCAAGACTAGTCATTTGGCTCAAACATTACTCATCTTCTTTTCGGTTTCCATCAACTCTTTCATATCTTCTTTCACCTTTTCCATAGAAATCATAGAACCTTGAAGATCAAAAAGAGAGGGGTCAATATCAAGCCCGTGAGTGGAACAAGGTAACTCATTTTGCGTCATGCAAGAATTTGAAATATTTTGAAGGAAAACGTGAATGTCATCAACATTAGAATTTAATTCATGATTGTGAGGGAACATGGGAGGAGGTACAAAAGTATTGGTTTGACCAATAGGGAAGGAAATTATCGGATTTTCATTAGACATCAATTCCATATTCCTCATAGGTGTCTTTGGCTAGCCACTCATAAAAATTCCAAGCATCATCTAAAGACCAGGCACTAAATGCACCATCAAGCTTATACTCAACTACTCCTCTTGTATTCTCATTCAAACCATGATAAATCACCTCACAAATCTCCCCTAAATCACACCCATGACATCCTAGGAACTTCTTAAATCTATTGATATACTCAACTATTCCTCTTGTATGCTCATTCAAACAATGAAAAATCTCCTAAAAAATCTCAACTGGAACTCCTTAAATCTATTGAAAAACACCCAAAAAGACCATGCTCATATTGGGGAAAAGAAAACATGCCATTTTTTTAGAAATTAAATAAATAACCACCAAATAACACTCAGACACAAATATTTAGCCTCAACCAATTAACATAAACCAATGTCAGCTGAAGCCCCAGTCATCGACGCCATTTTTATAAGAGAAAAACTAGGTCGTTGCTAACTTTCCCCTAATCAAACAAATAAATACTTAACTACCCACTAAAACAATAAAGTGGTAAGCAAGGGTCGAACCACAAGGACTAAGGGGCACCGGAGAATGATAATCAATTTAGTATTAAGCCGATGGTCAATACACGAATGGGTTGCAAGAAGATAAACAAAGGAATTTGGTTGGTTGAAATCCTAATGATAAAGATACTAAGGAGTGAGCTTTTCACAATGCTAGAAAGATGACTTTACATGGCAACTCGCGACTCTCGGAACTAAGAATCAAATCATAAAAGGGACATATGCACCCTATAAATATGAATCCCCAACTTTCATTGGTGAGATCTACTTCCTACAAGCGAACGTCCCCGATCGAAGGTCAGAACACTTCTAAAACATTGAGCATAACACTTTGGTCATCTCAATCCACCATAAGTGGGTGAATATCAACATGGTGAACACATAATCCTACCTAGCCTCGACTTTCACCGTCGACTAGAATACGGAATTCACTTAGTAACATCACACAAGAACGAGAAATTTAGACCCCGGACCCTCCTCTGTGCCACTTTAAGGCCTCACAAGGGGTGTAGGAACAACATTAAGTTGGCATTACTATGGTCATACTACTAAGAAAAACGCACAAATCATCCCAATAATTCATAGAAACGAAAATAACACAAGAGAAAGAGGAAATCTAATAGTATTCATCAAACCCTAACATTGGGGTCACCCAACCCTTAGTTGGATGACTACTCAAACATAGTAAAAGAAAAGGAAATCAATGCAATAATTGAAAGCAAGTAAAGAAAGCAAGTAAAAGTGCAAGAAGTAAACAATAAATGAAAGCAAGTATGAAGGGGGGGGGGGGGGGGGGGGGGGTAGAGGAGAGAGTAAGAAAAATTCTTTTAGATTGACATGGAAGCTTCAAGTGTTGAGTGTCACCATCAAAATCCAAGCATAAATAAGAAAACCCTACTTTATATCTCTAGAACTCTCCCTTCTCTCTCTAAAATTCTCCCATGGAGGCTACACCTCCAAATGGGGAAAAAAGAGTTGATGAAAAACTTAGGGTTTGAGAATATATACAATTTAAAAGAAAATATAAAAGAAAAGTAAAAAGAGCCGTTGGTATTGAGCCCGAAAGTTGCATGACCCGTGCAATAGTTCACGACCCTTGCTAAGATTTTCTCATTTGCTACTGCCTGCACGACCCCTGGGAAATTTGCACAGCCTTGCTGCGGCATACGCTGTACTACTTCTCTTAAAAAATGTCATAACTTCATTTCTACTCATCAAAAAAGGCATGTGATCACTCGTTGGAAAGCTATTGAGATAATCTGTCGCCCCAGCTTGAATCACCTTAAAATATTGATTAGATCCGAATCTATGGACATTTAAAGTTGACCCTTGTGCAAGTACTCTCCCGAATCCTTCTGCAACGACTTTAAACTATCCGATGTGTTTCTCATTTGCATAAATATTTCTTTGTCCCATGTAATTGACCTTGTGGGAGCTTTCTGTTCTAGATCCTCTTTCATGTAAGTCCTTTGAAGATGGTGATGAGAGTGAAGCAAGGAAGCCTCGGGGCTACGCTCGTTCCTCATGAATGTGGCTCCTTTTCTCTTTTGGATTAGTGAGACTCCTTATTCCAATGCGTCGCCTTGACTTGACCTGAAAATAGGGAGAGAGAATCTTCAGAGAAAACAAGCAAAGAAAGCAAAGGAATAAGATTTGCTCTAAATGCAACCTATATGCACTTAAACTACACTAATATGTACATAAAAGAGTCTTTAATGGCTCCTAATGATGTGCAAATTACAAGCGCACCAGAGATTGGTCTAACGTACACTTTCAGTTTTTCCGCCATATATTGTCTCCCCACTTACTCCTCATTATGTATTACTCCCTCCGTCTCAAATTACTCGCTACACTTACCTTTGAAAAAAAAATTAGGTGATAAGTGGTTGTTTGGTTATAAATTGTTATTTTATTGAAAAAGTAAATGTGATATGAGTTAGCGAGGTATTTTTTTTAATTGAATGAGATAGGGTGTGGAGACAAAAAAAAAACACTTAGTAGGAAGAGAGCAATATAATAATTATGAGGTCATTCTTAATTTAGAAGTGTAATAACTCATTTGAGATGGACGAAAAAGGAAAATGTAAAAAGTAATCTCGAACGGAGAGAGTATATTTTTACTTTATTTTACTTTATACACCTAATTAACGAAAGTATATTAAAATAAATACTATGAAAATATAATGACATACCTCTACCGTCTTAACAAATGAAGCTACAACCTAGCAAATCATGATTAAGTTTGACTTATGATTTTAACCAATTATTTGTCTAAGAAAGTTGAAGGATATATGGACACCTATGGTTTATGCTTTATACATTAAGTGGGAGGATTACGAAAATGAAGGCCGATAGTTTCATTTGGGTTCTACGGTATTTCGTTTGTTGCCAATTAAAACACTGGATACAGACTTGAAGAGAAAGAGACTCTTAGTATAATGCAAAAAAATGTAATTGCGTACAAAAACGGTAGTAATACCTTCACAACACATGTCGAAATAAAGATTAATGAAGAAAAAATCAGGAATTATGGATGATGAAAAAGTGGAGGGATGTCATTTTATTTTGATCCTTAATTGGGTGAGAATAGAGTGATTGAAAGGTAAAATTAATACGGAATAATATAACAAGTGAAGTGAGAAAAAACGAATGCAATTGTTTAAATTTCTCACGAACCTAATATTTATACCCATTTGTCACACAAAGCTAAGTTCTATACTAATTTGTCATACATCTTGTACACCAATCTGTCTAGCGTGTTAAGTTTTATATTCATTTGGTTAATTGACCGATTTATAATATTTTTTTCTTGCCAAATTACACTTAGATATGTTCCGCTCCCATCATTTACTAGCGACTACTTAACATGCAGTCTAGAATGTTTAGATTTAGAACACCCAGCCTCTTAGAAGGACCTTTTATATACAATCGATTATACTTCGTAGATTATACAATCAAAACTAGTTCTTTATCTACGTAATTATAACTTGTGAAGCCGTGAAAAAATGGACGAAATAATTCTTTTGGTTTGATAAAGATCTCCTCCTCGGTGAAGTTTCGAAGAATAGTTTTTTACATTCTTACTCGATGACAGAGCTTACTCATGACCCTAATTATCTTGTTCCTTTCAAAAGTTTCTTCAAATCAAGTTTGTGCCGTAGGAAAACATACGCAGACAAGTGATGGAGAAAACGCCAGAAAGAGTTTATATTTTGCTATAATTAATTAAATTAAGGACCTTTTTTTTTCAAGAGAAAATTTGAGCCAAAAAACAACCTTGCACGATGTAAAATTTGTGTGTTCAACTTGATAAGAGGCCTCTTCAAACTGTATTCAGATTGAAATAGGTGTGTTTACAAATAAGCTCAGTACAGTCTACTAAAACTACAATTAGCGAACGGGATTCGAGAAGAAAATGACAAGAAAATATACAAGAAATCCAGCTATAAGAATTCCCCCATATATAAAAGTTTGAGATGCTTGTGTAGGGGTTTTATATTCAATATTGCAGCATTTCATCTTCTCCCTTTCGCTGGCCAGGACACTATCAACGTACCTGCAACCCAAACAACAAAACAGATTATCCTCAGCATTTCATGTATAGAGGGGCTTGGTCACGATACACCACAAATATCATGCGACAAAAATTGTTTATTATGTTTGGAAGGATAACTCACTGCTGTGTGAAAATCGATGACTGCAATATTTCTGTACTATTAAAATGCGCTTCCTGTAACCGGTGGTCATATAGCAGGGATGATAAGTCGACAAGCTGTTCCTCAAGGCCCTGTCATTGGATTTCCATTTATAAGATCAATCCCGTAAGATATGAAAATAACCTAGCTATTTATCAAAAACTTACATCCAAATATTTCTCCAGATTTTCAACTAATTCATGTGGGAATGGTTCGGGAAGATGGGTAGTCTTTTTGTAGAATTTCTCCAACCAAAGTTCAGTGGTTGACTTGTTCATTTTTCCCTTCACTGGTTCTCCAAGAGGAGTCTTCAGGTATTCCCCAGCAAAGGCTTGAACAGTCTGTAGGAAAAGTGACAGATGTGCATTGAGTAATGAGTTCCATCCAGATTATTAATGCAAGCAATTGCACATTTACATTTTCACCTGTGATGTATCCCTGATTCTCCGAAGTGCAGAATCAACACGAGCATATATTGTGTTTCTCTGCAAATAAAGAGTAACGTGAGCTCATGTATGTAACCTGTCCACAAAATTTCTAAGCTAGGCAACAGTAAATACAGAATAAACATAATTGCAACCATGATAATCGAACATTACAAACTTCATGTAATCAATGTCTGTCCAAGAAAAGGGAGATACGAAGTTTGGCCATTACTTGTGCAACATCATGTAGCATTTGACTGATTCTCGAAGAATTCGAAAATGGTCCAAATGGATGACAACCAACTGCCCAAAGCCAATTCAAAATTGGCCTTTCGTGTACATGTGAAGCCCTTTCAAATGGCGCACTCAGTCCACCAACAGCTGAAGCAAGGCCTGCTAATATATGACGCTGTGCTTGTGATGGAAGAGCATGCCTCCTTTCTGTTTCAGAAACATAACTGTTGAACGAAGCAAAGAATAACAGCAAGATTAAGAATAGTCAGAGTAGTCAAACAAGTGCATACAAGTGTGAAACACACCAAACATAAGAAGGGGGGGGGGGGGGGGGGGGGGGGGAGGGGGGGGGAAACAAAAAATAGAAATTGACAAGATCAGATGTCATCCACCAAATTTAGAGAGATGTACTGTTATAAATTAGAATATACTCCGTTGAATGTGCTGTAAAATATACAGATTATCCAACTCTATACAAGAAGGGAGCAGGGGATGGAGGAGAAATGAAGACATAGTGATTTTCACATAGTCATAGGTGTTTTTCCTTCTCTTTTTCTCTCATTAGTCATTTAGTGATACACTAACCACGATGCTGTCCCACATCTTCAACAGGCGGAGTTTTTAGATCATCAACTTTGTGCCAATTGTTAATGGTCTACTAAAAATTCTCATAACCTTCAATATGCCAGCGTGAACAATATTCTAGGAAGTGGAAAACTTGAGGTTTGGCATCAAAATTAATATAATTTTGCCGTGAGCAAAACGTTTAGGGCATGGTGTTGAGTAACAAAATGAGGTAGAACTATAATATTCTTTATCAGACAGAAATAATATAAAGCGTAGCCTCACAAATAAATACCTACAATTATAAATTTCGCATACCAATCACAAGTTGTAAAAATTCAAAAGCATATTAGAATCCTACTCCACAACATTGACCGAATTGAAATTTGTGAGGATTAAATTAAATATCCAAAAGGAGAATTAGGATTCGGAGTTAGAGCTGGGCACACAGTGAGCACTTTCAACAATGAATAACAGAGCCAAAACATATTTAAGGGTAGAGAGAGTTCCTTAAAATACAAGTTGACTCACCTTAGAGGTATATCTGCACTTTGATGCTCAAGTACAATAACAACATCATTACTTGTCCAAACCAAGCTTTCATCTTCCATCGTAAGGTGAGGATCAACGTCAGCGAGTGATAGCACAAAACTGGTGAAGAATGATAGTAGACTTAATAGGTAAATTGATTGCAAGCAGTGACGTTAACATCAACTGAAAATCAGGTATCCAACTTAAGTTCAACAATTTGACTTCTTTAACCATTCAATCTCCCAAAATACAGACCCCCCCACCAAAAAATAAAGAAAAGAAAAAGAACATGCCTCCTTTTATGAATGGTGGGATGGAAATTAATCAGAAAAATAAAGTGTATATTCTATTATTCTTACATCAATAATCCAAACTTGCAATCATCAAAACTATTTACACATGGTTACCAAAACCGACGCTCCGTACTTACATAGGTATGACTCTGGTCCCGTAGGTCCTGTAAAAGTTTCCCTCTTTCTTTAGAGTTCTCTTTTTCTTTTGTTTTCCAAAAGTAGCCCAAAGAGGTTTGTGCTTTAAAATGCTATCTTTTGAATCATCTGATTCGTCCATAAAACTCTGAAAATATTCAACATTCACTGCAGTTATGAGATTCAATAAGCTAAATGGAAAAAAATGAAAATTTCAAGATCAAGTCCTATCAATACAAAATATTATACAGTACAATTAATAAGCCCCCATAAGCATGCGCAACCATCCCAAAAGTAAATGCAGTTTTAGAAAAAGAAGATAGCTGGCCTTCATAAGACCTGAAAGCCCACATAAATTTGTCAAAAATTGATTTAGGCTAATCTACTAAAAGGCCACTAACAGGGAGAAAAATGTTGATAGTGTCCTAATTTGACTAACTAGCTTACTAGCTATAGTGCTCATTAAGAGTATTTAGGACATTTTCCGCAGTTTGACTATCAGTTGCCCTAGAAGTTAGGAAAATAGACGTTTAATTAAATATTGTGCCAAACAATACCAAAAAAATAACAGACAAGAATAACTCAACGTAGAATGATAGAAAATACCAGCAAAAATATTACTCCCTCCGCATCTAAATGTTTTTCCCATTTAGAATCTTGACACTATTCATAATGGAAGAGAATCTTATGAATTACGTTCAATATATAAGAAAAAACATAGTCATGCGGGGTCTTGTTTGATTCGTCTCAATGAGTACTTTAACAATATGATTTTTTTTTAATTTTTAATAACACGTAACTAGAGATGTTAACAATGTAAAATGTGCATTGGCATGTGTGCCAAAGGGAAATGGGAAAAACATTTAGATTCGGAGGGAGTATATTTATGACCATGAGGGCCAAGGACCAAGGTTACAAGAGGACGGAGCATAATTCTCAAAGGTAATACATAAGCACAGTAGGAATGGGCAAACCTGGCGAAGGAAAAATTTGTTTGTGAGAGATGGATCAGCCACTTCTAGTATACCGCCAGCAAGTACATCAGCTGATCTGTCCATCTCCTGAAGACGACATTTTCATGTAACTTGCATCTGAGATTCTGTGCTGATTTTAAATAAGGAAAACAACTAAAAGTTGTGACTGAAAAAAACATCTGGAAAGAACAATCATTCATAGCTTCAGGATGTTTGTTCTAACAACATAGGTAACCGGGGAAAGAAAAGAGGACCTCTTTAAGAATAGCACCATCAACATATGTTTTTGTTTGGACATGAAAACGTCCATCATTTTTCGTCTCATGGACGGAATGGCCCCGCATTGATTTGGAGACAGCAACAGCCAACTTCTCATGCTGATGTAATGGATATGTACCCACAACAATAACCACTTCTTGATCTTGATGAATCATTTTCTTGACCTGAAAAGACACCATTAAAGCACTGAGATTTACATTTCCCTGTATCCACCAATCCATCCCTATGTGTTAGATCAGCAGCTCCTGTCAAATATGTAGAACCTAGAGCACTACAAACAATTACAATTTGCTTCTTAGTTCTTACAGTTCAAAATCCAATGAAGAATCACCTTCCTTTAGACTAACATAGGAAAGAAAAAGTATCCTACTAAATGCCTAAATGCAATTGCTTGGTGTGTAATTGAGCTGGCCTTGCTCAATATTAAACCAAGCAGAGCTCATCAAGTTCTGAAAGTACGCTCGGGCTAAGTTTGCGTCAAGCCCATTGTTTCAGATCTTATTTTAAATCTTACTATAACAATAAATTGTTCTAATTTAAAAGTACTTTTGATAAGACTAACATGTTCGGCAATAGAACTTATTTCATCACGCTATAATATAATCTAAACCATATTCAAACAAGTTATGAGTTTATCAGAACCACTTACAAACTATCCCTCAAAACTTAAACAGCAAAGACACAAGACATAACAGTGCCACTTGGCCCACTAGAGTACTAGACAGTGTAAATAACCCCCCTCCCCTAGGAGGAGAGGAGGGGATGGGAAGATCATCTGAAGCCTCTGGGCTGCTATGTCAATGGCAAGTTGCCAACCTATCCTTCTTTGAACTTTGAAATTCCTTCAAATATCAAGTTATCAGAAATCCCACATCCAGGAAGCTTATTTGTACCCTAAGTTACATGATAAGTGATGTTGACATTATTAGACATTAATCTGTAATCTGGATACGGGGCTGTAGCTCATGGTAAATAAAATCTAAATGGTCAACTTATCAATTGTCAGATAAACACAGCTGTCTCTTACCGTAAAGAGAACAAATAAGCTGTAAAGTTTATAAATACCAAGCATTTAAAGCAAAGTTCATTTTAGACAAACTGTTTATCATTTTTTTCTTATCACAGAAAGATCATTACTTCTCTAGACCAAAGATACAAACTCAATTCAGTACAAAAATCTATAAATGAAATACACAAGAGTGCATATATATATACTACCTCCATTATCCTGCTACTTAGTTACTGTAGCAACAAATCCAAGGATAACTAAACATTAGGATCACCAAGAGGGTACTTCTCCATGTAGGCGGAGCGAGATAGAGATTAAGAAAACTACGGAGTATTAAATATGATTGGGTCTCACAAAGTAGGGTGGAGATGATGATATGAATAAAAGGTTGAAATAAATGGAATAAAGTAAAAGTGAGTAGAACTTAGAAAAACACATCAAAACGGAAAGTGAGTAGAATTTAGGAAAATGGAGGAAGTACTTGCTCGAGAACAGAGGTATTACAGGTTACTTTACTTACTAACAAAACACTGACATATTAGAAGGTATTGCAAAACAGCCGATTGAAATGGAACTAACATTGTTAGTCTGAAGTTCTATTTAACACCCATGTAATTTAAAATCAACGCATATGGCATAACCTTTACGCGCCAAGGCATCTTCTACTTAGATGATGGATACACCATGTCATAGATTAGCTCAACACATGCTAATTGAGGTATTCAGCCGCAATTGTTATGGGTGAAATGGTACTAGACACCTCAATTGTTTGGATTCATTTCAGATCTACCTAAAAATATTGGGTTAAGTCTGAGTGTTGACATGTTCTTCCTAATCACCGGTCCAGTCAATCCAGTGCCCCAGTCTTTAGAATTTAGAACGACACAAGAAACATTCACTGCAATCTCAGATCTTCTAATACATAGGTTGTGAAGTTACAGCTTTCATTCAATGGCCAACCACATGCTTATGGCTATTAGGTGGCCAATGAAACCACAATCCAAGTTATGCACTTCTGTTTACTGAACCTTATTTGTTCGGCTCACTAATATTTGACTGAAAAAGCAACCTTATTCTCCAGCTGCTAATACAAAAAGAAGTTTAAAAGAAATATCATTTATGGTTTCTCATATAGCTCCTCGGACATAACACTGAGAGAACCATAACTGTTATTTTTCAAGATTGACCCAAATACAAAGCATAACTAATCAAGCATCTACGTAAACAGCAGCAGGAAGGAAACAAATTACCTCTGCTTTAATTGCTTCAACATCAATACTGTAATTATGGCCTTTTGCTATGATGCTGTATCGATTATGATTCTGTAGGACAATGATTGGTATGAGCAATCTTCTCGTCATATCAGCAGTTTCGAACCTACGAGAATGGAAGGGAAAACACCAACAATAAAAGTAAAACCAATGTAACTTGAATACTTAATAGGAATTAAACAAAGTATTCCTTGTAAAGCATAATATGGCTGCCAAAAGGGACTAACAAAGTCAACAAAAAGCTACTCAAAAATACCTATTATCACAATTAACTTATTTTCCCCAGTCCCCGTAAGTGGAAAGCAAGCTAGAAGCACATTATCAGTCAAAATCTAAAAGCAAAGCCATCTCATTGTTCCTCAACCAGACCCCCTAAGTAATTTTTTCTTTACAAGAGCACGTTTGTTAAAGCACCTCCTATACTCTAGATAGTCTAGGAAGTAATCGATTAAAATGCAATGCCGATCCCTCTCATATCATCCAAAGGAACAAGCTCAAAGTCAACAATTATTTTTCTGTTTAACCAATCAAGCAGGATCAAACTATTATTATTTAATTAAGGCATGAAAAACTTGATTAACATGACAGCATCATATAAAGCTCACACTTATTACTGAACATTTTATTTTCATTTTGCAGTACAAGATGATTCGAGAAAGAAACAATCACTCTAATGGCCGATACTAGTTACTATAAGAACTAAGGCTTTGTACATCTAGATATCTCCAAATCCTATCAACTGCAAAATCATACTAGCTCTTTGGGACTTGGGAGTCACCCACCAAAGAAGATCATTATTAGTTTATTACAGTGGTGTATAAGTCCTCCACACAGAAAGCCTGATATACTCATTGAGGAAAAAATAAAATAAAAGAGGAGATAAACTATCACCATGTAAGTGAAGTGAAACTTCTCATCTAATGCACAAAACATCCCAGCATAAGGATGTGAACAACGAACATGTGGTGCAACAGTTCATACTTATGGTCCTCAATTTAATCAAATCATGCAAATATTTCTCATAATAATATAGTAACAGCTCTAGTGTTCATTCATAATATCCAATAATTGCAGTCAGAGCCTTTTATTTTGTTTTACAACATAAAAATCTGAGCTAAGGCCCCGTTTTCTCCTTGTTGCTAAGATGGGGACAAATAATGATGAAGATCTGAAGTGGCAGCTCAGAAATTGGTTAGTTTAAATTAGCAATGTATTCTATTTGTACATATTAGTTTGATTCAATTTCAAAATCATAGTCACACATCTTGTACACTTGTACAGTTGTACAATACTGGGGGATGATAGGAAACACACAGGAGCTCTTCCTTAATTGTACTCAAATGAAATCTTCAATGATTCCCCCCCCCCCCCCCCCCCCCCCCCCCCTTTCAAAGGGTTTTATTCTATTTTATTAGTATGCTGATAACACAATTCATATTATTGTCTAGTTTGCATTACTCCTACATACTTCTATAGTTGAGTTCTATGACACTTCTTACCACCAAGTTCCTCCCAACTGGAGCATTTTACCAAAAGAAGGCTGCTAGACAAAAAGAATATATGGTCATACAGAGTATGGAGACTACAAAGAACAACTATTTGGTATGGATTCTGACACTGATCTGTTTACAAAAGGCTCAAAGGAAATTCTTATAAATGTTAAAAGTAATATAATAACACCTAAAGTAATTCATTCATACCTAACATCTGGAGCTAGAACATGCTCAACTGTGGTTGAAATAAGTGCTCCAAGTTGACCAACAAATACATCATGGGTTGAATGATCAGCAGCAGCACTTAGACCTTTAGAAAACAACACATTTTTAAAGCGTGGGAGCGTTCTTGAACCTATGCTTCCTTCCTCAGTTTCAATCTTCCCATACGTGCAAGGACCTGCTGACAAGTCAATAACAGCAAATCTGCAAAAACATGTAGGGTATAAATCTCCAGCTTACAAGTTAGAGTGAGGTCTCATATGAGACTCATACTATCACGTGTAAGCCTACACACAGTAGGGGGGTCTACAATTTTCATTTGCTACAGAACAGTGAATGCGGAATACCTGCTTGAGCTCAGCCAAACTTGAGATGCTCCTCCTCCATTGTAACGATAGCGATATATGTAATCCCCTTCTTGCTTCTTCATATCATCTTCCGTAAGTTGTGTAACTCTACTATATACTAAATCATCAAGATTAATATCTTGATTTCTAGGATCCATTCTGACCTGTTTAATTTACTAGAGCCATTTGTCAGAAGATGGAATGGTAATGCATCAACAATAGTAGATTTCAAGAATAACACAGTATGGAGATAAGATGCACTTTTATGGTCAAAAGAACGATAGGAACAAAATCAATGCACAAAATAGTCATCACCCCCCCCCCCTCCCCCTCCAGTCAAAAGCCCAAAAAATCTCAACAGAAGGAAATTGAATTTTCAAATGACTTTACCACCATTACAGCTCATATAGTCATCATGTTTTGAACTAAAATTTTCTAAAACTAATAAATAAAAAAAGGCCAAAAAATCCAAAAATAACTATTTCATTACGAGAAATTACGATACCTTGTCAAAATTCAAAACAAATATTGCAGTTGGCACTGGCCGGTCAATCTCTGGCGTGGTATGTCCCGCACTATCCACATCAAATATGTAGGAATAAAGCTTCTCAAACACAGGCTCCACTGCTGTAGCCTCCACATCAAATGCCGGCACTTCCTTCCCAAATTCAGTCTATGATTGAAAATTCATCAAAAGCCATGTTAAACCCAAGAAGGTTCAATAAAGTTACACTATGGCACCCAAATGGTTTTAATAAAGTCTTTAGAAATATTATGTACTTCTTTAGAATAAAGTAGAAGAAGATACATGTGTCAACTAAGTAAAGCACGGTGAAACAGTGTTGTTTTATGCGAAAGTACAGTGTTTTATGTAAAATTTACATTTTCCTAAAAACACAATGTAAAATTAACATAAAAGATAACCAATTGATCTGCTTTCAAAATTTTCTCTTGTCAACCAATTGATCTCTTGTCAAAGTCCACAACTGTCATTTAGCATTAGACAACATTGCATTAAGAATAAACTTGATAATTCACATTTTCATCGCTATACACTAAGGCAAAATAAAGAGTCAAGTAACAGAGACGGAAGCATGAATTGTACTCAATTGTCAATCTGAAGAAGAGGCACCTTCGACATGTTATAAACATATCTAATACACTTTCCATTTCGTAATTTCATCTTCTGGCACCTCACTTAAAGTAAAAAAAAGAAAGAAAGAAAAAGGCAGAAAGGACCAGAAAGAGGGGGGGGGGGGGGGGAACGGATATTCTCATCACCTCTCTTGCTGTTCCAGCAGGAACCATAGCCTCTTTTAACACCTTCTCGAGAGATACTAGTTCTGCTTGCCCAGCCTGCATCACAGTAAAATACCAACTTAAAACCTCTTTCTCAGCTACATGAATCTCTAACATTTAGAAGCGAAGTATTCACAACCAAGAAAAATTGGCAATGTGTATAACAGCCAAATTTCTAAATTTTGCAAACATTATGGTGTAGGGACGCATGACAGATCATACAGAAGAACCTCATTGAGCAGTCTAGCATCTGTGATTCATCTGAATGCAATAAATGATACTCCACCAAAAGGACCATATATGCCAGGATATCTTACAGGTAAGACATTGTAGACAAGATGATGTTCAATATCCAGGGGCTCGCCAGTCTCCAAGCAGGAGGGTCGGTGAGTTGGAAAGCTGACTTTTAGGAACTCCTGCAACTTGTGCAATTCCAGTGAGTACCTATAGCCTCCATCACCATTGAAACCAACAAGGACTACGTTCACTTCGAGTGGGACTTGGAATGGAACCTGCATAGCATTAGATAGCAGGTGATGAATTTTAGTTCAAACAGATTCAACTTACAATGTTATGCTTCCATATGCAATACTTTCAATGTGAGATTGTGAGGGCAGCCAAAAGCATTAGAAAGGATAATCTTTCCCAAAAGTACTGTGGAAGCGGAGACAAAAATGTGAAGTACAAGTATAAAAATATCCAAATTTCTCGGAATTTTGTAACAAAAAAAAGTCAATACAGTTAAAGGCCACTCCTCTTTTTGAGAAAACTCATTAAAATGGCTAACACTTCTTGATGCTTCATCTAGTAGTTAAATCTCGCCCGCCGGATTCAAACTTTTTGACCTCCCTTTCCGAGAGAGAGAGAGAGAGAGAGAGAGAGAGAGAGAGAGAGAGAGATATGGCTAACACTTCTTGATGCTTCATCTAGTAGTTAAATCTCGCCCGCCGGATTCAAACTTTTTGACCTCCCTTTCCGAGAGAGAGAGAGAGAGAGAGAGAGAGAGAGAGAGATAGAGAGAGAGAGAGAGAGAGAGAGAGAGAGAGAGAGAGAGAGAGAGAGAGAGAGAGAGATGATGCTTCATCTAGCAGTTGAATCTCGCCCGCCGGATTCACTTTTGACCTCCCCTTTCAGAGAGAGAGAGAGAGAGAGATAAGTTTCTTTCTTCACATTGCCCTCTTTCTTTTATCTCTTCTGACAAGCAGATAAGTTTGCTACATTGGAATTGTAAGAACCACCTTACAGAGAGATAGATATAATTTTCTTTCTCCACATCGCCCTCTTTCTTTTATCTCATTTGACAAGCAAATTAAATTTGCTACATTGGAATGGTATGAAGCAATGTATATGACCCAGTGTACAAAAAGGAGTTCCTAGGCGCTAAGGCACAACTTTTGTCAAGGCAAGACGCACAACTTCCGTATTCACCAGACATTTTACTTTATATTAAGTGTGCCTCACTTCAACGAGGAGCAGGAAAATCTCACTGCCTTGGAGCACCTCGACCCTTATGAGCACGCATCCTCTTATACTTAATACTCCGCAAAAGACATCAGCAACAATAAAAGAAGGGAAAATGAAGGGGAATACAGCAAATATACAAAATGCTTATTTTTTTATGTCGAAGCACAACACATAACTATTACTCAAGTTGGAAAACTAAACCTACAGGGACAAAGGCACTGATAGGTTCGCAAAACAAACTGTGGTACATAAAAATAAGCATTTCCTTCAACAAAGAAGAAACAGAAGGGAAAGGAACAAAAGTCAAAACACACACAGCCACAATTCATTGCATATTGTTTACGCCAATCAACAACACAAAGCAAACCACCCAACACAGTGAGCCTGACATGTCATGTCAACATTTAAAGACTGGACAAGTTGAAGAGTGTACAAACACATCATGAAAATTACTACTGAACAAGAACAAGAACAAGAACAAGAACAAGAACACCCCGTTTCCGGATGGGACGGAGGAATTGATATTCAATGATGTAGTTACACATCAGTTTTGACAAAGCTGCAAGATTTCAAAATATAATTCGAGTAAACCTAATTTCTAATTGAGTTAACCATTGCGTCTTGTTTGTATTAAGTATACCCATTTGCATTTCTTGCAAAGGATTATAACAAAAAAAGTCTATCAAAAATCATCAGGGAAAGTAAACGGCTGACCGGTACCTAGCTAACCCCACAAACTCCACCCTTTAGAAGAAAGTCTCGTGAGTAACCATCCCACTAATTCCATTCTATCAAAAGGTAAACTTCCATCAGTTCAAAGACGCTATACCTTAGTCACTCCTTTTCTCAGTTTCACTCAGATTTACACCCTTTCCACCGTTCCTATCTATTGTGTTTGTTGCCTTACATTAAAAACCATCGAACCATATTGAAGACCATAAGTTTGTTGCCCTGGCTTCCACAGAGAGTATGGACACTCAAAGGTTACGATTCACTCTTCATCAATATAGGATGTTATCTCTTATCCGTAATGAAACAATTTTTTTAAATAATCACCAAAAGAGATGAATTGGTGGTAAAGTTTCACGCTGTAAGAACCTCCGCATGAACGTTACATTTTTTCAAATCTTTAGGAGCTGTGAAGTGATATGGCACACTCGAAAACTCCACAGCAGCTATCCACTACTTAAGAGCTCTATCATTTCTATGTAATCAAACACCAAACCTACTAATCCTATGATTTTCTTAAGCCACTGTTCTAACTTATTTGCCAATCCTCCAATCTAATCGTTCGCAAGACCCTTTCATTCAAGCCATCATCAAACCTGACCTCAAAGTTCGGGAAGCAAGCCCAACACCAAACTTATATTCAAATAAAAGTCTTGGACATAACATAATCAATTGCACTAGTCATGTAAAGACCATAAAAGTATCAATGCAATGCAAATTTGAAAGAACTACTCCTAAGAGTGCCAACTTTCCACGGCCGATATACAACACGATTCCAGTCAAAGTAAGCCGGACGAACATCTGATCACTGATCACCAATATGTCTCAAACATTCATTATTGGATATGTCACTGACAAAAGAAGACTATCCGCCCTAGTCATGATTTATGACTGAATAATTCTTCATCCACTTAAATTGCCACATCCCAAAACATCAAATAAATTCCATAAACGTAGCTACCCAGCTCTGGATCGAACCATTCTTATGCAATCAAATTTAATCCAAAATCAGAAAAAAACAACAAAATTTCCATTGCATTATTAATATTAAAATTAAATCGATAAAATAAAGAAGAAGAAGAAGAAGAAGAGTATAATAAACCCTAGAAAAGAATCACCTCGGCACGAGAATGGAGCATACGACGAACATCAGATCGAACGCTATCCTTGACATCATGGAAAGCGCCATGGTGCCAGTGAGGGCTTCCAGGGTCTCTCTTGAAGGCTTTGTGAGCCGATTCCATTGATGGAAGCTCCGCCATTAATGCTATCAACAGTATCGCGATTACTACATAGCTTCTTGCTTCTCTCATTTTCCATGGAAATTGAAATGTAATCATGAAGCTAATTCGCAACTTGTAATTGATTTTTGATCAATGTTGATGTTTGCGGATACAATTTGGGGTTAAAGAGGGGGGTTAGCAAGAGCTGTGTAGTGTGATTTGAATCGTTGATGAATTAATGGTCGTAGACTGGACTAGACGAAGAGGAATACTAGCTAGCAGTCTAACACTCTTATGTCAGCTAACCCCATTGTGTCTGGGCTGATATTCACATATTACACAATCGCTTTGATTTTGTCAACTTATTTAGACAGATTAAACTTTTAGGAAATGGAAATTGAGATTTTATACTCCCTCCGTCCCAGATTCGTCGTTATACTTTCCTTTTTTGTATGTCCCAGATTAGTTGTTACACTTCTAATTAATGACCCCATAATTATTATATTGTCTCTCTTCCCACTAAATATTTTTTTGTCTCTACATCCTCTCTCATTCAAATAAAAAAAATACCCCACTAACTCATATCACATCTACTTTTTCAATAAAATAATAATTGATAACCAAACAACCACTTATCACCTAAAACTTTGTGCAAAGATAAGTGTAACAACTAATTTGGGACGGAGGGAGTATTAAATTAGTTATTGGTTCGGGTCATTAGCTCATTGCAGGTAATATGATGAAATAATTAGCATAAAAATTATGGAAAAGAATTACCATAAAAATAATTAGTAGTTCGAATAGTAATTCTTTCACATTATTAATGAGATGTCATGAGTTCAAATTAATGTATTGTTAAGTTTACGTGTTTTGTGCATGTGTTAGGAGAAAAATTGGTGATTTCGAAGTGTAAGGTTTATAGTCTTTTCAAAACATATCGTGATCTCGGAGTGTAAAGTTTATAGTCGTTTGAAAACGTATAATTCATGAACATCCCATTTATTCTATCTGAATTTCAAAAACTTCTAACCATAGCCCTAAGAAATGAGACTCAGTAACGTTTAAAACCTTATATATGAACATTAATTTCTGGAGTTATATTCGCCCAAAATACATGTTTCATAAGTTGGAGTCCACAGAAGTAAGGAGAGGACGACTTAGGTTTAGCAACTACTTTGAGCTAAAGATGAAAATTCAATGGAACTGATTGAATTTTATCGTATTGAAAAACAATCAATTGCAAAAATGATGGTGATTATAACACAACTGGAAAAAAAAATAAAAAATCATTTCGTTTACCAATGAGATATCATCCTTTGTCTTACATAATTCCAAACATGAATGATCAGTGAAGTCTAAATGTGAAACAAAAGGGGGAGGGGGTCATAGAAAATGTATGTTTTGTGCTGGTTAACTGCATGCATGGCTTCCATTGCACATCAAAAAAATTGGACTTCTGATAGTACATGGAACTATAGTCCGGAAAAAGCTGATAAAATGTAGTAATTCATTCAGAAGCCTGTTACTGGTGAGCCGTGAACTGCAGTGCACTTTCCTTTGCCAATGTAAATTTCCAAAATGAAGCAATTGGATGATGCTCAGCCGCTCACCAGTATCTGGTTTTCATGAGCCAAAAACTGGAATAAATGCTGCCGTTAGTGACATGGTGCCTTCTCACCTTTAAAAATGCTCAGCACAAAAATCATGAACTTGTCTTCGGTTAACAGCCACGTCTGAACTAGTGTTCTAAAGCACTTCGGATAGAGAATGGAGGGTCCTGTATCACACCTCTACGGATAAGATCATGGTTGAAGAATAACACAATCACAGAAATGTCATCATGAAAATGACGTCTAACTTTCTTGTCGATCTTCTGGAGATCAGAAAACCGCATTTCTCTCTTTCTAGCAGCTTCATGCAGTGCAGCTTTCACAAGCCGTTTCGCACTTCCCTGCAAATTCCAGAAACCCATGAGCTGAAGAATTAATATAGATAAAGACCAAAACACAGTAGATATTGATGAAGATTTGATTAATAAACTGAAACTACAAGAAGTAACCAACATTCAAGCATTCCAGAGCCTTGATTTCTCTCCCAATGAGCTCTTAGAAGCTCAACCAATTTACTCAACAATATTAAACATAATATTCCCTGTCAAATAAGCTCTCTCTCTCTCTCTCTCTCTATATATATATATATATATGGTTCTACCTCCCTAACTAACCCCCTAACTCATTCCCCCAGATACCCATACTAACTTATATAGTTATTTCCTAAAGTGCCCCTACCCATATATCAGTTCATAGCATTACCGCCCCCTAAACTTCCACCTTGTCCTCAAGGGGGATAGTAATCGGAACTCACTTCTCCGCCCTGGAAGCAATTATACATGTTCCCCTTCTTGCACTGGACAAAACTGGGAGCGAGTTGCTGAGTAAGTGTAGCTCCCTGTTGGTATATGCTCCTGGTACTTAATCATCGAATACAGCAACAGCTTGTCATCCCCACAACTATTCGTAAGTTTCAGTAAGATTGCCATTAGCTTGGACATGACAATGAAATTCTGTAACTGATCACGAGAGGGTATGAAGTGAATGGATGGTGTTTGAATTGATATGATGAGTGTACAGGTTCGAATAAATGGTGTTGGGAGGATAATGACCCCAAGCTGCCCAGCTAAAAACTTGTCCTCATTAAAATTGGGCCCAAAATGAGCAGGCCTAATTTCTTAAGTCCAGTTCCCATACTTTGGGCTGGCCTGCATGTCTTCTCCCCTAACACCATTGCATTAACCTGGCTCAGAACATATGACTCAAGCAGCATGACTTCTTTGCTCGCGTCATTACTATGGCCCTTTACAAAATTTACTTTAATAGTCCAAAACTCTAAAACTTTCTCCCCTCTTTCCTCTAAGACATGGGGCCTCAACTAACCCGCTAACTTATTCCCCAAGATACCCATACTAACTTATATAGTTATTTCCTGAAGTGCCCATACCTGATACCCATATATCAGTCCATAGCATCCACATCTAGGCTATGTTCGATAGGTATTATGAAAAGGGAGGGGATGGAAAGAAGGGAGGTGAAGGAAGGGGAGAGGAGAGAAGATGTGAGCTTGCATTTCTTTCCAACCTTCGAAGGGATTTGGTTTATTCAAGGGGAAAGGAAAATGAATCCCTCCAATTCTATTCCCTTCCCTCTCCCCAAGTATTATCCAAACAAGGGAAGATGAATCCCTCCCTTCCCCTCCACATTACTCTATCCAAACACACCGCAAATGTATAAGAGGAAGACAACGATAAGGAATAAACAGGGAAGCCTAATTGTTTCTGATGGGAGAAAGCAGCTGAATAACACATGCTCCTAATCATCCCCATACTGTCACATAACTTCAAAGGTATACTAGTAGTAGTTGTAACAGGTCATAAATTTAATAGCAGGCCTTCCCCACTAATTTCTCATTGGCACATGCATAACTAACGTAAAATAAACAGTCTGCAAAAACTCATAGGGAAACCGGACTAAGCAGACTTCTCAGTGACTTCTTCTCATTAGTTGACAACCCTTCAAATATATATTCAATTTTTTTTGGCAATTATGTATAACCAAATTTTGATCTGAACTTACATGCGTCAGAATCAGTTGTGCTTGACACAGTAGGTAAATAATTCTTTTGAATAGGATTTACACTGTCAGTGTCTTTTTCAACATAATTCTTAAACTACAAATCAAGAAAAAACAGATTGTCTACTAGAATACTAAATTGATAGCAGACAGCTTATGTTTCAACAGGTTGTTTATTAA
Organism: Spinacia oleracea; assembly: GCF_020520425.1. NCBI lineage: Eukaryota > Viridiplantae > Streptophyta > Magnoliopsida > Caryophyllales > Amaranthaceae > Spinacia > Spinacia oleracea. The sequence goes on along the minus strand of NC_079489.1, from coordinate 14,110,563 downwards.
AGGCCTCACCTTATATTAATATGTTCAAACACAGAACCCTGTCTGTCTCTTGTTTATATGTTTTTACGCATGTGACTGAAAACTTTAGAGTGCACAAAAAGTTATATCAGTCTGATACAAACATTACAGGGTTTAGCTATAAGCATTTCATATTTTCCAATTCATTCCCTATATTTTCCGATCATGTACATAAACATACAATTCATCACATCTAACTTAGACCTGTCTATGGTTTTAACTAGCAGGCGAGACATTATCTGAGACGCACAGAAAATTGGCTGCTTTTCAATGTTTAGTACACAATTAATACCAAAACAGGTCAAGCCGGATTCAAGAGAGATGGGTTTGATTTAAAGTGTTGAAGGAAAAGCTGACAGCTTCCTTTGGGTGTTACACTGTCACTGAAAAGGCAGAACAAAGTGCCAATTTGCATCATCAAAGGCATCTAAAACAAGATTTGACATGGGAAGTGGCAACAGTAAAGGTGAACATAAGGGCTTTGTACTCATAATATGTATATGAAAGATGTTGATTGAATGATAAATTGGCTTTCACATAGCCAATGAAGTTGATCTGTAAGTCTTCATCTGCTGCAATGAGACAGTGACCTTCCCAGTCTAGCAAGGCTCTGGGGCAGCAGAATGTACAAAGTTTAACATCCAAATACAGAAAATGAACTTGTATTTTTTGAACAGTACATCGTACGATGCCCTTAGCATTTAAGGGCATCAATGGTTATAGAAAAAACAGAAGACACCTCTTTTTCTCTCTCTCTCTCTTTTCCATTTTTAGTTATAACTTAACAGCCTAAAGCCTCACTAGAAGACAACTCTATCATGAAGATTCTGATGCGAAAATTACAAAAAATCCTTCCATTTTAAATTCATTCTTTGTTAAACACCTAGACATCGAAAATGTTGCAACAGTAATCCCGATCTCTTGATTGATAGTTTCAGTTGTTCTGGAAAAGAGGGAAGAAACCTAATGTAATGCAGAACATGCAGACTGACGACTTGATAATGTCTTAAATTAAAACAACCTATAAGATTCTTAATCTAAAAACACATAGAATGGGAAACATTTATATCATCCACCACGCGGTCTAGAACCAAAGACACCTATCATGTGTTTCCCAATCTGATGGATATTAGAAGTCCATTTTCCCTATCAAAACAATCATGCAGGTCCGTCCTTGATAAAGTGAAGCAAAAGCATAGAATGAAACATACACATTCCAAAGAAGAACAAAAATATCCCATTGAACAAAAAAATAAGGAATGATACAGGTAAAATCTTACTGCATGAGGATGACTGTGCACAATATCAACAGCAGTTTCATTAGTCAAGTGTTCCCATAGACCATCAGAAGCGAAAATAAGGAAAGAATCATTCGGCTGTAGATGATGTGAAACAATAGATGGAATTGCGGTCATAATAGGCATTTGTATTGGTTCTGTAAGCCTGAATTTCGCACTAATAGGTTCTCTGTTATACTGAGCATGTTTCATATATACATCCCCTATAGATCTAGAAACCTGCACAAGAGATTACCATGGCATTCAATGAAGTTTGTTTTCATAGATAGTCAAAAGGAACATACAAAAGAAAGGTAAATGAATCATTTTCAAAAATTAAATAAACCACAGAAAGGGATAAGGTAAAAGAATTTCAATAAGCTTACTCATAACTCATTCATTTGGCTAAACCAGCTGCAAAAATTTCCTAACATTAACATATAGCTTAACTCTGGGATTTTTTTTAAAAAGGAGATATGTTGTTTTTGGCTTCATGACAAGAGAAATACCTTTTCTGACAATGATTAGTTTTTTTTTTTGAATAAAGAGAATCTGTTTCGTTAGGTTACAATAGGATGAAAAAGGCTTCCCCTGAGGCCTTGATACATGTATCTTCATGTGAACAGTACTGCAGAAGCCAGGCAGAAGATGCTTATCAAAGATTCAAGAGAAGATACTTCACTTTTGCAACGACTCAGGTGTGAAAGGTCTTCCACACTCTATAATCTCTGGGTTTCTCTTTTTAAATTTGATCTTAACTGTATTCAAGAAGAGTTGGGTTTAATCAAACCAGGATAATCAAGGGAGCATAGCATGAAAAAGACGGATGAAAATAGGTTCCATAGCACCGAAACAAAAAATGAAAGAAGCCAAGATTATTGAAGGGTAATAGATGTTCAGCGCACTCGGGACATAAAGAAACCAGCAAACTCAGTAAAGAAGAGATTGTCCAGGTAAAGGTTCAAGATGCCAGGATGAATGGCTGCAGTCAAGTGACATTGTCTTTTTCAGGGATTGTAGGAAACTGATAGCTTGAAGGCATGTTATTATTGGCTCTAAAACTCAGTTTGTGCCTAAAAATCTAGAATATACCCCCCTAGTTGTCTCTTATATCTACTCCTTCCATCCCTATTTTAAGTTCCCATTTCTGCAATGTACGCAAGTTTAGGAGAGCATTTGTTGATCAAAGTGAATAAAAAGAGAGGATACCGGGTATAGTTTATCAGTTTCTAGTAGAGGTGAGAGAAAGTAAGAATAAAAATGAAAAACAAAGCAATTGAAAAAAATATTCAAATGTGTAATCCCCACTCAAATGAGAAATAAGTACTAAGTAAGGACATTGAGGAGAAACGGAAACTTCAAATAGGGACAGTGGGAGTATTATGTTATCTCCTGATGCACCTCCTCCTCCCCACCCACCCACCCACCAAAATATCAAGGAACCTTTATTTATGAGGGCAAGAACCTATATATAATCATAGAAAAGGAAGAGGAGCAAAAAACAAAGAGATGATGAAAGGATCAAAAGGAATGAGTTCAATCACCTACTTTTCAGTAGACAAGGAAAATAGTCATTAGAAGTTTAAAACAATGGAATTAAGAAATATAACTACAGAATTAATGAACGGTGAAAAACAGATGGAGAAGGAAACTTTCCAAAGAACAACTACCTCTATACTCTTGTAATGTTTACAAGATTTCAAATTATCTAGCTCCCTGTCCCAAATTTTCTCCCTAGAATAAACCTGTTTACCAGAGGTAGGAAACTCCAATCTGCAAACAATATAATTTGCAAAAAGATTTTGCAAATAACATCTGCCTTCTAACAACCAACAGTAACACCGCCACACCAATCACTAACTTTGATTACCCACTAGACAATGAAGATGATAGACTATCACCATCCTAACATCTTGTAGACTCTACGAACTGTGAAATAACCTCAACATCTGTTAAATTTTCAAGAACTATGGAGTCTCTGGAACTGACTCCATTGAGCATCACCAACTGTGTCTCAGAGACATGAGATTCTCTAAGATTTTTCTACAGCAAGCAAACATCTTCTATTTACAAAGAACAATCTTCAACATCATTGCTGGAACCGGAGTCATCCCTTGAAACCGTTACCCTTACTTTTAGAAAATCTTGAACTTTAGTCCGCGTTTGTAACTTAGGGAAGGAACTACCAGCACTTTTCTTTAAAAAATAAACACCCTACTACAAGAATGGATTCTCCCCTTGGACCTTTTCTCCACCCTTGCCGGCTATAACCTTCTACCCTTAGTACTTGAGTTCTCTAATCTAAACAGAGGAAACCTGAAATTAAGAATTAACGTCCCGAGCTTCTGCTTTCACAGTAAAGGGTCAGAGGACGAAACATGCAGCTGACCTATTTTGTTTCCCAGTTCAACACCCTCCCGAGAAATAATATCAGATTGTATCAATCTACAGAATCCAGAATCTTGCCCATATGAAAATATCTATGGGGAAACCTTTTTTTTTAATAACCAGAATACTGCTTTATGGACGTAAATATGTATATCTCACATTATTACCTGATTTGATAAAAAACCGTGAATATTTCAAGTAATTTCCCTAGTTATTTTATGGTGTCAAGAATAATTAAGAGCCCCAACCACTCATCCCCCCACCCGACTCCTCCCTAATAGAGCCAAGCCCTCCTACTTTTATCCATAAGCTCCTCAATGTTTACCTCGCGTCCTCACCCCTCCAACTCTATTAGAGCACCGTTAATAGAGGGAGAATCAAAGCCAGTGTTGTGGCAGTGGTACAAAGTCTAAGCGACAAACTAAGAGATACGGCTGAAGGGATGGACTGGTCACCCTTGATTCCCACAGACCCACACCGACAATTCAGAATTGGGGGAAGAAGGTGGTTGATTGGTGTGGACTTTATGGGATTCGATCACTAAGATGGGTGAAAGGGTTCAAATTCTGCCTAGAAAACATCCCAAAAGAGAATAAAAAATTGCCTCCTATTCCAGGGATTCTTTCTGGCTTTCCTCCTAACCAAATGGCTCCTACTCTTAATCTCAAATGCATTATTTACAGATAATCTGTCAAAAAGAAACTGGGAACAAGACATTGTGTAATTTTTATTTTAAAATAGTAACACATCACAAATAAGATCCGAAGTCCAAACAGCCAGGTACGGGGGCTTCAGTTGAGCTTTGTTTGTGGGTAAGTCACAGCAGCCATAAGGCTAGACTTGAGAGTTGAGACTCGCTTAAAGGCAAGTACAGCAATTGTGAAACTGTGCCAAGAAAATATCCAAGTTTATGCACTAGGTATAAAGTCAGCAAGATGAACAAATCACAGCTTCGCTGTAAGGGGCTAATGTGATTTTAATGCTCACAAAAAGCTGAAGATAGGACAAAATTGGTTGCATATCGTCTAGGTTATAATCTAAGTTTACAGAATGTGCATCAGCCTTGGTTACTTTCATTCGTCATTTAAAGTCTTGCTTCAATGACATTGTGGCAAACAAAACACGGCAACACAAGATATGACCCTCAATCCAAGAATGCTGGCCAGAGGCCTCAGCTGCGGATCAGGAATCTAAATCAAAATTCACAAAGGAAGCAGCAGATACCAGGCACTGTTAGTTCTTGAGAGCGTAAATGGTTTTAAAGGACAGAGAGTAGTAGCTCACATCTCTAAAAGTCTATCTTATCAGTGACCAAAAGTGTTGCAACAACTTCACCACATCCAATGCTTGTGACATCTTCTGGTAAACCCCTTTAGTCCTTTACCCATTAAACCAGCAAATACTATAACAATATTTACCAATTCAAATCTGAAACCCCTAGTTTCCAACACATATATAACCCTAATCCCTGAGTTTTGATAGCATAGATATTAACAAAAACATATTTTCAGGTGTCAAGCTGGTCTCAGCCTCTCAGGAAAGTTGTCTTTACTTTTCAATGGTTAGCTTCAAACAAAAGTAAAATAAATATTTATGAAGCTAACGGTCAGTTGGTACCACAGGAAGGGCAAAGAAAACATGAACAGAACAACCCAAGAATGACACTTTTCATCGACGGAAAGATATCAAAATGTCCGCAATATAATCCAAAAGTCCAAAACCACCACAAAATTTCAAGATATAATTAATTTCGTAGTATCTACATGTATGAAATGTAGTATTTTGGTTTTACGCAAGATATATACAGCTTCAATGCCCCAACTGAGCTCCTCTTGCACGAAGAAATTATCACAAAGTACAACAACAGCCTTAAACTGGAAAAAACAGAAGTACTGAAGATGAAATGACAACACCATAACTAACCTGAATAATTCCTTTTACTCTCCAAACTCCATGCTTTAACATGACAATCTGGGGATCATCTGGATGTAAATTTCTTAGCTCCCTTCTTACTGCCTCTTCATTAGCATTATGTTCACTTGTTAACTGAACAGCATCAAAACCTCCATTATTTGCATTTTTCCTCCCAAGAACAGCACGGGAATCTCCAAGATTTGCCACAAAAAGAGTTTGTCGTGATACCACACCGACTAGACAGCATGACCCTACAGTGGCTATTTGTGGTCTAGTGCTCCATAACTGAGAGACCTGATCAAGAAAACCTTCCTCCGTTGCTCGAAAAGCTCTTTTTATGGTCTCTTCTGTTACTACACCATCAGTCTCAACTGAATTTGCTGCATCAATAGAAATCCTAAGAACACAAACATAAGGTAGGTATCTTCTACATATTTAGCTGAAGAAATATGAACAAAAATAGAGCAAAAATTCAATTAAGTGTCACACTGCAAATGCACATACCAATGACTAAAAGTCATCAGAGACTTAACTAAATGATTTAGAGCAACTTATCAGATAGAAATTAATGAGGCCTTCATAAGATTCACAAATCGCTAAAACCAGGGAGAGGGAATATTGACATCATCATCATCCATGTGAAGGTGAAGTTGGTCAGTTACACAATGACCATTTCGTCAATTTAGAGGACGAAAAGAAAAATGAAACTGATGCTATCCCAAAATAGCTCCTTATTACAATTCAAATAAATGAATTGAAGAATACATAGCATCTTCAAGGATGTTCCACATTTCAGCAGAAAAAATAATATGACGAAATAGTCAGTGGGAATCTACATGCACACCTTACTCGTGCTTACACCAAAAAGTATGCCATACACTATGCTGCCGTCAAACTCCAATTTAGCCCAGCATTTCTCCACACACAAAACAATTACTAGTTCCAGGAGCTCCAAATCAGCATGCTCCGGTCAATCATACGCTTAAATATACCAGCCTCCCCCTTCCATTTACTATGTACCCTGCTCTATAAACCCTAAAAAGCAATTGGTCTTGGAGCACGCTTTCGTAGAAATCAATAGAAAACCTACACTAAACTCTTCATAATAATGCACAATTATGCATAAAACTAATTCCCATTTCAACTTCTTCAACACAGGCTTCACAGGCATCAACCCCCCCCCCCCTCCCTCAAATTAAGAAACAACCCAATCATCAGCCTATATTTGTAGTATAACACGCCTGAGGGCTTCTCTTTAATGTCCTCAATCACGCTTTCAACCAATTAACACACATTTAATATCCAATCCCAACTTATGAGTTACAAAAAAAAAAAAAAACCCAAGGATATGATCACAACTTCAAAAAGTCTACAATTGAGTACTCCGTATTTGACTAACATTTCAACCCCAGCAAAGAATATTTTTTGACAAATTTCTTGTTAAAATCATAATAACCAATAACAATTCAACAAATAAAATCCCACATTTCCGTAACAATTCACACAAACAACAATCGAATTAGACATTAAATCAAACTAAAAGGAGAGAAAGAACGAACCTTGAAGGTGGCGAAAGAGGTGATCGCAGACAAACCGAGCGGTCTCGGGCCCACCATGGCCGTCATAAATACCCACAAAGGTACCAAAGGGCCCACACTCGATTTGACTCTGATCTTCAAGCACCTGATTAGCCTGAACAACCGCCATGGAAAACTCCCCAGTAGCACACTTTCCCAAATCCCGATACCAAAGCAGCCCATCTCTGCCGTCTCTACCACCACCACCGTCGGTGTTTCCTCCGCTGCTTCCACCGACGATTTCAACGCCGAAAGGCTTCCAACATAGAGAGAGAAAGTTCATCAAAGCTTTGAGCATCAAACATCTCTCGGGGGGGAAACCCAAAGCCTAAAAATCTACAGAATAACTTATGTTTAAATAATCAAAACCCCATATAAAAAAAAATCGAAAATTGAAGGACGAAAATGAAGAGAAATGGTGGGATTTTGATTAATAGAGAGGAGGAAGAAGAAAAGATGGGTTTTCTGGGTTTTGATTGTGGGGGTGGTTTGTGTTGGGTGGTGGAGAGGCAGAGGAGAGAGAATATAGGGTGGTTTTTTGAGGAAGGATGGTAATTGGGCCAAAGGCTAAAGGGTCGTTTTCAATATGGAATTTGGGTCATGGGAAAGTGTTGGCTGGCTAATGACTAATGTTGTTGTTGTTGTCTTCTGCCTACTTTGCCCAAATTCTCTGGTCGACTGGTCGTTTCTTTGCCCATCATTGTTTGGGGAGGATGGTCTCCGTCTCCGTCTCGGCCTCGGCCTCGGCCCCGGTCTAATCTGTTTGGATTAGACATGTTGAACCGGTCGGTTATAAGGATTGTAACTAGTTGAGTCTAAATGTATGGTTGTGTTTGCTTAAGTTAGATGCAAATTTATTCGTAAAGTTACATGGTGTATGTAGTGTTTATCATTTTGCATATCACCTATAGCGTCAAAACTCTATTTTACTTCATAATTTAAAACTTATGTGTATAACAAGTGGAGTATAAATTAACAATAATTTTCATGTAGAGAACAAAAAGAGATGGAGGGAGTAGTTGATTAGTATTTTTGTTTGTTTTTATTTTCTTGGCAAGGATTTTTCCTGTTGTTAAATTGGATTACACAACAAATAAATGGTTCATGTATTCAATTGTGAAATTGGAATTTCGTAGTTTCCAAACACCAACTGAATTTGAAATTCCTAATTTTTCCCAATTATAATATTTGGAATTGAATTACAGTATTTGAAGTACAGATTGAAAACTTATTTCAAATGAAATGATAGTATCCAAACACTACCTTAAGTTATATGCGAAATTTATTCAAAAAGTCATATGTTGTTTGTAATGAGAATAAAGAAAATGTACAGAAGAGAAATTAGTTCACTGATGAATCACATTTATATAGGGTATCTTAGGCGCATTTAGGTTGCATTTCTAGGCGTTAGTCTTATTTTGGTTGCATTTAGGGTCACATTTGCATAAGTTATCGTTATTGTACTCTATTACGCTTCGTTTGTGTTTTCCTTAATACTTCAGGTGATTTTATGGTCATTTGGATGCTTTCGGAGTGTTCAAGGTGGATTTGGATGATGAACGAATGAGATGTTGACTCGAGGATCATTACATGTCTCTTGGGATAATTTGAGTCAACAACGAAGCTAAACGTTAGTTTTCTAAGCATCAAAACGGACAAGAGTTCACTCTTTTGATTATATCTCAAGTTCTACACATTGGAATGAGACGATTTTGATTGGGCTAGAAAGTGGGCTTAAAGGGCTTTCCAATAATAGGTCACACATCCCTAGGAATACTGTAGAACGAGAGTTATGATAGAAGCAAAGATGATGAGACTATCAGATGCGCCCACAGCCCACAACGCTACGCCCACACCTCACGATGTTGTGCCCACAACCCGCAGCTGCAAGGTGCCTGCGCTCACATCCCACGCTAGCTTTGCCAAGCGTCTGACCTACTTGCAGCAAATTGTTGCGCCCACGGCGCGCTCCTACGCCCACATTACTTGCGACTATTGCGAGGCTTTGTGCAAGTTGTGTTGTCGGCTTGCCTTGCTTCATCATCGCCCATCGACCAATCATTGACGACTTCTATTTTATTTTCTTATTTTCTTTTTACCATAGAGAATAGGAAACTATAAATACTTTAAGGGATTTATTTTATTTCCCTCATGCTTTTTGTTCCAAATTTCTTTTTACGTTCTTTTTCTCTCTTCTCCTTTCATGAACCCTAGTTTTTCTCCATACTCCATTAATGTAACTCTTTGAGGTATTATTGGTTTCTCTATTTATTTTATTAATTGCTTACAATTATATTTTCATTCTTAGACTTAAGTTTCATATTTATTTCATGATTGAGTAGTTTGCTTTCTAGGGTTCAGAAATCCATGTTTATATTACGAATCTTTATTATTATTGTTGATGGTTTGATTATTCATTGATTTTTCTAGTTGATTAGGTTTATATGTTAATCTTTGCAATTTGTTCAATTGTTTGATTAAACCACGCTAGTAGGGTTTAGAATCGAAAGATCGACTTTTTAGAGGCTTACCTACAACTAGAAAGTCTGATTATGTTAGAGATCCTAAACTACATATGTTGAATTGAGAGTGTTAAGACCCGACCGTAGGATTAACTCGTGCTCTAGATACTTTTAATACTTGAATTGTTGATGATGTTTTGATTGATTTTGAACTATAAACATGGTGAATCATTGCCCTGATCTTTTAAATTGTTTTCCTATTTATTTTAGTTTAAACCTTCAATCCTAATTTTTGTGACATTGTTAGTTTCACCATACCTTGAAAGCTAGATTTAAATATCCATCTCTCTGACTACATTGTTAGTAGGATTTGTTAGGATTTTATTTTTGACGGGTGTACGACAATCTATCATTCACTTAAGAAGTTAACAGACTGGTCTATTCTAATCGATGTCTTCAGCGCTTGATAGTATCAATAACTTTGTTACTGGATCTTTGATTTATTTTGTTTCTTACCCTCAGTAGTTAGTTAATTATGATGAAATAGAGAAGTGAAGAAAAAAAGTCACTTACCTAGTATTTAAAAAACCTAACTAATTTCTAACAAAGAATGGAATTTTCCCGTCAACTCAACGTGCATAAAAGCATACATGTTATACTAACATGAGATAAAAAATATTACATATGTGTTGTATAGGAATTTTTTCTAGCAATCTCTTCCTAATTAAAGAAATTATTCAATCTGCAGAGATTTGATGTCACCTATAGCGTCAAAACTCTATTCATACTTCATAATTAAAAATATATGTATTTCATAGGTCTAGTAGTAATGTTACGGAGTATTACAAGTGGAGTATAAATTAACAATAATTTTCATGTGATATATGATATATGATATATATGTGGACTTAATCTCTTGAATTCTTAACTTATAATTTAATTTCTTTTCATATAACTAAGCCTCGACTATTGTACTCCATACTAAATTTCATTTATCTTAATGAGTTCTTAGTATTCTCTTCAACACGGTTTTAGCCTGAATAATATTGGGCGTTGACAATAACATAAACTATACAAGTATATATTATGTACTGTAGTACATATGAAACAACCGGTGAAATTTATACTTCAGTATAACTTCATATTCACCTCTCAACCTTCCCATGAGAAAATTTTGACGATTCCACATTTTGTGTGTGTTTTCATAATTAGACCTTTACGATTTTGGTTATAATGAAGGGAACCTCGTTAATCTGTTGTTTGAAACATACAATGCAATTGTCCGACAAAAGAAAACGCAAGATATGGCTTGCCATCCAACTAGCATTCATCGACATTGTAACTACTAACTAGGCATCTAATAATAAACACAAGACATCCGCAACTTCACACATTAAATTGAACATTCTGGGAATATAAGGATACTTTGGAAAAAAAACATCGCTTCTCATCAGCATCGTTTTGTTGACAACCACTTTTGACAAACACTCGTAGAAACCCTTTTCTATCAACTACCATAGTAATTTTGAGAAAGAATATATAAATTGATGAAATTTGCAATCGAAGTCCTTGAATTAGGAAGTTAAATTTTGTTAGATTTATTAATAAGATGTAAACTATTAGTAACATATTCTACTATGATGCAATCTAGATAAATATATATAATACCAGAGTCTACTTTCAAGTAATACGAGGAAACCACAAAGTTTAATATTTTGGAAAAATTAACATTAATAATCTCAACTATGGGTGGTCTTCCAATATTAATCCCAATTATTGATTATTCCAGATTAATCCTAAATATATGATTTGTCTTCCATAAACAGTCTAGGTTAACCGGTTACCTTTAAAACTGGTCACCTACAAATTTTCCCTCCTTCCTTCATACCCCTCTCTCTCTCTCCTCTGTCATTTATGTTTTTTTACGTTCTCTGTACTTCCTCACTCAATAACTCCATGGTCCTCCCATGAATGAAATTCTTCTCTGCCATTGTCCTCATCATCCCATGAATGAAATTCTTCTCTGCCATTATCCTCATCATCGTACTATTCTTTGTAAGTTATTGAAACTTGAGTCAATTTCTCTCTTCACTTTTAAATATCTAGTCAATTTATGATTTTTCCCTTCTTGCAGGAAGATTTTGTCGCACATAAATAAAGGATTTTCCATCTGTGTCGTCACCTTCAACCACATCTCCTGCAATGATGGTAAGTGTATTAATGGTAATTGTGGTTGGTTAAGCATAATTGAAGAAATTAAGAAAAATATTGGAAATTTTTGTGAGTTTCATTCAGTCTTGTAATGAAAGTTCGAATCTTTGTGATTGAATTTTTGAGAAATGTGAATTGTGATTATGAATTGTTATGTTTCATAGATAATTGTTTGGAAATATTAACATTGAAAATCTGACCTAAATTTTAATTTTTAATTAATTGTGGTTAATTTTTAATTAATTGACATTGTTGTGGGTGATAAGTTTTCCTAATATTTTAGTCATTTTTGTTAATCTATGAATAAACTAATCAACATACAGGGGGCTGGAAAATTATTCACTTTGAAAATTTGGCATTCGGGTTCTTTTAAGAAGAAGGGTTCTATGTTGGAATTTGTAGGAGGGGGGTATAAGACATTTGAAGTAGATACTGATGAAATGTGTTGGTGGTACTTGGTGGAGTTAGTGGAAAAGTGTGGTAAGGTATTGAAGGAGGTCGATCACGTATATTACATGGAACCTCGTGCCACGACCTATGAAAAGGGACTGAAGAGGGTGTTCACAGATGCTGATTGTAGGGTATTGATGGAGTATGCAAAAGATATGAGGTGTATAGATTGTTATGTGGTGCCTAGTGTTGAAGTACCTAGGTTTTTACAGTTACTTGTAGTTGGGGTCCAACCAACTCCTCCTCCTCCCGAAGCAGTAAAGAAATTGACTCCTAAACAAGCCCTGCCAAAAAGTACCAATATAAAAGCCCGTCCCTCCACAACTCAACTTTCACAAAGTAATACCCAAAACCCTAAAACAACAACCTATTCTCCTTCTCCTCACAAACTCTTTCACTCCCCTTATCCCATTGTACAAGACGTTTACAGCAGCTCTGGTGCCACACACTTGGATGAGTTTTTTGCATTTGAAACTTTTGTTGATTATGAAGCCTTGAATTATGATGAAGAAGGGGAAGAGTTGAATCTGGTTGGTACAGAACAACAACAGCAAGAAAATCTAGCTTATGAACCTGACAATGAATATGATGCTGATGAAGAGTATTATGTAGATGACTGCACAGATGACGATATTGGTGATGAGTTAGAAGACAATGGCGAGATTCATACAAATGCATTGGTGTATGAAGAGATTGAGGAGGTGTTGGTTGAAGATGTCATACATTCAGATGGGGATACAGATGATGATGAGTTTAAAGATGCACAAAAGAGTCTTCGGTCTTGGAATGCTGATGCTTTGAAGATAGCTAGGCAACTTCAAAATGATGCTGATGATGGGAAGCTTTTAGGCCAGGATGCACAACCACAACAACAAGGTACGATACACCAATCTGATGATTTCTGTAGTGAGTACGAGGAAAGTGAGGATGAAATTCATACATCGGGAGAGAGTGAGGATGATGATTTCTATGGTAAAAAGAGGAGATCTAAGACAGTTGTGGTGAATGCTAGCACTGATTTTAGTAAGTTGAGGTGGACGGTTGGTATTAGATTTCCTAATAGAGTTGAATTTAGGGATTGTGTAGCTAGATATGCTATAGCACAAGGTAGGAATCTGACTTTTTCTGTTAGTGATAAAAATAGACAACAACGGTTAGGTGTGAGGTGCGTTCCTGGTTGTCCATTTAGAATGTATGCTAGTTGGGATAGTTCAAGGGCATGTTTTGTGGTGAAATCTGTTGATCACCAACACACTTGCACTAGAAACATGAAGGCAAATAGACAGTTGAAGACTACTTGGCTAGCTAAACAATTTCTGGAAATCTTTAAGTCTCGACCTCACTGGCCTGCTGCTGAGATATGTGAAACAGTAAGGAGAGCATACAAAGTTCTTATATCCTATGGTTTTGCTTACAAGGTTAAGTACCATGCTCATAGAATGCTTCATGGCTCAATGAAGGAGCATTACACCAAGGTGGGGAGGTACTTAGAAGCTCTTAAACAGTCTAGTCCTAATAGTTACTTCAAGCTGGAAACCGATCCTAAAACAAACCCACCTACATTCCAGAGGTTGTTTTGTTGTTTTGATGGTTTGAAACAAGGGTGGAGTAATTGTAGGAAGGTTCTTTGTGTGGATGGTTGCTTTTTGAAGACATTTTTGGGGGGAATGCTTCTGTCTGCAGTTGGTCGGGATGCAAACGAGCAAATGTACCCATTGGCTTGGGCTGTTGTAGAGGGTGAGAATAATGAATCTTGGAAATGGTTTATTAGTCATTTGAAGATAGCATTAGGAGAAAATGATGGGGTGGGATGGACAATAATCTCGGATGAACATCAGGTACGAGACATTTGTTTTTTCTTCTCTTTTGTTTTACTTTCTACCTTCATTTTATGTTCTTACTTTCTACTTATATCAATAATTTAGCTTGATTATTTCAGAATATTTGGGGTCTGTAACTATGTGCTGTGTGGTTATAGGTTGTAGTTGGTTTAAAGCTTGTTCGATTGGTGTTACTGGTTTGCAATCACTCTACTGATTTTCTCTATATTGGTGTATCGTGACTGCATTGTCTTGTCATTTCTTTGTTTTCTCACTCACATTTTCAGGCAACTCTTATGTTTGATTTTGTGCCAATGATTTTTTCAGATATTAATACTTTGTATCTGACTTATTAACTACTAACTAATTGCTGGTGTGACTTCTAACTGCTGCTAACTGCTTGCTGGCCTTTTATGCTTCTGATATGCTTCTATTTTTCCTAAATATTCTTCATTATTAAATGATATGCTTCTGTTTTCCTTTTATTTTTCCTACATATCCACTACTAAATGATATGTTTCTGTTTTATTTTTCCTAAATATCCTAATTATGTATTTTTCAGGGGATTTTGAATGCAGTTGCAGAAGAGTTGCCCGAAGCAGAGCACCGACATTGTGCGCGACATATCTTTGCAAATTGGCATAAGAACTTCAAGGGAGATGAAATGAAGCTATTGTTCTGGAAATGTGCTAAGGCATACAATGAAGCTGACTATAATGATGCAATTGAAGAAATGGAGCAAGTTGATCCAGGAGCAGTCGTGTCGTTCAACTCGTACCAACCCAAACTATTCTGGAGCAAGTTGATCCAGGAGCAAGTTGATCCGAGGAGGAATAGAAGAAGGGGGCCTCATGAAGATCCTAAAAAATCTGGTAGGTTAACAAAGCATGGTGTGCAAATGACTTGTAGTGTTTGCAAGTCGGTGAACCACAACAAGAGGAGGTGTCCTGATAAGGATAAGGTCGTTGAACCCTCTGTGAAAAGACCGAGAGGCAGACCGAAGAAGCACGGGGAAGCAAGCAGTAACACAATAACTATGCAACCACTAGCAGCAACTAGTATAACAACAGCAGCTACAAGAGAGACAACTACAACTACAAGAACAACTACTATATCTCATCATGACGCGACTGCGGAACCAACAAGAACAGGTAGAGGAGGGAGGGTTATTAGAGGTGGAAGAGGCAGTAGGGGAGGAAGAGGAAGTAGGGGAGGAAGAGGTAGCAGGGGAGGAAGTAGAGGAGGAAGAGGCAACAGGGGAGGAAGAGGAATTGGTGTTGGAGTGATCGTTGACAATAATGGAAATTCTTTCATCAATGGTGTCAATGGCTGCTCTCAAACCTCTTTTGTTGCAACAACACCACCATTGTGAAGAACTGCTCATGTTCACTTTTGCAATCTAGTCGTATCTTAACTTTAGCTAGTCGTATTTTGACTTTAGCTAGTCGTATCTTTTGTAAGTTAGTCGTACATTGACCTTATTGATCTTTTGTTTAAGGATGATGGTATTTTGGGTAAACTTTGATGATTGTAAAAGTTAATGATGACGTGTCTTTGGCGTATTTTCTGGCGTATCTTTTGTCGTACTTTAATGCATGTTATTTATTTATTTTGGAGGATCACATGCTGCTTTTTCAGGTTGTTTGTGTCTACCGCTGTGTCCTTATGTTGTTGTTTCAGGTGTGGGTGTGTGCTTTCTGGCGCCGTTGTGTCTTCTCTGTTGCTGTTGTGCTTTCAGGACTTTATGTTGTTGTTGTATATGTTGTTAGCTATCAGGTCTTCTGATGTTGTGTATGTTTTTCAGTTCAGGCATGCTGCTGTTGAGTTATCATGCTTATCTTGTTATCTGTGTTGTCACATGGAATATGCATGGTCTGTTGGTCAACATCAGGTGCCATTTTAAGACTTGTTTGGGATGGGACTTTGATTTTTGGCAGTGTTAATATGCTTAATCCTGTAGATGGAGTGTATGTTTCATTTCTGTTTAAGGACTAATAGTTGTTCTGTTGAAAGCTTTTACCTAGAAGAGACTACATCAGGAAGTACTTCCTGGTTCTGTTGGATTCATTGTCAAATGAAGTCTGCATTCACTGGTGAAGAAGTCTGT
Source organism: Spinacia oleracea (assembly GCF_020520425.1). Taxonomy (NCBI): domain Eukaryota; kingdom Viridiplantae; phylum Streptophyta; class Magnoliopsida; order Caryophyllales; family Amaranthaceae; genus Spinacia; species Spinacia oleracea. The sequence continues at coordinate 14,094,339 of NC_079489.1, read as the reverse complement.
ATTCATCTTGTGAGCTTGCTGGATACTTGATCAATGGGCACGAATTGGCAGCTTGACTATTTGAATAATCATTGTCTTGTCTTGTATTTATGTGGGTTAAAAACTGACATCTTGATCATATCATCAATGAAATTACAGACTTGAAATGGTGATTTTTATGGAGCTGAATCTGATGGTCCAACAGAACCAACAACCGGAGAAGGGTAGATAGCATGAACTCGTAAGGCTGGTAATTTGATGATCTGTCTAATATCTTGGAGTTGCTTCTTTTTAGATGGTTTTACTCTATTTTTGGAGAAAAACAAGGACATCCAGTTAGCCAAAGTGTGCTTGAAGATCTATGTCTTATTACAAGAGTTGGGCCTAATCGATTCTCATGGTTCCTTGTCAGTTCTTTACCATAGCTGCCTTTATTGTCTATAGATTTCCATACTTTCAGATTCCTATTCAATGACTCAAGAAGTCAAGAGTGCAGGAAATTTATGATATAGATATAAATATATCTAATACAACCACTGGCTCTTGGATATGTTCCCCATCATAGTCCTGAAGCATAACTGAATTTGAGAATCATCATCATGGCTAGCCATTGACCTATTCTCTGAACTTTTAGAATAATCAGGATAAATCACCAAACAAAAGATCAGACCTGGTTTTGCTGCCCGTTGGCCGTCATTCCAGTACATGGTTTGTTAATAGATTATGGTATCATTAGTTAGCATATAATTTTGATCAGTTGAGTTACCATATATTAGCATACATTTTAAGAATGGACCAAAAACCTTAGTAAAACATTCAAAATTATCCACCTAATACCAAATGTTCTGACATCTTATTACAAATGATGAATGATCAAAGGAATGATCAGATCATGATTGAGTGGAATTGTGAGTAACAAAGTACGAGTGTAAATATTCCAAGTAAAAGGAATTAGGTTTCTGACATTATATTCCATTGACAAGCCAACCATGCCCATAAGTTTGGACAATTAAACTATACTACTATCTATAACTATTAGGACTCAACATACATATGTAAGCTTTAATTCTGAAAAAATATTTTAATTCATTGAAACCGATCTTGTTCAATACAATCAGGTACTCCGTACTAGTTAAGATTATAACCCATCAACTAACTTCACGACCACTACTTTCCGTACATTACAAACATTACAACTGCAAAAAAGAACCATGACACAATCAGACCTAAAACAACTAGTCTCTCTCCTTTAGCATGCCTACCAACATCAACCTTCAGTTCAATAACAATCTGCTCCAGAGCCTTTTTTTGTGACTTCAATTTTGCCACTTTCTCTTCCAATTCACTCTTTTTAGGTGCAATTTGATCCCTCGCACGCTCCTCTATGAGCTCTTGTTCCCAGATGAAAAACCCACAATCCCGATTCTTCAGAAGCAAAATAAAAAGGAATTGTTAGCCCTAAAATTCAGAATTCATAATTAAATTGCTTTAAATAATTGAAATACTTACCGGCCAATATGAACAACCATAAAAGTAGCTTCCAACGTTTTCCCCACGTTTGGCTAGCCTTGCCTTAGCCGGGATGTTGTGGTGGCATTTTACGACGTTCCCAGATCGCTGACCTCTTGAATTTGATGAAGACCCAAAAGAGCTTAACTCCATACTTCAATGGAGATTGAGGCAGAAGATTGAAGGAGAAGACAGAAAAATAGAAAAGAAAGAGGAAGAGAAGAGCTTCAATGAAGGAAGTCCTTCGTTATTAATACAGTAATAAGGAAGAAGAAGAAGAACATAGGGGGTGGGACCCACGCTTAATGAAGTTACCGGCTATACTGAGTTCTAAATTTACTAAGACTGTTTATAGAAGACAAATCATATATTTAGGATTAATCTGGAATAATCAATACTTGGGATTATTATTGGAAGACCACCCATAGTTGGGATTATTAATGTTAATTTTTCCTAATATTTTTGGGTGAATCGGATCATTTTTATGTGGATGACATATCAATTTTTGTGTAAATCTTTGTAAAAGGCAAAGTAAACTCACTACATTGAAAAGGTGGTGATTGGTGTGTTTCTTTCAATAAAAAATTAAGCACAAAATGTCAATTGGAGGAATAATATATGTTGAATTTGTGAGTGAAGGAGGAAATTAAGAAGAAGAAAGAAGGAAGGAAAACTAAGGAAGCCATTGAAGAGCTTGAGGAGCTCGTGGCTGAGAGTAAAGAACAAGATACTACATTTTTATTAATTGTGTAACTAATTGAGATATTACAAATCTAGAGTATTTATACTAAGGAACAAAACTAATTACAAGCTAATGTTCTATACTATGTTATATACTCCAATACCCCCCCTCAAACTGGAGATGGTGATAAACATCTTCAGTTTGAAAGCTTTGAAACAGACTGTTCATGAACTATGCACCAAGAAGTCCTCATGAACAAGCATAGATGTTGGCTACTGCTGTTGTACCAACTACTCAGACCAAACTGCAGTGTCCAATATTGTTTTGAAGAAATGAGCTCCCTGAAGTTCTGAACACTGCTAACCTTTGTGTTTCTTCAACACTTAGCATCTGAAAATTGTCATGTGAATCCATGGTTGTTTCCTTACCATGACCAACAACTGACTGATGAGAACACCACCAGAATACTTCATACAAATGGAACTACCAATCAGAATGATGTGGTTGAACCAACCACCATGAATCAGCTTCCTGCTGTCCAAAATACACCATTGATCATCAACCAATCACACATACATTGATGAGCTTATATCAAACTGCAACGTCCAATATTGCCTTGAAGAAAATGAGCCTCAATGGGTCTCATCAAAAGAATGATCACAATGGATCAATGAAAACTGACCTCTTTGGGTCTCAAAACTGACCTCTTTGGGTCTCAAAATTGACCTGATTTTGCAGGTTCTGATTCTCCAGATCTGTTGCTGGGAAAAATTAACAAAATTGACCTGATTATACAGGTACTGATTCTCCAGATCTGTTGCTGGGAAAAAAAAAATGTTGAATCGTGCCAACATTCAAAAGAAAAAGAAAACCCAAAAAATGGCAACAAAGCATGCCAACAATCAACAATCAACCTTCATTATCTGCAGGATCAGTCCTGCATAAGAACAACCATTTCAGAGAAAAGTATCCTACTCCTTTATTTACCCCACTACACAGCAAAAGTATGCTTTGGAGAACTTCTGTTCCTGCATAAGCTTGAGTATAACTGCGGCAGCATTTTCGTTTATGAAACTAAACCTTCGTACACAAGCTGACTTCGCACAACAATATCCCCAACTTCAGCAGGGTTTACATTAACAAGCAACCTGCAGCATCATCCAACAATACTCTTCTTATCCCTCCTCAATTTATTCGCCTTTTCTTTGACAAACTCCTCCATTGCCCTTAAAACATCTCACTAATACTCTCATCAGAAGGCGTAGCAGCAAACTCTACACCCTCACACCAAGAATAGAACTCAGCAAGATCATCAAATCGCTTTGCAACAGTAGCCCAAGTCCCATAAGTCTTAACAGAATTAAGATACTCCATCTCCCAGAAGCAATCAGACAAGAGCGAAAAACCCCCCACATACATCATCATACAGAACAATATTGTCCTCAATCACAGGAGTAAGAGCAAGAACAGGTCGAAAATCCCAGAAATCACTCAACACACACAGCAATCAAAACAAACGCAAGAAAAATACTCCATTAACGACACTGTGATATTATCTACATTGCACAGGATTATCAAGAACTAGCCAAATTCACTGACTCAAGATCATCCGAGTCAACAACAATCAGAAACGACCAAAAGTCAACCCAAAGCTATCAACTCACAAATCGAAAACTCATAAATCGGAGAATAATTTGGGTAAATCAAACCTTGAAGTAGCAGAATAAGAAGCAGGCAGACGACAGAAGAACAGTCCCCGTCATTAATTTGAGTTTCGAAATTGAAGAACAGCAAAACTTGAAGTATCAGAAGCAGGCGTCGAAGAAGACGACGACGGAAGAGCACGGTCAGAAATTGCAACCAAATCGATCACAGATCAAACCTCCGATCAAAAAGTCCGGTCAATCTTGCGATTAAAAACACCGAAGAACGTAGAATCACAAATTGCTTCAAGAATCTACCAACAATATCAGATTCTTGCAAATATTTCAAAAAATTTCAAGAACCCTAGAATTTGGGGAAAACTCAAGAATCAAAAAATTGTTTAATTCAAGGTTCTAGAGAAGATTTGTGTGCGAATTTAGAAGATATTAGGGCGAATTAAAACCCTAATTCGTCGAATTTTGACCCAATTCGAGCAAAAATTTCGAAGCAGAAAATTTGGGGAAATTTTGACGAATTGGTAATTTGATTCGAACAGAAGTTTAATGCGGAATTGAAGAGCCGGGATCGTTCCCGCTCTGATACCATGTTGAATTTGTGAGTGAAGGAGGAAATTAAGAAGAAGAAAGAAGGAAGGAAAACTAAGGAAGCCATTGAAGAGCTTGAGGAGCTCGTGGCTGAGAGTAAAGAACAAGATACTACATTTTTATTAATTGTGTAACTAATTGAGATATTACAAATCTAGAGTATTTATACTAAGGAACAAAACTAATTACAAGCTAATGTTCTATACTATGTTATATACTCCAATAATATACGAATTCACGCTATATTCTAATTACTTTTATATATTTGTGAGGGGGTCGAAAAAGCACGAGGCTAATGCGTGACCTTGTCCCTCGTGGGTGTGACGTTTCTTTTTGTCAAATCAAGTGTAATTGGATTTCCTGTGAGTTTACACCCAATTGACTAGTAATATAGGAGTCGCCATTCAGTTTTTAACGACAATGAGAAAAACTGACAAAACCCGGTTATCGTGACATAAAGGGAGTGCAATTATGTTTGACCACGACGGCCGTAGGTTCCCTTGTGATCCCTGGTGTGGGGATCTCTCAACATACACCCGCAAGGTAGAGATTGAGGGTTCGGGGGACTGTAACTACCGAGAGGAGTACTCGCTCTTCGATAACTCCAGAGGCAGGATATCCTTACTAGCTCAGCATAAATAATTGAAGGGACATGCGTTAACTATTAAACTAATCTGAGTTGATTTTAACAATATGCAACATATAGTACTAGATCTAACGCGATTATCTGATTTAGATTGTATTAAGAGACCTAGCATGATAATCCAATTTCCCAAAAATATTATATTTATTAGGCGTGATAGAACAATCAGATTTAGTTAGTTTAACAGTTCATAAAAGGGCGAGGAAAGCAATTAAATCATGGAAAAGGGACACATTACGACGCACCCTTGAGAGGTGCGTCACGGTTCTCAGAAAACTAACCACTTTGACTTTTTTATTTCTCCTTTTATTTAACGAATCTCAAGTTATGGGACAGGATACGTTCCATTCGATTTATGGATCGATTGCGACAGAACGCGTGATCAGTTTTGCAGCGTGAGGCTTAGGCTTAGGGGTTTAGAGTCAATACTCAGAATAATAATTGTGTGTTGTCCCTTTTCACGTCGAACTTAAGGCCCTATTTATAGAAAAGAGTTCGTGGAAAGATAGAATTGTAGAACTCTAATCCACGAAGAATTAGGAAAGAACACGTCCCAGGTATTTTCAGCGCCCAGGCCTGGGCGCCGAAGATTTCGGCGCCCAGAGCCAGGCGTTGAAAATAGGATATGGGCTGTTTTCTTAGTCAGATTCGGATTCCTAGAATCCGGAGTGTTTGAGACTTAATCGAGTTTTTTAGTGCGTATTAACCTTGTGACGGAATGCGTCTGGGCCCGTTACGAACTCTAGGCTCGTTAGGATTTTAATTAATACGTGACTCTGATTTTCGAATTATATTAGGAATAGGATTCTCTCATAATCTCTATCTCATTTAGGATTTATGTTGGAGTGCAACACCTAATTCTGACAGGTTTCTATCTTTTATGACTTGCCACTTTTAACAACTACCCATTACGACAGTTACTATTTTTAGCAGGTTTCTATAAATAGCAGGTTTCGGGTGAAATGAAAAGGGGTGATCGAGATTCGTTATTTTATAGGAGATGCGTTGTCAAGTGGAGATTTATGTTCTCATCATCGAACCTTCCCTTTCGGGAATGGGGACAAAAGTAGGTGTCTACAGTTAGCCCCCACTTTGACTGAGTCTTGGAGTAAGAGGATGGTCAAAGTATTAGACGGAGTGCGTCGCACAAGCCATGGTGACCTGTTTTTGCGAGGGTCTCACGAGCCTCCGAGTGATAACATTTGACTTAAGGGTCATCACTTGAAGTGTCGACATATCCCTCACGTGTCATTGGGATTTGTCAACGGATAGTATAGAAACTTCCTCACTTTGTCATCGGAAGGATCTAAAGGTGCGCAGAAACTCCCTCACTTTGTCATTGGCAGTAGCTACAGATGTTTTCGAAATCAAAGCTATAAAGTGTAATTGGGCCTGGCCAAGCCCAATCACGAGGTAAAAATGTTTTAAAGATTCTCATTTTCAGGGTTAGCTAAACGAGAAAACCCCCTTGTTTTTATGGGACGTAAAACGAAGGAAAATCCAGCACATCGTTCTTTTTTGGAAAAAAAACGGAAAACCATTCTTTTAAATTTTGGAAAAAGGGAAAGCTACTCACATCGTTCTTTTTCGGAAAAAACGGAAAACCAATCTTTGGAAAAAAGGGAAGCTACTCACATCGTTCTTTTTTGGAAAAACGGAAAACCAATCTTTGGAAAAAAGGGAAGTTACTCACATCGTTCTTTTTTGGAAAAAACGGAAAACCAGAAAAAGTTATCGCTGCAGCGATTAAGGACCTGCGCGGTTAGTGACGCAGACCCCGCCGGCTAAAGATGGCGAGCCTGTCCGCTAAGGGTGGACACCCCGTCCGATAGAAGTGGACGAATCTGTTTTGAAATTTGTTTTGTGTTTATTTTTTTTGAAAATAAGGACCTACGTGGTTTGCGCCGTAGACCCCGCCGGCTGAAGATGGCGAGCCTGTTTCATTTTGTTTTTGTTTTTTGAAGACTCTATTTTTCGAAAACTAAGGATCTGCGCGGCTAGTGACGCAGACCCCGCCCGCTGAGGGTGGGCGAACCCTGTCCGCTGAGGGTGGACGTCCCTGAATTCGTTTTTCGTTTTGGAACTCGTGTGGTTCGTGACGTGATCTTGCCAACTAAGATGGGCAAGTTTCCTATTTTTTCATCGTGATTTCTTTTTTTCTTTTTTTTTGAGAATTTTTTTTGTTCATTCTTGCAAGAGCGAATTCTTTCGAGGGATGCTCGAATTTAGTTGTACCCTGAACGTGGGTTGACAACGGGTTTAGACGGACCTTTGTCTTGCGACCGTCTGCTTTCGTGGTTTTGAGTTAGTCTCTATGGCTCGATTTTTGCCACCACTTGGTCTTTGATCAGAGGACCATGTACAAGTGTCAATGACGACCCTTTTCTAAGGTCGAACCTGTTCTTTCTAGATCATCCAAACATGGGACGGCGTATAGCGTAGTCCGGGCATGTGATTTCGATTGCGCACTCTTTGCTGGAGTATACTTTTCGCGAGCCCCCAAGCACTTGGGCTTTGTTGGTCATTATTCGCATATTTCATAACGTCTTTTAATCATGTTTGGGGTCGTGCTCGTATGTGCGAGCGACCTTTCATAGTGGTGTGCTACTTTGGCGAAGTCATGGGGTGCGACTTCAGTCTTGGGGCGACAAGGTTTAATATCATCCGGTTTAGCCTGGCCTGGATTAATCTTTTGACAGACAAACATTTTTATTTGAGAAACCAACGACTTAACAACATTTTTTGGTGTTTCGAAGAATGACCTTGATATTTCATATTTGTTTTGAAAAGTGTACATATATGTTCCTTGAGACAAGTCTAAGTTTCGACCAAGTTTTACCATTTATTTTTGCTATTTGGGAGCTTAAAGGTGCTTTTGGGCTTGATCTTAATTGCAATAGGGCCTCGTGTCTAGCAACAAGGTTTTAAGTCTTTTCCTGTTCCGCGTTTTGTGAAATCTGGGCCTTGGGCTGCATTTTCGGCGCCCAAGGCTGGGCGTTAGTTATTTCGGCGCCCAGCTTCGGGCGCTGAAAGTCCTTTCCTGGCGAATTTTGACTTTCGGATTTCTTAACGCGTTTCCGAATGGGATCAGGGTGTCACTTGATGCATTCAGCTATATATAGGGGCTAGATACGTCCCTATTTTCCATCACTCTCAATTTCCTTTTTTTTCCTTTGCTGCGTTTTAGTTACTCCTTGCTTTCGTCATGTCGATTACTACTTTCTCACTCCAACGGGATGTTAGGCGTTGGCTACGGGCTCTTACTCCTACAGAAAAGGCTTTGTTGAAGGAATACCACTTAGAGGCACTTTTAGGCTTACAACAAATTAACATTGACTATAATTTTCTGCGCGCAGCCCTAAGCTTTTGGGATTCCGATCATCATGTTTTTGTCTTTCGGGGCAACAAAATATGTCCTTTGCTAGATGAATTTGCTGCGATCCTTGGTTATCCTACTAATGCTACCCCTGCCACTCCTGGCACTATTGAAGAGGGTAAAACAACCATAGGGGCTTTCCTAGGACTAGATGCTAACAGCTTGCTGAAATTGTTGTAGGTGATGAGGTTAATTTGGTAAAACTTGTAAAACACCACTTTAGGCCTAGTAAGAATATGACCGAACAGAAATTGAATATTCGAGCCCTTGTATTTTGCTTGTTGAATCATTATTTGCTGTCGAATAACAATGGTGAGTTCGGTGACATAAGGTTGATCCCCTTGATTAGCCAGATGGAAAGTTGTTATTCTATTATGCCGTTGGTTGTTGCCGAGACTTTGCTGAGTGCGGATGAGCTGAAGAAGGATGCCAAATCTGAATATTTTAAGGGAAGCCCCCTATTACTGCAGGTAATCGATTTTTTCTCTTTGCGCACGTATACGTTTTTTTTTTGTGCATATATATTTTTTATTCGTCCTGCCTTGGGGCTGAGTTTCAGCGCCCAGGGCTGGGCGCTAGAATTATTGGCGCCTGGTCCTGGGCGTTGAAACTGCGCCCCAGGAACCGTTTTCTTTTTATTATTTTTTGATCGTACCCGTTTTTTGCAGATTTGGCTCGTGGAACGGCTTAGGCTCTTGGAAACTCCTGCCGATCCTAAACATTATCGCCCTATAGCCTTAGGTAGCCGAAAAATTTGCACCGCGGCCAGGACGAGGCCGAGTGGGCCTCCTTTTTTACTCATGGTATCTGTACTATTAAGTGGGTGGTACCGTGGTGGGGTTTGACTACTATGACGGGGGGTTCTGATGTATCGGTTTATGTTTCCTTGTTGGGGCTATCTCGGCCCACTTATATTTTCCCTTAACTAGTCATGCGTCAATACGGTTTAAGGCAGACTATCCCCTTTTCTGATACGGTACCACCTAAAGTAGCGGCCTTTTCACAAGCACGGGTTCAAGCGTGGGCTAAGTATTATAATGGTCTCCCGCGTTGGGCCGTAGCTACAAATGGCTTTGTGGGTCTTTCTGAAAACTACAAGTTGTGGATGAGCTCCAATGATAAGGCTGTGAGGACCGAGGCTCGAAATGGGGAGCCGGCTGAGCTTTTGATACCTCGCATTCGGGTCAGATATGAGGGTCGTGATTCTGCCAATCTTCGCACCCATGGTATTAAGACTGTGAAAGCTCGTCCTGATCGAAAGCGAAAGGAAGTTCCTCCCCGTTCTGGTTCTAGGCCTAAAAAGGTGCCTAACATGAAAGGGCCTGCTGTTGTTAAAAGAAGTGCAGGCTCTCGCGGAGATCGTCGCCGGAACAATGTATGGGTTAGGAAGGCTCAGCCGCCTGTAGAAACAGTGGCTAGTCTAGTTGATGATAATAATTCTTCTCCCACCATTGTCTGTGCCCTTGAGGCTGAGCGGGCTATAACCGAGAATGTTTCTGAAGCCTTGGCATCTTTGGAAGTTAGTGTCCAGGAGCCGGTTCATATGGAGATTGATATAGGGGCAGCGCAGAAGACTGTGGGGGTGGATCCTGCGAACATTGCCCTCTACAAGACTTTATTTGATGATCCAGAAGAACTAGAGTAGTGTAGTTCTTGCTAGGGTGTAGGTGCCCTTTGTTTATTTCAGTTGTGTTTGTTTTTTCATTTCTTAGCACTTTGTTTTCCTTCTTATTATTTTTCAATAAAGGCGTATTTTATTTTTCATTTTCATTTTTTGTTTCTCCTCTTTTTTATATTTTTATATGTCTAACACTTTTTGCACAATTTATATATGTATTTTTTTATTGGACCGAATCCTTGGTAAGGATTGCCTACGTATCTTGTCAGAATCAGGTCGCGCGTAGTTCTAGCTAGAATAAATTCTAAGATGCCAAATTTTAATAGATATGCCCTGAGGTGGAAGCATATTACTTAACCGGTCAAATGAGTGAAATATTATCATTATTTTCGTCTGCCGTTTTTTCTTTGCCGTAAGTCTTGTATGGCTATATTTTTTGGTGAGCCTATTTGGATACGTGTTGTACCCCCCAAGTGTTCGTTATTTTTCCGTTATGTGCGGATAAAATGACGAGCACTTCTAAAAAAATTTAGGCAGGCAGAGAGTTTCAACGCCTAGGCTGGGGCGTCAAAGATTTCGGCGCCCAGCCCTGGGCGCTGAAATTGATTTCTGGCGGTCGTTTTTTTGACGCTTTTCTTCACGTGTTCTTGCATTTATTTCTTTTTCTTCGTTTTAGTGCTTTGCTTTTTACTTGTATAAAAATTGATTTTGAGGCTATTTCGGAGGCTTTTTTGACTGTTAGCGTGAGACGCATTTTAGTCCGGATTAATTTTTTCTATTCGTGACTCGAAACGGTTTTGAAAATGGGGTTAGGGTGCGGGAGTTATGAAGATCTTTGTGTAGGCTTTTGAGGTGGGTTGAGGTGCGTGTCGTTTTTGAAGGGTATGGTGGGGTTACATCTTATTAATTCCCTTTTTAAGAAACATTTGCATTTGTTTTGGATTTTGATTTCCTTTGATTTCTTTGGGTTGCATGGATTGACTTTTATGATGACACTGGTTGACCTTTATGTTTTGGGGATATGAAGGGGATGGTGCGGTTTATTTTGTGGGTTTCGGGAATTGGTTCCCATGACACTATTTCAAGACCGAGTGGGCCTCGTTTGTTGGGCCTAGAGTGGGCCGCCTCTTTATTTTTGTATTTTGCAAGTACATTTGGTGTTTACTTAGTGTTAGAATGAAATTTTTAGGAGAAATATTACACCTTTATTAATTTGGAAAGTAAGGAAAACACACTGAAATAGACCTATATTCTAAGGGGTCTTAGGACCATCTAAAGTCTTTATTATTATTATTTTTCTACCAATCTAAAGAACTACTAGGCGCTTTTTACTAAGGTGCTCTATGTGGCTCAAGCCTTGGGTTTAGTCTCGTAAAACTTTGGTCCTTCACCGGTACTCATCTTGAATTCTATTCCTTTTGCATTGACCCACTGATATGTCTTCACCCATCCGTTCTCGATCTCTTCTAGTGTTGATGCAGGAGCGATTAACCGGGTTGGATCGAAACCTTCATCTTGTAAAGCTAGGGTAGTCATCACAGTCTCGTCCTCCATAGGCCTCGATTCGTTTAAACAATGTCCATAGAGCCTGGTTGTCCAATATTTCTGCTGTTTTAGTCTTGGTGAGGTGGGGTGCCTCGTCCAAGGTGTGGCAGTCATGGAAGATTTCAAATCCTGGTTTTAGCAAGCCATTCTGAACGAAGGGTTCAGGGAAATCACAGCATGGGTGTCCTTCTCCTTCCCGAACGAACATCCCGTTAAGGGTTCTTTGATACGGGGGAAGGAGGGTGGTTTGTTTGGCCTTGTTAAGGCGTAGTCCAGACAGGCGGTCAGCAATATCTTCCTCCGTTGGTTTATAGCCTAAGCCAAAGGGAGTAGATTTGTTGGGTAAAGGATGGAATGTGCATTCCTTCTTCCTTATACCCAATGGGGTTCCAGGGAAATAACCTTGAGCTAACAGCATTCTAGGGATGACTCGGGATGCGTGCGGGTCTAGGAATGCTGGATCATAGTCTTCGATGAACTGGATTGCTTCTTCCATTTGAAACCCGTAAAGGTCGTCTGCAGTTTTGGCCGTTCCAACCATAGTACAACTGACGTCGAGAGGAGGGGCGCGGATTTCTAGTATTACCCCGTTATGGTTAAGTTTAACCATTTGGTGCAAGGTAGAAGCCACGCCTCCTAAGTCATGGAGCCAAGGTCGCCCCAAGAGGAGGTTGAAAGTGGGCTTGATGTCGATTATTTGAAACTCCGTGGTGCGTGCCACATGCCCGGTTTGTATGGTAAGGTTGATTTTTCCCAACACAGGCCTTCGGGAGTTATCATAAGCTCGTACCCCTTGCGTGGAGGTTTGGAAGTCATCGTTTCCTAGCCCTAAGCAATGGGCGGTTCGCAATGGGCAAACATTAACCGCCGAACCATTATCTACGAGCGCTAGGGGGATGTTTTGTCCGTTGCATCCAACTACTAGATAGAGGGCTTTATTGCGAGCACCCCCCTCTTTGGGCAAGTCTTTGTCAGTGAAAACTATGGCCTTTTCTCCAGCATCCCTCGTGACGTGGTTAACCAATGAGTCAGGTGTGATATCTGTAGGTACTGAGATGAGGTCGAGTGAGCGAATAAGCTTTTCGCGATGTTCCTTTGAAGTACACATGACATCCCAGATGGTAATTTCGGCTTTGGTTCTTTTTAGTTGTTTCAAGAGAGGATTTTCAATGACTTCCGCGACGGTGGTGTGCCGTCCATTCTCAGGAGTTTGCCTAACTGGGATATCGTCCATAGGAGGTGGGCGAATATCCGGTTGGTATATCCTTCCGGATCGGGTGAGGTTGTCGACCTCGGGCTCCTGAGGGGTGGTGTCAATGAGAGCATACCCGGGCCAAGTTTCAGTAAAGAGGTCATGGCCCGACACTTGAGATAAGTAAATATATTCAGCATCATCATCCCACACACCGCACACTTCTTTCTCGATTCGATCCATAGGGACCACAGCGAGTGGTGCACCTTGAGGTGTAATGTACACCGTAGGGTCGAAGTTCTCATTTTCTGGTTGGTCGAGAGAGATGTGACAAGAGCCGAGTGGGCTCTTGTTGTTGTTGGGTTTGCCAACGTTAGGGAGAGGTATCACTTCATCCTCTATCATGTCCTGGATTGTATTTTTTAGGTTCCAGCAGTTTTCAGTGTCATGTCCATTTCCTTGATGGAATTTGCAATAAGTACCTTCGACCCAATATTTTCTCTTGACAGGAGGGTCACGGGTGGGGCCAATAGGTCTTAATTTTCCTTGATTGGTTAGTCTTTCGAAGGCTTGTACCAAAGTCGACCCGAGTGGGGCAAACTTTCGGTCTCGGACCCATCTTCCAGGGCTTCTTCGGGCGGGAGTCTCCTCTACGGCATGGACTTCTTAGGCTTGGGATGTGTTGCCCCTGTTGTAGGTGTTGCCTTTGTATGCGGGTTTACTTTGTATTGTTTTTGCGAGATCATCCTCGATCTTTATTCCCACATCATAAGCTCTTTTGAAAGTGTCAAGTCCCAGGTACCTAAGGTGTTGTCTGTAAGCCGGGTCCAGGTTGTCAATGAATTTTTGGACCAATTCTGTTTCGGGAGGCCTATTGATTAGTTGGGCCGCCTGATCCCTCCATCTAGCAAAGTAGGTTGTGAAACCCTCATTTTTCTTTTGGAAGAGAACTTCCAGCTCGCGCATGGTGACTTGAAAATCCATGTTCGACGAGTATTGCTTGATGAAGAGGTATTTTCTAGTCCGATCTAAATTTCAACATTCGTTCAACATAACTATTTTTTAATTAGCCATCTTTTGCTAACTAAATAATCAAGGAATTCAATTTCAAGTCTCCTCTTATTCCTTTCGCTATACCTCATTAGATCTTGAATGATTGACACTTAATTAAGACTCAATAATCTACGATGAAGAGTCAAAAGAACAAACTGTAGTTATCTAGGTGACAAATTAGATACTGGAATACTTATACTAATCTTATAAAATAATTATGCTAAATTACGGGGTTTATTCTGAATTACAAATATGTCGTTACTTCAATAAAATGATGTGGAGAGGGTATCCCAAACTCACAAATCGCACAATAAAGTTTATGACAATCCAGGATTAATAATGTGATAACTAATTCCAAACACGGGAGCAAATAGAAATTTTGTTGGTATTCTAATTATATTAACCAAGAAAACATAATATAAGAACATATTCCTACACTCGGAATGATAATCTGCCATGATGCAAAAGAAACTTTAACTTTTTCATACCAGATCACTATTTTCTTAAGGAGTTTTTGGTATTTACTACCTTAAAAATATATCACTTTTATATTAACTACCTTATGAAAAATTTATTGTTATGTAATACTATTTTAAAATATGTTTTTGTGTTGGAACCACTACCACTTTACAATTTTGTCATTTTAAAATTAAGATCTCTCTTTCGTTTCTTAATCGTTTTAAATGATTCAAAGTCTATTCTCCTCCTTTATGTGCAAGGATTCAATAAACACCGTGCTTTTGAAACTTTGTAAAATATGAAACGAATTAAAAAGAATTGTGAACTTTTAAAATATTTTTAAAGTATCAAACGAGATGTTTTGAAATATCATTTTTCTATGAAATCCTTACAGAAAAAAGGAAAAGAGTGAACTTTGAATGACCTAAAACAATTAAGAAACGACAAGCATATGTTAGTTGTAAAACGAGATAATCGTAAAGAGATAATAGTTCCAAAACAAAAATATACTCTAACGTAGTAAATTACAAAAACAACTTTCATAAGTTAGTTAAAAAAATAGTGGTGTATTTTTAAGGTAGTAAATGTTGGAGTTTGTTCCTCCAAAAAAGGAATGCTTCAAAAGAATGAAAAACCAATTGTCCCACATTGATAAAAAACCCACATACTACCTTCTTTATATATTGCACTACCCTTTAATCATTTGTTTAAGAGTGCTTGAGAGTGGCATGGGTGGTCACAACACACACACGCGCGCGCGCGCGCCGGGCCGGGCTCGGGCGAGGGCCTTGGTACTTGGGCCTTGGTACTTGGTACTTGGTACTTGGTACTTGGTACTTGGTAACTCTGGAAACTGCTCCATTAACCCCACTAGCCGTTTTATGACTGTTGGAGTTCCCCATTACTCCGGTAACTGCTCCACTAGCCGTTTATGGCTGTTACAGTTTCCCAAAAACCTCTCTATAAATTGATCATCTTTTTCCACAGAAAACACACAGAAAAATTGTTCTTTTCTTCTTCTCCGAAATAAAAACACAAAACCTCCATTGTTCTGGGCATTGCTTAAGGGTGTTCTCAATCTAGTTCTTCGTCGTACACCGAAGGATTGGAGTCGTGTATCCCTGGGGGTCGGTTGCTACAAGTCCGCGTGTGCTTAGCGGGGCAAATTCGACTTTAGGGAAGTGATTGGTGTCACGCCACGACATTGTTACAGATAAGCTTGTTCTAATTATTGTTCTTATTAGTCATAGTTCCTACAATCTAAAGTCGATTTTTTTTTCCTTTTGTGAATTATGGCTGGTAATATTCCTACTGCTGTACCCCTTTCCTCATCCATGCTTTCCCATGCTTTCATTCCTGATATGTCGAAAATGCAACATTTTGATGGGAAAAACTATAGGATGTGGTCTGATAAAATGGAATTTTTCTTGGGTCAAATTGGGGTAGATTATACTCTCCTTATTGATGTAGCCCCTGTTGATTCTATTAGGGATTTCGAAAAGGAAAATAAGACCTGTCGTGGTATGTTGTTGCATTATATGACTACTTCCCTTTACATGATTCATAGTAAGTCAAAGAATGCAAAGGATATTTGGGATGCTTTGAAATCTAAGTATGGTACTGATGATTTTGGGACTAAGAAGTATGCTTGTTCTCGTTGGTTAAATTTTCGTATGACTGATGATAAGCCTGTTTTAGATCAAGTACATGAGTATGAGAATCTATGTGCTGATATTATTGCTGAAGGAATGAATTTTTGTGATCAGTTTCAAGCCAATTGTCTTCTTGAAAAACTACCTCCTTCCTGGCAGAATTATGTTCACTCCATGAAGCATAAACAGAAGGATTTCACCCTCCAAGAGTTGGTTTCTGGGATCAAGATAGAAGAGCAGAATCGCATCCAAACCAAAGGGAAATCTCAGGATCATTCCTCTTCTACTGCTAACCTTGTTGAATCTAAAAATGCAGGTTGTAATAAAGGTTCGAAAGGCAAAGGTTCTAATCAACTTCATGGGACCAGACAAGCCAACAACAACTTCAAGGGAAATAGGCAATTCAAGGGAAACTGCTTCACTTGTGGTAAGTTCGGGCATATTGCAAAAGATTGCAGACAAGGGCATGGACCGAACAACAAAGCAAAGGAGAATAAAGCTCAAGCCAATCTTGTTGAGGATGAAATCATTGCTGCTGTGGTGTCGGAAGTAAACTTGGTGAGCAACGTAACAGAATGGGTGCTTGATACCGGTGCAACTCGTCATATTTGTTCTAGCAAGGAGATGTTCAAGGAGTACGAAAAAGTTTCTGAAGGAGAATGTGTCTTCATGGGCAACTCAAGCACTGTGAGTGTTCTTGGCAAAGGAAAGGTTTTTGTGAAATTAACTTCCGGAAAAGCCATTGCTTTGCAAAATGTCTTACATGTACCTGATATTCGCAGAAACCTCATTTCTGGTGCATTATTGAACAAAGATGGCATCAAATTAACTTTTGAATCTGATAAACTTGTACTCACCAGAAATGGGGATTTTGTGGGAAAGGGATTTTGTAATGGGGGTTTGTTTGTGCTTGATGTTGTTTCTGATAATAAAACTCCTACTGCTTCTGTTTATATTGCTGAGTCTGTTTCTTTATGGCATTCTAGACTAGGTCATGTGAATGTTGCATCTGTTAAACGACTTAAACAACTTAGTTTAATTCCTGACTTTAGCAATACTTTTTTCGATAAGTGTGAAGTATGTGTGGAGGCTAAACACCCTGAGAAAGCGTTTAACAAAAGTGTATCTCGTACTTCTTCTTTACTTGAGTTAGTTCATAGTGACTTAGGTGACTTTAAGAATTCAATGAGTAGAGGAGGTAAGCATTACTATATTACTTTTGTTGATGATTTTTCCCGATTTACTAAGGTTTATTTGTTGAGTACTAAAGATGAGGCTGAAGAAAAGTTTCTTATCTATAAGGCTGAAGTTGAAAACCAATTAAACCTTAAGATTAAAAGGCTGAGATCAGATAGAGGTGGAGAGTATGATAGCAATCCCCTTAAGAAATTTTGTGAAACTAATGGTATTATTCATGAGACTACAGCTCCTTATACCCCCGAACAAAATGGAATAGCTGAGCGGAAAAATAGAACCCTTAAGGATATGATGAATGCTATGCTTATTAGTTCGGGTATGCCTACTAACATGTGGGGTGAGGCCATTCTTTCTGCTTGCTATGTGCTTAATCGTGTTCCCCATAAAAAACTAGATAAAACCCCTTTTGAGCTATGGAGAGGTTTTAAACCAAACCTGAGTTACCTTAAAGTGTGGGGGTGTCTAGGAAAAATAGGACTTCCTGATTTCCAAAGGAGTAAGATTGGGCCTAAGACTGTTGATGGGATTTTTATTGGTTATGCTTCTAACAGTGCTGCATATAGACTCATTCTTAAGGATGCATCTGGTTTTGGTCCAATTCGTGAGTCAAGGGATGTTGAATTTTTTGAGCATATTTTTCCTATGAAATTGAATGTGCAAGCAAGTTTACCTGTTCCATCTCCATCTTCTTCTGTTGTGCATCATGACATTGCATCATCTAATGTAGAACCTAGAAGGAGTAAGAGAACTAGAACTGAGTCTAGTTTTGGTCCTGATTTCATAACTGCATTTCTTATTGAAAATGAGTTTCTGAATGAGCATGAGATAGATGCATTTATTTTAGAAGAAAATCCTAGGACATATGGGGAGGCTATGAGGTCTGTTGACTCTAGTTTTTGGTTAGAGGCCATAAATAGTGAGATAGAGTCTATCATGAGTAACAATACTTGGGTTTTGACTGAACTTCCTAGGGGTTGTAAAGCTTTAGGAAGTAAGTGGATTTTTACAAAGAAAGAGGATACTAATGGAAATTTGATCAAGTTTAAAGCTAGATTAGTAGTTGGTGGTCATCATCAAAAGAAAGGTCTAGATTTCTTTGATACCTATTCTCCTGTGACAAAGGTTGCTACCATTAGAGCTTTAATTGCACTTGCATCTATTCATGATCTTATTGTGCATCAAATGGATGTGAAAACTGCTTTTTTGAATGGTGATTTGAAAGAGGAGATTTACATGAAGCAACCAGAGGGATGTATTGCTCCTGGACAGGAAAACAAGGTATGTAAACTCATTAGATCGTTATACGGTCTAAAACAAGCACCTAAGCAATGGTATGACAAGTTTCATCAAACTATTATTTCTTATGGTTTTTGTGTTAATGATTCTGATGCTTGTGTGTATTCTAAACTTGACAAGTTTGGTTGTGTGATCATATGTCTATATGTGGATGATATGTTAATTTTTGGAACCAATATAGATGTTGTTAATGCAACTAAGGCCTTCTTAAATTCTTGTTTTGAAATGAAGGATTTGGGAGAGGCGGATGTTATTCTTGGCATAAAAATTATTAGAACTTCATATGGGCTGTCTTTAAACCAATCTCATTATGTTGAGAAAATTTTAAAGAAATTTAATCAATTTGATTGTACACCTGCGAAAACCCCATATGATTCTAATATTACTTTGAAGAAAAATAAAGGTGATAGTGTGTCTCAGGAACAATATGCCAAGATCATTGGAAGTGTGATGTTTTTAATGAATTATACTAGACCAGATATTGCATATGCTGTTAGTAGATTGAGTAGGTATACTCATAGTCCTAATCGTGATCATTGGAATGCTTTAATAAGACTATTGAGGTACTTGAAAGGCACTATCAATTGGGGTTTGCACTATCATAGGACACCATGTGTTTTAGAAGGATATTGCGATGCTAATTGGGTGTCAGATAATGATGAGATTCATTCTACTAGTGGCTATGTTTTCACTCTTGCTAGTGGTGCTATTTCATGGAAATCATCTAAACAAACTTGTATTGCTAAATCTACAATGGAATCTGAGTTTATTGCTTTAGAATTGGCAGGTCAAGAAGCCGAGTGGCTAAGGAGCCTGCTAGCTGACATACCATTGTGGGGGAAGCCAACTCCATCAGTGTCCATGCATTGTGACTCACAAGCTGCAATTGGGGTAGCGAACAATCAATCCTATAATGGAAAAAGGAGGCACATTCGCGTGAGGCATGCAATTGTTAGAGATCTGATCAGAAATAATGTGATATCACTTGAGTATGTAAAGTCGGAGAGGAATATTGCAGATCCTCTCACCAAAGGCCTTTGTAAGAAAATGGTGTATGAGTCAGCACAAGGAATGGGTTTAAAGCCTATTCAGGAGTAAATTGTGATGGATACCCATCTTGGAGAAATCTAAGTTCAATGGGTCAAACTAAGTCACAAAAGAACTCGCGTTTTGTATACTACTGCCATTCCTATTAATAAAGTGATGTAGTATTTTGTCTTACTGTCAAATAAGTAAGGATGAGCCAAAGCTCTTAATAAGTTCATAGCCTATTGAGGTGGTTTATGACAGTATAAACCTGATGAACTTACCTATGTGAATGTGGGGGCTACGCCCAACCCCCTATGAGGTCCCTTGGCTTAGGACCTCTAGAGCGTTCATGAAATACCAGGAACTTGTGGGGCACTGACTATTAAAGTTCGCGAGAACACTACTTGTTTTGAGAAAAGTTTGGTGCGCTGTTGTGTTACTACAATCCCCATGCAGGGTTCAAGGATAAATCCACCTTATATGGCTGTATGACATACTAGTATGCACTAGGTATCAATTCAAGTCCACAAGACATTGATACTTGCAAAACTAAGTATCCCTTGCCCAGAACATCTTTCATTACCAAAGCCGTCCTTCTTTTGAATCATGTGGGGGAATGTTGGAGTTTGTTCCTCCAAAAAAGGAATGCTTCAAAAGAATGAAAAACCAATTGTCCCACATTGATAAAAAACCCACATACTACCTTCTTTATATATTGCACTACCCTTTAATCATTTGTTTAAGAGTGCTTGAGAGTGGCATGGGTGGTCACAACACACACATGCGCGGGCGCGCGTCGGGCCGGGCTCGGGCGAGGGCCTTGGGCCTTGGGCCTTGGGCCTTGGGCCTTGGGCCTTGGTACTTGGCGAATGCGGTTCGCGGGCGTGGGTGGGTTTTGTGGACCGGGTTATTCTTTTTGGTCAAGGGCAGTTTGATTAAGTCAGGAGACTTAATCAACCCACTAACTCTGGAAACTGCTCCATTAACCCCACTAGCCGTTTTATGACTGTTGGAGTTCCCCATTACTCCGGTAACTGCTCCACTAGCCGTTTATGGCTGTTACAGTTTCCCAAAAACCTCTCTATAAATTGATCATCTTTTTCCACAGAAAACACACAGAAAAATTGTTCTTTTCTTCTTCTCCGAAATAAAAACACAAAACCTCCATTGTTCTGGGCATTGCTTAAGGGTGTTCTCAATCTAGTTCTTCGTCGTACACCGAAGGATTGGAGTCGTGTATCCCTGGGGGTCGGTTGCTACGAGTCTGCGTGTGCTTAGCGGGGCAAATTCGACTTTAGGGCAGTGATTGGTGTCACGCCACGACATTGTTACAGATAAGCTTGTTCTAATTATTGTTCTTATTAGTCATAGTTCCTACAGTAAATACAAAAATTCCTTTTTCTCGATAACTAGAATTTCAAATTTTGGTGTTCCTTTAAAAGCTTTGGTACGTATGGCTCTATGAGAAGATATTAGTTGAACAGTCAGCATGAATTTGTATGTGCAACGGGTAAAAATCCGAACCATGGTATATTGTTTGTGCACCTAGGTGGTAGCATTACACACTCTAGCCATGGAAGAAAGCAAGGCATCCAGGACCGAGAGGGTGATTTGCTCAAGAAAAATGGCTCACTGGATACATACCAAGGACATGCTGAAAGCAAACAAAGTTGAACACTTGCATATATTAAAGCAACATAATTTGGCATATTGTTTCACACCGCGAGTTAATACAAAATAGAGCACATAGATGTTTCAACTTTCAAGTAAACACTTCAACAAGGAACTAGAGCTGTCAAAAACTGACCCGACCTGAAAACCCGACCTGAACCGATCGAACCCGTAACCGACCATGACCCGAAATTACGGTAAAACAGGTAACCCGAAACCCGACCTGTACCCGACCCGAAAAAACCGATAACCGATTTTAACCCGGTGTTGTAACACCCGACACCCGACCCGAAAATGACCGATAACTGAACTGACCCGACCGAACAATGACCCGAACCCGATTTGATACCCGACCCGATATCAACCCGAAACCGATTATAACTCGACGAAACCTGCTATTGACCCGACTTGTAACAACCCGCTACCCGATTTACCCGAGTTATCAATGACACGACCAAATATTAACTTCATTGATAAATCTATTTTAATTATTTATTGCTAGATATTGAAAATTTTAACTCTAAAATAAGTTAAACAAAATTTTTTAGAATATAAAATAAATTAAATGTATAGGTTAATTATCAGACCCGAGTTTGACCCGTCCCTGAGAGTGACCCGATCTGAATTCTATTTGATCTGATTATTATCCGATCCAAACTAAGACCCGAACCCGAAAATAACTGTGTTGCAAACCGACTTTAACCCGACTCGATAAGACCCGAACCCGAAATTATCTGCTACAAACCGACTTAAACCCGACCCGATAAGACCCGAACCCGAAATCCAACTTGACCGAAATGTGACCCGACCCGAACCCGACCTGAACCCGGGATAGGAAAAAACCCGATATGACCCGACCTGAAATCGACCCGACCAAACCCGAACTCAACCCGAATGAAATATTGACCCGACACGACCCGACCTGATCATGAACCGAGACCCGAGATGACCCGACCCAAACCCGACCCGATGACCTGTTTTGACAGCTCTACAAGGAACGCAAGATGTTCCCGATAGGATTGAAATACTTAATGTCATCTCAACATTTGGTTCGAATTTATAATTCAGCAAAATTAGAAGGAACAAGGAAAGAAGTGAGTAGAATGAAACAGGACATGACTGAAAGTTCGAAAGATAATTAGATATTCCTAGTCAAAGAAAATCTCCAATTGCGCGCCTAAATAAGCTGCCCATCTTTGACCATGTATAATCACCCTCGTATTCCTTTTTTTAGTATTTTCTTATTTCTCCCTTCTTCTGAAATCAAGGATGCAAATTTAAAGAATTTTTTTTTACATACAGTAAAAGTACAAAATTAAATACATGAAAAAAAACTAGTCGGGTTCTAGTGCAAAGGTGGCGTACCAAAAGCATCCGTTGGTAGTTATTTGTGCCAACACATGTGCATTACTGACATGTTCTCGATCAACCTTACGAATGTCACAGTGCGTGAACCCCTCTAATTATTTGATTTTCACGCTTGCCAATGCATAACTTGAACAATTAATATATCTAATCATCGATAAGTAATAATTATAAAAATTTGATTTTCGCAAAAATACATAAAACAAATCTAATAAGATCCGACATGAATATGTTTTTCCTAAAACATAGATCATAAAAAATAAACAAAATATATTATGCGTATAGTGCAAAAAACAAAGTACTGCAACTATTTTGAAACGGTGAAAGTACATCAAAATATTATCCCTCTGCGAGAACTTGTTAATTAGATTATTCTCAATATATATATTTAGAATATGAAATTTTAATAACTTAATCTCATACAGAATTAGATATATTAATGATCAAATATTGCATTAAAGTTCGTGCAAATAGTGAGGAACAAATGTAGCTAGTATGTTTGACAACGTGACATAAAATCGTTAGTAAAGAATAGAATTTTATGTCAACGTTGTTGAAAGTTCCAGTCAGTTTATTCATTGCTTGGTCTCATGTCTCTCTTCTTCTGTCAACTTCTTATGTACCTTCATTTATGCTTCAAATTACCTGAATGATAGATACAAATTGTGGGATGATTTGATTAGAATCAGGGATATAATCTATTTTCCTTGGCTTGTGTGTGGGGATTTCAATAATCCTTTGAATCTTAGGGATAAATTGGGGGCTCCCATTTCTTCTACTGGAATTGAGGGTTTCAAGAATTATGCTGCCATTTGTGGTCTTTCTGATATCAAATATGATGGCTATTTTTTTACTTGGAATAATAAGCAAAGTGGTGGTGATAGGGTCTTTAGTAAAATTGATAGAGTTTTGGGAAATGATAATTAAGTGTCTTCTTTTCCAGATTCTCTTGATCACTTTCTTCCTGATGGTCTTTTTGATCATTATCTTGCTATTTTTTGTACTCAGAAACTTCCCCTCGTGTAAGAAGACTTTTAGGTACTTCAGCATGTGGGGTCTTGGTCCTTCTTTCTTAGAAAGAGTTAAGGAAAATTGAGATGTTCCTTTGTATGGTGTCCACGTGTATCAATTGGTTTATAGACTCAAAAGGTTAAAGCCTATTCTGAAATTGTTAAATAGTATAGGGACAACTTCAGTGATATTCAGAGGGTTGATAATGAGGCTTTGTTTCATCTAAGGGAATTCCAAGAGAAGCTTCATGCTTCTTCTGGGGATCCTTCTCTATCTTCTCTTGAGTCTACTGCTGCTGGGAGCTATAGAGTTTCCCATACTGCTTTCCTTAGTTTCTTGAGGAAAAAGAGTAAACTCCACTGGTTAAAAGATGGTGATGCTAACACTAGCTTTTTTCATCAAAGCATTAGGATGAGAAGGAAATTTAATAGCATCCATTCCATCCAGGATGAAAATGGAATATGTATTCAGTCCCCTGATGGTATTACCAATGCTTTTGTCATGTATTACAAATCTCTGTTGGGGGCCACCCTGATCATAGAGAACCTGCGAGTGTTTCCATGGTTAAGTTAGGCTTTGTTGTTCCTGATTCTATGCATGATGTTCTATGTGCCTCTTTCTCTGATGTGGAGATCCAGAAAGATATGTTCTCCATTGATGGGAATAAAGCTCCTGATCCTGATGGTTTCTACAAGTCAATTTTTCAAGGACTATTGGTCTGTTATTGGTCATGGTGTTTGTAATGCTGTGAAGGATTTCTTTCTCAGTGGGAAACTTTTGAAATAGATCAATGCCACCAGCATTACTTTGGTTCCTAAAAGTTCTCACCCTTCCTTTGTGATGGATTTTAGGCTTATATCTTGTTGCTCAAGTGCATTTCAAAGCTTATGTGCTCTAGATTAAAGTTATTTTTATATGATGTTATTTCTCCTGCTCAAGGGGCCTTTGTTGCTGGCAGGCAAATTGTTTACAATATTTTAGTGTGCCAAGATATTGTTAAAAGGTACACAAGGAATATTGGGTCCCCTAAGTGTATGATTAAAATCGATCTCAGGAAAGCTTATGAGTCAATACTTTGGCCTTTTGTTGAGGAAATGTTCCTTGCTCGTAATTTCCCTAAGAAAATGGTTCTTTGGATCATGTCCATTGCCTCCTCCCCCATGTTTTCCATTTCTCTTAATGGTTCCTTGAATGTTTTTTTCCTGGAAAGTGGGGTCTTAGGCAAGGGGATACTCTCTCTCCCTTGTTGTTTGTTATCTGTATGGAGTATTTGTCTAGATTACTCATGTTTGTGGGTGAAAAACCCGAGTTTTCCTTTCACCAAAGTTGCAAAAGAATGATGTTGAATCATATTTGTTTTGCTGATGATTTGCTTCTTTTCTGCAAAGGGGATGTCCAATTAGTTAAATTGTTGCTTAGTGCTAGCTTTCTCTATCTCTTCCTCTTCTAGTTTACATGCTAATGAGGTCAAGTCTTCTATTTATGTTGTGAATGTAAAACCTGATGTGTTAGATGATTTGGTTTATCTGTCCATATTCAAGCTTGGTAAATCGCCCTTCAATTACCTTGGTGTTCCTATTTCATCTAAAAAGCTAAATGTGAAGGATTGTGAAATTTTGGTTGATAAATTCACCTTAAGAGTGAGATCTTGGGGTTCCAAAACTCTCTCATATGCTGGCAGGGTTCAACTTGTGCTTCTTTCAATGCATTCTTATTGGGCTAGTATCTTTATCTTGCCTAAAGCCATTTTGAGGAAAGTAGTGGACGTGTGTAGACAATTTCTGTGAGAAGGTAAAGCTGTTGGGGCTAGGGTTCCCCTTGTTGCCTGGGATTTTGTTTGCAGACCTAAGACATCTGGTGGTCTTGGTTCACAACATTTTTAGTTGGAACACTGCCTATGTTGCTAAATATGTGTGGAATGTTGCCTCAAAAGCTAATTGTTTGTGGGTCAAGTGGTTGGATCATGTTTATATGCAAGGTGTTGATTGGTGGAGCTATTCTCCACCAAAATCAACAAGTTGGTATTGGAGATCCATTTGCTCTGTCTGAAATATTATGGCTATAGAGTATGGAGGTAACACTTGGGTTCAACACCTAAGTTGGCTCTACTTTGTTAGCTCCGGTTACAAATGGTTGCAAGATCCCTATTCAAAGGTAAATTGGGATAGATGGGTTTGGAATAGGTTGAATGTGCCTCGTCATAGTTTCATATGCTGGTTAGCTGTTCTAGGAAGGTTGCGTACAACTACTAACCTGTTCACCATTGGGGTCAGTGATGATGATAAGTGCACCATCTGCGCTCAACTTCCTGAGACCCACACTCATCTCTTTTTTGAGTGTCCTTATAGCAGGAACATTATTGGTTTGATCAAGACTTGGTTGGGTATCTCATGCTCTAGTTTGCAGTTTAATCATCTTTACAGGTGGATTGCTCGATCTAGAAACTCTAAATTCAATAAAGCAACCATGTATGTCAGCCTTTGTGCTTGTTTATATCAAGTTTGGATGGTGCGAAATTAAGCTTTATAGGAAAAGCGAGTGTAAACAGTTAGCAACTCTATCTTGAAGATTCAAGCTGATCTTAAAGGGCGAATTCGCTCTACTATGCCTAAGTATATGAGCATTACTGATGTAATATGGTTTGAAGCTTTGGAAAATAGTCTTCTAGAGTTTTGGCGTTTCCTGCTTGGTTGTAAAAAGTTTTTCAGATTGTGTCTATTTGGGCTTGGCCTCGTAGACATAATCTAATTTTGCGCTTATTTGATTAATTCAATTATAAACTCTAGCAAAAAAAATAGAATTTTTGATACGAAAATGATAAATGTAGCAACTTGCGACCTTTAAGTCATGCCACAATGATAAAATGATATGCTTATGTGTCATGAACGTAATTGGAAACTAAAATATTTAACTTATATAACCTATTATACATGTTACAAAAAAAAAAGTAGGAAAGTCTTAATATTCTAATTTATTATAAAATATAATAAATACTTGTTTCTTTTTTTATATCGATTACCTTGTTTACATACTTTCATAGTAAAAATATTGCACTGATAGAAAAAATATTTTGATGACGCATAAACTACGTGGTGCCTATATGTACCATTTAGAATCCGATACGTATATTGTGACCAATAAATATTATCGCAACTTGCGACCTTTATCATCACCATTTTGATATTAAACACCTTATATTTTACCGACTTTAAGAATAACTACTTATTTATCTATTTATTTATTTTACCACCTTAGCTCTATTACAGAGTAACTTTTTACCTTTCACTGCCAACCCTTAACACTTTCTGTCTATTTTTCCATCCAACGTGGCTTCACCTATTCATTTCCCTCGATTCCACCTACTATAAAAAAATCTTAACAAAAAAAACAAAAGTTTTGAACAATTAATTAGCTCAAGATGATATCCAATCGGCCTTCGAAGATGAGCTTAGACAGGAATTAATTATCCTTTAGACTTGTGACTCTTGTTCTTCTTCTGATTTGATCTCAGAAATCCAATCTTTTTCAATAAATAAACAAAACTCCTCCCAATTTCCTTGAAGCTGCTCATACACTCGCTGCCACCACCAGCAGCCGCCGTAGCAGCTTCCTTTCTCGCCTTGTTTTCTTCCTCTGTTCTAGCTTGTTGGGTCAGATGCTTAACAGAAGCACCTGTTTTCGACATTTCCGTCAATAAATCCGAGTACAACCCATCAATTGACCCCTTTAACTTGCCTGAAACCCTCCCTTTAGTACCCTCAACAACCCCATTAAAATACCCAACTCTAGCGAACCCGTTTCTGTATGCATAACAAGCATTCAGTATAAACTCTGCACGATCCTTGAAGTGTTGAGTTACAATTGGTTTGAAGTTTTTTGGTGGGTTTCGAAGTAAGCATAGCGTTGATTTGCAGGTTAGAATAAACGATTGTTCGCTGTATGCCAACGATTCCCTCTCCCTGTCCAGCCGCCCTACCCAAGCTGGCTCATTGAAGTATGGCTTTTCATTCAGTATTAATGCTTGGATTGATAACAGTAGCTGCAGAATGATTTGGAGTTAATTAACAGGTGAGTAATAGTACTAACAAGAAACGTTGGCTATTATATTATTGAAATTAAACCAAATGACCATAATAACAGGACTAGTGTTACCTAATAATCTAATCACCCCCACGAAACGTGAATCGGAAAGGCGAATTACATTACCATATGTGATTCAATTTTTGTCTAATTTAACAAAAGATAGTGAATTGCGTACACGTACTCAGTCTCATACTAACGAATAAGGTAATAGTGAACATGACCAAAGGTCCAAAGCCAAAAGACCATAACACCACTTCAACGGGGATTCACGAAAATTCAAAATAGCTTAGGCCGTTTGATAGGCCGTAAAACGTTTCATAGAAAACGATTTTTCCCTTTTGCGTTGTTTGGTTGGGTAAAGGATGGAAAATAATTTTCAATGACTCTCTCAAAGGCGAAAAACTCTTTTCTATTCGAAAGGGAGGGAAACCACTTTTCATTCTTTCCTCCTTACCTCCCTCTCAGCTCCTTTCTTCCCCTCAATTTTCACCATCTTTTATGAAAAATCAGTTTACAATATGTTTTCCCTTTTAAAATCATTTGAAAGTGTGTTTTCCCTTGAAATATGTTTTCCGTGAAAAATCATTTTACAATAAAAATGTTTTACGCTTTACCAAACGGAGCCTCAATGTAGAACCATGAGCATATGCACGGAATGCACCTAAGAATAGCTTTAATAAAACAAATGAAAGAAAACGATTTATATCTCATGTTGTTCGTTAGGTAATTAAACTCATCATGTTACTGCGCATCGTGCTCACTCATTACTCTCCCCGTTTTTAAATATTACTTCCTTTTGATTTTTTATTTCAAGCCGTTTAATTAACTCGATATTTAAAGTATCTCCACATATATATGTTAAAAAAGTATAAAATTGAAATTGTTAAACTATATATTGAGACGAACAAAACAAGTTCTCACATGAATATGTCTTGAAATATGTATTAGAAAAAAATTCAGAAAATTCTCTTAAATTATAAATAATAAATAATGTCAATAAGTTTTTTTTTTTTCCATTCATATTATTATAAATCTGGAAATATCAGTTCGTTCCATTACCCTTCCTATTGAATCGATCTTAAGAATCCAAAATTCCAAAGTCGATATTTTAATCGGCTATAACAATTCAATTACTCTAAAAACAAACATAAATCAAATAAAAACTTCCCTTCACATTAATATAAAGACCTCAAGATCTCAGGTAAAAGTCCAAAAAAGTTCCTCCAAACTGCCAAAAATATGTTGTTTATAACCTACAAATTCCTATTTAGGAATATACAAAATAAAACTAATCATGAATTTACAAAAGTAAATTAATTACAAATTTACAGGAATTACAATACTCTAATAAACCATTAATTTTTACACACAAAAAATACACTCCATAGTAAATTTAAATTAATCACAAAAATAAAAGATAAAATCAAACCTGAAGGATAGTAGAATTGTTAGGGTCCCACCTTTCACACTTTGCACCGGACCAAGTATTCAACAAGCTCAGGCAAACCGTCCCATTACAATACAAATTCGGGTTAATCCGAAACCCGAATGACCGATAATGCACCAAAGGCGGGTGTGCTGGATAATCCGCCGGAAAAGCAACATCAAAAAAGAACAACCCGTCATGATACGGCGTTCCACGGGCACCCACAATTGCGGCCCGAAGAAGGTCAACCCGGGTTTCGTAGACCCGAACAAATATTGTTTCAGGTAGGTCCTTTTGAAGGAGTTTCCACTCTTGCATTATTTTTTTCTGTACTGATGAACGTGGTACATTTGTGTTGTTTCTGACAAAGTGGTGGTCGGAGGTGTCGTAAACGACACCAAATTGAGGGATTTGGTGGTCGGAGTCTGGGGGTGCTTTGCCGGAAAGTGATGTCATGGTTAGGAACGGTGATCGATTGATGTTTCCATGCATTCGTTAAGTAAAGTATTTATAATTATTATGAATAAGTGTCAGACTAGTATTAGGATACACATATTATTAGAAGATGAGTTACACTAGTACTCCGTATTAGGATATGCAAATATTGTAGTTTTCTATGCAGGGCAGGACACTTAACGAGCAGCGTAGGAGAATGCGAGAGGTTGTACCGTTCCACTGTACGTGCCGTAGTTGTTCTCGTTATAACTTATAAGGGATTAAAAGGTTTTGCGCGCATAAGGTGTACAATAAATTTATTGTACACCAAGATAACTTTTACCCATTTTCTTGTAACTTTAACCTAGTTTTGATTAACTTTTATATTAGTTAAAAAAAAGTTAAGATAAGAAAGAGTACTCCTAAAGGAATATCAAAGAAAATCTGGTACCTATCTAAGTAGATGAGCGTTAAAATGATTAATTTTATACATTTTTAGTGGTTTTGAACAAATATGTTTTTACTGAAATGAAAAAAATTTATCACTAAAAATAGATAACTTTTACATACATAAGCTTAACTTTTAAACACTTTGAGTTAACTTTTACTCCGGTGTTTGTAAATAAGAATTTGTGATAAGGGATACATGATACATCATTTAGACCCCAATCATTTGTTTTGGCCATTAATCTCAATGTGAAAATATGCAACCATGGTCCATGGGAAAAAATATCCAAAGTTTGCGTACAACCCACAAAGTCCACGACATTTTACCAACTCGGAATTGAATTCTGGCCGGTGTTAATCGTGTTGTTGTAAATTGGAATCATCATGTTCTACGATGTGTTTGACAACTTTGATTACATTTGTATTGTTAGTACTAGTACTAGTAGACAATACATGCAACATGCTCATCGACCGAACACAATTGATCCCGTCTCCGGGTTGAAAAATATAATTTTCTAGTCTTTAGTCAGGTCCGGTCCAAAATCTTTCAAAAGCCAGTTTTGAATCAGACCGACTTTTCCTTGAAAAAAAACAAGTATACAAACTACTAAAAAGTTACTCCCGTATTGGGATTTCACAAATAAAGCATCCAACAACTATTTTTCGATTTTTATTTTTTGTTTTTTACTCCCTCCATATTTTTTTAAGAGATACACTTGCCTTTTCCGGCCGTATTTATTTAAGAGATACACTTGCCATTTTTAGTAACTTATCAACCCGACCATCTAATTAAATAATACATCTAATATACTCTATCACCCACCATCCTATTAAACAAATATTTTCATTAATCCACCCCACCCTCCACCCACCAAAATATGACATGGTCCCCACATATTTAATTATTAAAATATCTATCCAACCCCACTTGCTTTATTATTTTATTTCATTCAATTATTCTTCTTAATACCCGTGCCCGACCAAGTGTATCTCTTAAAAAAAATACGGAGGGAGTACTTTATTTTATGGAAAAAAATTAAATTATATTCCGTATATAAATAAATCTAAAATCGATTCAAATTGGTCCAGTCTAAGCATTATCAGTCCGTTCTTCGAATCTTAAATTATCAGAAATCTGGTCTCAAGTCCGGTCTGAGTTTAGACCGGTCAACACCTAACAACTATATCTGAGATGAATCGATTCCTTTGGGACAAGAATTATTTTCCAAATAATCTGTCTAAAGTTGAACACAAAATATACTTCAATTTTCATACCAATTTTAACTTTATCTACCTACTAGTACCTCCCACCATAGCTTAACCAAGTCAATACCTTCTCCGTCAATACTGATCAGTGATCATACTAATACTTCGTACTATTTACTAATCCCAAATTCCTACTTTGAACAACTATATGTATGTACGGATATGCCATTTCAGAATCTCGATCACTACATAGCTCAATCTTCTTAGACAGGAATAGTCTTGGATTTCTGACTCTTGTTCTTCATAATTGATCCCAGAGACACAATCTTCTTCAACTTCTGAACAAAACTTCTCCCAATTTCACCAACTGTAACCCCCCTTTTGTTCTTAGAAGCAGCCGCAACTTCAGCTTTCTCTTTCGCCTTCTTTTCTCTCTCTTCCCTAGCCTGTTGGGCGAAATGCTCAACAGAAGCACCTGTTTTCAACATTGCCATCACTAAATCCTCATACAACAGATCAATTGCAACCTTAAACTTGACAGAAACTTCCCCTTTAGTTCCCTTCACAGCCCCATTAAAACACCCAACTCTCGCGAACCCTTTTCTGTATGCATCACAAGCACTCAGTATAAACTCTGCATTATCCTTGAAGTGTTGAGCAACCACTAGTTCGAAGCTTTGTGGTGGCTTTCTAAGCACCCGTAGCATTGTTTTACAGCTTAAAACAAACACGTCTTCACTGTACGCCAAGGATTTCTTCTCCCCGTAAGTTCGCCCTGACCATCCCGAGTAACCTGGCTCGTTGAAGTATGGCTTTTCATTCAGTACTAATGCTTGGATTGATAACAGTAGCTGTATGATTTTTACAACGATTTGGTGTTAATGTTTGCATACCAAACCTTTTCTTTTAAACTAGAGTTAACAGTCCAGAACAAAATACTTTATCATACTCCCTCCACCAGATTAGTTGTTACACTTATCTTTGCACAAAGTTTTAGGTAATAAGTGGTTGTTTTGGTTATTAATTGTTATTTTATTTAAAAAGTAGATGTGATAGAAGCTAGTGGTTTTTTTTTTAATTGAATGATAGAGGGTGTGGGGACAAAAAAATTTAGTGGGAAGAGAGACAATATAATAATTGTGTGGTCATTCCTAATTTAGAAGTGTAACAACTAATCTGAGACGGACGAAAAAGGAAAGTGTAACAACTAATCTGGGACGGAGGAAGTATAAAGTTATAAACAACATTTTGACTTTTGACTAGTAAGTGGATAGTACTGTATCAACGATAAATTACAGTACATATTCAAAGGTAACAACAACATATGAACATTGGCTAGTTAAATGAAATTGACATGACCAACTTACTCAAACCAAAAATTAAACCGAACGACTATCACTCCAATAACATGACTCAAACAGAATCACCACCACTTCGAGGGAGATCCACGGCTACTCACAAATAGACTCAGAAATAAGTCAATTTTCAATGTTCATACTTACAACGTTACAACTTACAAGTAATACGAGTACTATACCGTGGTACGCTGCTATATATACTTGGAAAATTATCTTTCTAGTTGATTTTGGGTCGGGTCAAAATGTTACTTTTAACACTTAAACGGTTAAACCTTCTACTCCCTTTATTCCTTAATACTTGTACCGTCTTGACTAGACACGCTTGTCAATGCACAACTTTGACCAACAATATCTTTAACTACATATTATAAAAATTTATAAAAATATTAATATTTTGAAAATATATATAAAGATGAAGCCAACAATATATTATATACTAACATTTGTTTTCATATACTAGAAATAAAATAGGGTCAAAGTGAATTATATGAATAGTGCAAAAAGTCAAAACAGTACGAGTATTAAGGGACAGAGGGAGTATTAATCGATTTTACTGATTATTGACTACTGAGTCTTCCAAGTCAATTGTTAAGTCAATCAATTTGATAAATTTTGAAATCACACAGAGATCAAATAAAAGCACCCTGTTCAAAAAATGTCCAAAAAGAATCCTCCAAAATGACAAAAAATTTCCATCAAAAAAAAGCCAAAACATTAAAATTATGCATGTTTCATTAATAAAAAATTTACAACAGATTAAACAAGTAATTTTAAATTTAAATAAAATTAGAAAATAGAAAAAGAAAAGGGATTAAACCTGAAGAATCGAAGAATTGTTAGGATCCCACTTTTCACATTTTTTACCAACCCAAGTATTCAACAAGCTAAGACAAACCCGCCCATTACTGTATAAATTCGGGTTGAGCCGATACCCAAATGACCAATAATAAACGAAAGGCGGCCGTGCCGGGTAATCCGACGGAAAAGCAACATCAAAAAAGAACAACCCATCATGATACGGTGTTCCACGGGCACCCACAATCGCGGCCCGAAGAATGTTCACCCGGTTTTCATAGACGCGAACAAAGATTGTTTCGGGTAGGTCTTTTGAAAGGAGCTTCCATTCTTGCATTATCTTTTTCTGTACTGATGAAGGTGGTGTTTTCGGGTGTTTTCCGGCGAAATGGTGGTCGGAGATATCAGAAACGAGGTCGAATTGGGGAATTTGGAGGTCGGAGATTGGAGGTGTGTCGCCGGAAAGTGATGTCATGGTTTGTTGTTTAAGAGAAAGGAAGTGGAGTGGGACAGGGAGTGTGTTTTTGGGGTTTGTTGTGGGGGTGTTGAGTTTTCACGGAAATGGTCAAAGACTCAAAGTAAATGGTTAAAAAGAAGGCAGAGAGAGAAAATTTAAAGGGAAAAGTTTATCGTAGAATAATTACGTCCGAAGTATTTTTGGAAATTTGATATGGGCATGCAAATGCATATCATAGTAAAAGATAAAATCGAAAAAAAAAAGTATTTTTTTAATATAAAAATTGTACTTTTTTTTTAATTCTAGAATGATACTTTTTTTTTAAGACCATGTGCATCCTTGACCCTTGATCAAGTGTAAAATAATTTCTCTCTCATCCTTCTCCTTCTTCCACCTCACTTTCCACTAACTTAACCCATGCTTTACTTTAACCCTTCTATTTTCATCCACAATCTTGACTCAAGGTCACCACTTTCTCTCACCAATTTTTTATATATTCCCACCTTAAATTATATTTTCTACTACAAAATTAATATTTTTAACAATTAATTAATTTTTAATTACTCCATATATTACATTTGATAGACTTTAAAAGTACGGAGTATATTATTTTCAACGGTTTTTTCATGAAATGCCCCTGAGGTTTCACGAAATGCATCAAATACACCCGCGCGTTTCAAAATACATAATATACCCCTATTTAAACTTATTTGCACCAAATGCCCCTAGAATTAACGGAAGTCTAACTCCGTTAACATTAACTCTTAATTAATCTAACTAATCCTAATTTAACCATAATTAAATACCGATTAGTCTAATTAATCATAATTAACACCTAATGAACCTTAATTAACTCTAACTCCCCTCTCTCCTCTCACTCTCCTCTCACGCCTTTTTCTGGGTATCAAAATGGTGAACCCAACCACAATATTTCCTTCTTCAAACCATCTTCATCAAACATCAATTGCTAACTCATGTAGATATGTACTTCATGATATATGTTGGTTACTTGAGTAGCTTGGGACGGTGACGAAATCGGGAGGTTCAGGAGCGGATTTTTTAGGATCTGGCGGCTGAGGGGTGGTTTCAGGCTTTAAGGGCGGAGGGGTGGTTTCAGGCTTTGAGGGTGGCGGAAGAGGAGAGACAGTGTTGAAAGCGGAGGTGGTGTTGATGGGTGATTGGACCTCCATTGGTGGTGGTGGTTGTATTTGTGCTTGCTGCTCTCGTGAATGGAAAGTCAAGTTGACAGACATTGATTTGGCTGCCCTTGATTCCAATCGCTGCTATTCTACTCTCCTATTTGCTGCTACTGCTGCTATATATCTCTTCCTGCAGAAGAACTCAACCCCAAGAACGAAAATAAGAAAACAAAATCGAAAAAGAAATTAAAATTTAAAGACGAAATTCATTCTAATCTACGAATTGTTTCTGATTCTCTAATCTAATTCTAACTACCCTGCGCTATTCTCTTTCCTAGCTGTTATTCTACCTCGCCCAATACAAATTTGAACTTCGTTCTAGAATTTGTTCTTCAGCATTTATGTTCTTCTTTTTGGTTCGAGGGAGCAGCTGCGATTAGAGGAGATAGAGAATAGCGCAGCAGGAATTGTTTTATGTTTTTCAGATTTTAATTTTTGTTGGTTTTCCTATTTTAGATTTTGCAGCTGGGTTGTTCGTGAGTATATAATAGCAGCAACAACAACAACAACAACAAAGGGCGAAAAACAGCAGAATTTGGGTAAATTAGAGAGAGATTAGAGCCACTAGAATTCCAATTTATAGTTTAGATTTTCGATTTTAGGTATTAAACTCTCAAATTTTCATATTCTCTTCTTCAATTTTTTGGGTTTTGTTCTTGAATTTTCAGATTTATTTTTCTTCAATTTTGGGCTTCAAATTCAATTGTATTTGTTAGCTAGAGTTAATTAGAGGCAATTAGAGGTTAATACTAACGGAGTTAACGGCCGTTAGTCATTAAAGGTATTCAAGGGCATTTGGTGCATTTTTTTAAGAAATAGGGGTATATTATGTATTTTGAAACGCGCGGGTGTATTTGGTGCATTTCGTGAAACCTCAGGGGCATTTCATGAAAAAACCGTATTTTCAATATTAATTGGTTTTTGTTGGTAACTTTAAAAAAAAAAACTAATATTATTTCTATTAATTATAATAAAAAATATATATTTATTATAAATAATAATTATTAAAGAAAAAAATAAAGCAATTTGTAAAAGTTGCAACAAAGTTAATAGGAAAACCCATGAAACCCATCCAAGAAGGTTACCAATTTTTTGCTTGACAAGGGGTCAAGAATCTGACCCAAGTCAAAAATTAGAACAACTTGACCTTGCTATTTGTCAACATTGTACAAACAAAGAAGGGGCAACAACAACTTGATAGCATGCTCTTGTCAAGGTTGTTGATGTTCTAATATGAATTGTAATTTCTTTTTTATCTTTTAGATATTTGTCTTTTAGCTGATTTTATTTTATCAAAAAAAATTTGTCTTTTAGCTGATATGTATATTTCCACACATATCTGATGTCTGAAAAAACGACCTCTTTATAATGGTTTAAAAAAGTGTGAAGTAATGGTAAGAGTCAAATGGTTGCAATTAAGAGAGAATAGAGAAAGTAAAAGAAAAGATAAGCACACTTAAGGTTTAAAAAAGGAGAAATTTGAGGAGAGAATAATCGTAATAAATGTCCGGCTATATATAGATGAAGTATTTGGGTGAGAAAATAATTTTAATAGATGTTCGTGTTTTATACAGACGGAGAAAAAGAATAGTGTGGAAAAATATGGGAGAATTTAATAAATATTAATAAAGTAAGATAAATATATAAAAAATGGTTAGGTATAAGAAAAAGAAATGAATAAAATAAGAAAAAATGAGTGAGAAGTTTGAATGTTAGGGGGTAAGAGGGTAAGATTTTAGATTTTTATGTCAAATAAAACTTCGTACTCCGTAGTATATTTATCAATGTAAATAGTACTCCTTATGTCTCTTAATACTCGACATGTTTTGACCGGATACGCTTGCCAATGGATAACTTTGACCACCAATTTCTTTAACTACATAATATAAAAAACTTATAAAAATATTAATATTTTGAAAATATATATTAAGATGAAGCCAAAAATATATTATATACTAACATGTGTTTTCATATACTAGATATAAAATAGGGTTAAAGTGAATTATGTGAATAGTGCAAAAAGTCAAAACGGATCGAGTATTAAGGGACGGAAGGAGTATTATGAAACAATTAAAATAGAAAGGGTAAAGATTGTTTTGAAAAAGAGGTAGTACTTGGTAAATGAAATGGAGAAAGACCTTTGTTTTGAAACTTTAAAGAAAATGATGCACCATTTCGTAATATTTGATTGATGGTAGAGGTTTCACCCTGTCATGACTCATGACCATAAGATTATGAGTTTGATCCTTATATGTCGTGGGTTCTTGAGTTGAAGCGTTCCTATTGGAGATAACAGAATATCATATGAGATAGAATTACGTCATCTAATAATCATATAAGATATTCGGAATATATGACTAAGGCCCTGTTCTTTAGAGTTGAACTGAACTGAACTGAACTGAACTGAACTGAACTGAATGCTCCTGAACTTAACTTAACTTAACAGAACTGAACTGAACTTTACTTAAAAGAATATATTACCGAAATAAATAATAAATAATAAATAATAAATAATAAATAATAAATAATAAATAATAAATAATAAATAATAAATAATAAATAATAAATAATAAATAATAAATAATAAATAATAAATAATAAATAATAAATAATAAATAATAAATAATAATAATAATAATAATAATAATAATAATAAATAATAATAATAAATAATAAATAATAATAAGTAAATAATAATAATAATAAATAATAAATAATAATAATAAATAATAAATAATAAATAATAAATAATAAATAATAAATAATAAATAATAAATAATAAATAATAATAATAAATAATAAATAATAAATAATAAATAATAAATAATAAATAATAAATAATAAATAATAAATAATAAATAATAAATAATAAATAATAAATAATAAATAATAAATAATAAATAATAAATAATAAATAATAAATAATAAATAATAAATAATAAATAATAAATAATAAATAATAAATAATAAATAATAAATAATAAATAATAAATAATAAATAATAAATAATAAATAATAAATAATAAATAATAAATAATAAATAATAAATAATAAATAATAAATAATAAATAATAAATAATAAATAATAAATAATAATAATAATAATAAATAATAAATAATAAATAATAAATAATAAATAATAATAATAAATAATAAATAATAAATAATAAATAATAAATAATAAATAATAAATAATAAATAATAAATAATAAATAATAAATAATAAATAATAATAATAAATAATAATAATAAATAATAAATAATAAATAATAAGTAATAAGTAATAAATAATAAGTAATAAATAATAAATAATAAATAATAAATAATAATAATAATAATAATAATAATAATAATAAATAATAAATAATAAATAATACTCCCTCCATTCCTTTTTGTTGTTCCCATTTCCTTTTCTGGTATTTCTTTTTGTTGTTCCCCTACTGAATCTTTACTATTTTTGGCCATAGTTTTTTTACCAATTTACCCTAAGATTCCCCACTATTTACCAAAAAACCCTAAGATTCTACCCTTTTTCCAACCTAAATTTCACCACTTTCATTATTTTATTCATCCTTTATTCCCACTTTCACCCATCCCTATCTCTTTCTCTCTCTTCTTTTTCAACCGATCTCCCACTTTTTCTCTCTCTCCTCCTTCCTCTCTCTGTTTCTTTCTCTGTTTCTCTTGAGGAGAACATCATGTTCTTCATTTTCTATCTTCCTCCTCTCACTTTTCTCTCTCTCCTCCTTCCTCTCTCACTTGTCTCTCTCTAAATCTCTCAAGAACCCTTTTCTCTCTCTATCTCTCTCGCCACCACCACACCTCCGGTCCTCCGCCACCGCCACCACCCTCCGGAATACAGATTATGGCTTTAGATGGTGACATTCGACCATGAAAACTCTAGATCTAGAGTTTTCATGGTCGAATTTGACCTCGAAATCCTCAAAATCGTGATATTGAGATTAATCGGGTATGAATTTATTTTTGTGTTCATGTTTCAAATTTTTTGGGTCGAATTTTGTCGAATTTTTTGGGTAGATTTATGTTGAATTTTTTGGTTAATTTCGGTCGAGTTTTTCAGGTAGATTTATGTCGAATTTTTTGGTTGATTTTGGTCGAATTTTTGGGTTTAATTTTCTCAATTTTCTAGGTTTGATTTTGGGTTAATTATGGGTTGATTTTCTCGATTTTCTGGGTTTAATTTTGGGTTTTTTTCCTCGAATTTTTGGGTTTAATTTTGGGTTGAATTTTCTCGAATTTCTGGGTTCATTTTGGACGGATCTTTCTTAAGAAATGAAGATCTAGTTGTTTTTCTCGAATTTTCTCGATTTTTTGGGTTCATTTTGTCGAATATCCTGGGTTTTTTGGACGAATTTTCTTGATTGTTTGTTTGTCGATTTCTTGATTGTTGATTTCTTTTTCTTGATTTGGTCGAATTCTTGATTGTTGGTCGAATATTCTGGTTTGATTTTTCTTGATTTTTAGTTCGAATTTTTGTTGTTATTTGGGTTTAATTCACCCAGATTGCTGATTTCTTGTTTGTTCGAATTTTGATTGCTTGTCGAAATCAAGGGAGTTAAATGGTGTGATTTGGGTGGTTTTTGTTCGAATTATTGTTTGTTTGTTTGATTTCAAATCGGAGTTTAATGAGTAGTGTTTGTTTGTTGATTTTTTTTTTGTTATTGTTGAATTTTGTTGTTGATTTTAAATCGGAGTTTAATCTAAATCTGGGTGATTTTTTTTGTTTGTTGATTTTTGATTTCAAAACTGGGTGATTTTTTGATATCAAATCTGTTTGTTTTTTTATTTTTTGATTTCCCCCATTTATCTTATTTATTTAATATTTTCTCTCTCCTCACTTTATTTTAAATATATAATCTCTTACACCCAATCATTACTCATATCCCAATACAACCCAAGATTCCAGTTTTCTTAAAAACCCCCCAACATTCCTTATGGGAACAACAAAAAGGAATGGAGGGAGTACTAATTAATAAAAATAATAATAAATTATATTAATTATTAATAAATATTTAGTTATAAATAATAATAATAATAATAATAATAAGTAATATAATAATATAAGTATAAATAATAAGTAATAAGTAATATAATAAATTAATAATAATAATAATAATATAATTAATATTAATAATAATAATAATAATAATATATTATAATAATAATTATTATTATTAAAATAAATTAAATTAAATTAAATTGAATTGAATTGAATTAAACTGAATTAAACTGAACTGAATTTAATGCTCCTGAACTGAACTGAACTGAACTGAACTGAATGCTCCTGAACTGAACTGAACTGAACTGAACTGAACTGCCAAATAAGTCCTGAAGCTGAAATTAAGCCAAAAAGAACAGGGCCTAACCTACAAAGTATATAATATGTAGTTTGTAATATAGATAGACGCATATGCCCCAGAGAATATGAGACAATAAAATAATATTTTCCCAATAATTTAGCAATTCCTCATCTTTCACATGCAAGAGTTAACACTGCTTAAGATGACTGGCCTGTTTTCTTGCTGGAGGTCTAGTACTCCGTCAAATTTAGTTCTCGTACTTGAGGGGAAAAAAAAATCTAGTATAGGACAATAGGAGTACTAATGATGATTTAGCCATTAAATAGGTATTAATGATTGATGTTGATTGGGAGTTAAGTGGACGATGATTGGAATGTTTTCAGACAAGAATTTAGAAAGAAAGGCAAAAAAATAACCTATTTTGGGATAAACGTAAACAAGTAGAGCATGTGATATTTGTAGAAATTTCTCACCTAACTCACACTACTACACTAGTAAGTAATGTGCACGAAAGTTACATAAATTTGTTGCATAATTCAGAATTAATTAATACTACGTATATAATAATTTTAGGCGAGCATTTTTTTTCATTTGTTTTTTTTTATTACTCTTTCTGCCCCTAAATATTATTATAGGGTGATCATTTTTAGGTTGTCCTCATTTGCTTGCCTCGTATAATTAATGATATGCATACAGTCTTCATATATCTCCCTTTACATACTACTCCGTATTATTTAATTTAGTAAAAAGATAAAAATACTAATTCACTTGCTTTTCTTTTGCCTTCTCCCTTACTAAAGTGAAAATATGTTTTGAGTTAATTTTCACGGAAGGAGAGAGTTTTTTACAAAATATTTGAAAAAGATTAGTTAACCGTTAATCGCATGTCACCTATCTTCTACGATTCTACGCACCTTATACACTACTAGACACGGGCTAACATACGGTTAAAACAAAAATGTATAGACGGTCTGGTAAAATACTTTTTGTTACGGAGTATTACTTTCATATTTTGAAAAAGGATTTGTTTTATCTTTTGCTTCGTGGTTCCTATTTTTTGCTCTCGCTTTCAGTTAATTGAGGGAGTATGTCTACCATCAACTTTTATTTTCTTTAAGTTATGGGGCTATTTGTGAATACCATGCAATGTGAGTGAATGGTTGAAGATGAAGTTTTGGCCAAACATATAATTGAAGATGAATAAAGTGAATAAGAAATTGGGTATTCCATTTCGCAATCTTTGCACTTTCTCTTTTTTATTTATGGAAAAAGGGAGGGAAATCCAGTGGAGGAAGCAATATACTAAGGCACTGTTCGGCAAAGTTAGCGGCAACAATTGAGTAGTGGACATCGATTAGAGTAGCGGGTAGGCCTGGTTATTGGGCGGGTAGGGTCGGGTCAGGGCGGGTCAATAGAGGGGCGGGTCAATAGCGGGTCAATTGAATGTGTTAATGGATAGGGTCAGGGCCAGGGCCGAGAGGGTCAGGGTCGGGTCAGGGTCAACACTAAATTACAATAGGGTAATTAACGGGCTTTTTTCTTAAGCTTCTTTTTGGTAAATGCGTTAAAGTCAAATGTAACATTCATGGAAAATGCTAAATGCAAACTCTAAGAAGAAAGAGAGACACTAATAACAAATTAACAATCCATGAACATCAACATTTTGTCACCTCACAGTCTCCCACTGATCTAAAATCTCACCTTAATTTCTCACTCCTCATTTTCCCCCAATTCAATTTCATCCTCAACCCCAATTCCATCATTCCTTCCTCCTCATTTTGGGCTTTTATCAGAACCCTATAAAAGGCCTATATGTTATGACCCTATAAGTGACCCTGTCCAATAAAAATTTTAGGGTCAAGACCCTTTTAAATTGAGCCCGAACCTGTTGTCCGTTGGGCTACCCTGTCCAATAACCAGGCCTAGTAGCGGGCAATGGTTAGCTGTCAAAGTAGTGAGTAACTAATATAAGTCAGAATATTGTAAAATAAAATAAAAGCTAGAATATTGTTTAAACCTGTACTATAAATTTGTCAAACGCTACTAATTTAACGTTTGATAAAAGGTACCTAACTGTTATCTCTATCGCTAAATTGCTAACCACTACCTAAACTGCTAATTTGTCAAACACTTATAAACTTTACAAATGGTGTTTTGACGAGTACTATACTCGTATTACTCGTATCACATAATCATTTCTTCTCTTTTTGAAATGTACATCATTAATTTATTGAATTGAATCTATACTATCTCAATCCGGAATCAATACTATAACCCTTTTGGCCGTCACGTGAGATTAAGATAATCTGATTACGGATAACGTAAGTATTACTCCTTCTGTCCCTTAATACTCGTACCGCTTTTTTTTTCGGGACGTTCCTTAATATTTGCACTGCTTCTATAAAATGAAATTTTACCAATATTATATTATTTCTCACACTTACCTCCTAACCCACCTACACCCCTACTCCCTACAAAAAAATCATTTAAAAATTCACATCCCCACACACCACTTCCCACCCCTTACACATTTCACTAACTATATTAAAACAAAAATACTCCACTATCAACTAACACCTATTAAATTAATAAGTCAATTCAATTGTTTTAAACTTTGCACCGGTCTAATCGGTGCGAGTGTTAAAGGACAGAGGGAGTATTCTTAAAAATATGGATCAAAGACAAATAGAACCATGTGGAGCTAATTAGAGGCTAAAAGCACCGTGCAGCATGGCCCGTGACACCCAACCCAGCCCACAGCCCTGCCTTCCGGCTTGGAATACCTATACTATTGGCTAGCCCAGCCCGAACGTTGCCAGTGGGGATCAAATCTTGGACTGGACCGTAGTCTACAACTGCCAACATATCAATTCGGAGGTCCAAACTCGTGCATCAATAGTTCCTTACGAAACAAGATGCCATATGCTTTTGCAAATTTCATGCAACTGTTATACCAATCTGAGCCAATCCTAACACTTATAAAGGTTCATACTTGCATTACTATTCACATAATAGTGATATTACATATATGCCCCCAATTTTAGTGTATTTTCGTTTTTTGTCTTATTTTTAATAATAGTGTGCATCCATTTTTATCCTTACTCCTCTCCTTGACATGTGTTCATCAATTATGGACTTTTATCCTCACCTTTTTTTTTTTGCAGAAGGTCAGGGGTTCGAGCTCTAAGTCATGCATTTTTGCTTTTCTATAACTTTTTACAAGTATTCTTTGTGGAATTATTGAGGAAAAATAAACTTTTCTTTTTAGGAAACTTATAAAATTTACGGAGTATCTATTTTTATTTATTTATTTATTATTTTTACTTATATTATTTACGATTTACAAAAACGAATTAAATTGTTCGGCTCCCGTCAAGATGGGTTCCTGGTTTCGTCTCTGCCCGTCGCAAAACCCTTTTGCGACGGGGCTAACAAACAAACAAAGACGGTAACAACCGTCGCAAATGTCTTTTACAACGGGTTAACGACGAAATTTTTCATTAATGACGGTCCCCTTTTATGACGGGTTCACGACAAGAATTCTCGTCATTAATCTAAAAAAGGGTTTTGTGTAGAAAGGATTCAGGATGGCACTTTGCCATGAACGACGAAGTATATATTTTTCTGGTGAAAAAATTAAATTATAGGTAACGCCCACCGTGGGGCTCGAACCCACGACCACAAGGTTAAGAGCCTTGCGCTCTACCAACTGAGCTAGACGGGCTTGTTAATATGCCAAAATGATTTTGTAAATTTGTGCATGAATTCAGCTGGACCTACTGCTTTATTTCCAAATGAAAATCAATTATGAGATCTATTTTTACGTATACAGTCCTTGTGAGTTGTGAGTTAACTACCACGTTTGTTCCTTGAAGATATATACCCGTTTACTATATAATAAACCAGCATTTTGACCCGTGCAATGTACGAGAGCATTTTGTAAAGTTTTATAAGAACTTACATAGTTACATTGCTCTACATACAATAACTTAGATATTATGAAATTTTAGATTATTTATGTGTATTCGTACGTACCATTTAACAACATATAATATTAAAGTTATTACTAAGTTAATTTAACAACATTTAGTGAGAACGATCAATCAAAGGTGATGGAAATGTAACATATAATATAATGTCTTTAAAAACAAA
Source organism: Spinacia oleracea (assembly GCF_020520425.1). Classification (NCBI taxonomy): domain Eukaryota; kingdom Viridiplantae; phylum Streptophyta; class Magnoliopsida; order Caryophyllales; family Amaranthaceae; genus Spinacia; species Spinacia oleracea. The sequence continues at coordinate 14,049,934 of NC_079489.1, read as the reverse complement.
CGGTTATTAAAATAATCATAATAAATTGACGAAAAATTGATATTTAGCCATAGAAAAAAAAAGAAAAAGAACAGACACATAAAGTAAAACACACATTAGCTCAGAAAATGTGTGATTATATATAGTTGATTGTGCAAGTGATGTAACGAAAATGGTACGTACGTGGTTAGTCAATTTATTTATAAGGAATGCATTGAAGATGAGAAGTTGATGGTTCATCCTGGCAAGATGTTTAGCTTCTTATGCCTTTTATTTAGTAAGAACAAATGTTTATTAATGTTATTGTTACGAAATATTAATAACAATTTAACTTAGCTCATTAAATTATGATTATTTATTTGTATGAATGTCTTTTAGTTTTTTCAGGTTTTTTTTTTTTTTTGGAGGGGAAGTCTTTTGAGTTTTTCCTCTTTAAACACAAAGACATGTACATTAATAATGATGTATTTGATTTTTGTCTTTTTTTATAAAAAAAGAGAAGACTGTGATGTGAAGACACATGTCACATTATAACATATGATTACATGTCACATTCTAACTTATGGTTTCAGTTTTTAAATAATATATATATATATATATATATATATAGAGGTATAGAAGACATGTACATTAATAATGATGTATTTGATTTTTGTCTTTTTTTTATAAAAAAAGAGAAGATTGTGATGTGAAGACACATGTCACATTATAACATATGATTACATGTCACATTCTAACTTATGGTTTCAGTTTTTAAATAAACTAGTTTTCTGACCCGTGCGAGGCACAGGCTGATGATCGATATTGTACATATTGTATTTAATTGGGTAAATGGTTTTTTTTTTTTTTTTTTGTAACATAAAATTTTCTAATTACAACAAAACTCCGAACATACGTTAGCTAGGGTAATCGTATCTGAGAAGAGAGGATTAAGGAGTTAATAAAATAAAATCAATTAAATTGGCAGCTCAAACGAATGAGGAAAATTAATTCAATGAGTTATTGACTTTGAATGTTGAAGGGTGATGTCGTGATGGTAATGAATCGACATCATTATGCATAAAAATACCCACCGATATACATGCAAAGTCCAGCCCCGAAAATGTATCACAAAATAGATATGTTATCTTTAGATAAAGAACATGCAATGCAAGCTTAGATTCCGAAGATAACTTAATAGACTTTACTGAAGCTTATATACGAATTGAATATTATACTTTCTTTAACTGCTTTTTCTTTTTTTTGATAAGTTACGGTACTTTTGTTGCTTTATTATTGCGGAGTACATGTTTACATTCAGAGGCATTGCTCAACTATTATTGCATGATAACTAATTATCAGGCTATTAGGATCAGGGAGGTTTTTACAGACATGCTAATTGCTACTCCCTCCGTCTCGGAATACTCGACTCGGTTTGACCGGCACAGAGTTTAAGGAATTTGAATTGACTTATTTAATTTAATAGGTAGTAGTTGATAGTGGGGTATTATTTTAATGTAGTTAGTGGGAGGTGGGTTAAGAGGTGGGGTTGGGGGAGAGTAGGGGTTGAATTTTTAATTATTTTTTATATGGAGTAGGGGGTAGGTGGGTTAATAGGGGTAGAGGGAGAAATAATATAATATTGTTTAGAATATTTCCATTTTTAGAAACAAGTCAAGTATTAAGGGACGGCCCGATAAGAAAAACAGGTCAAGTATTCCGGGACGGAGGGAGTATATATGAATTTATTTTGTGAGCACTCGCTTAGCCAATGAATCTGCCACCATATATGTCTCTCGTCCTTTGTATACGATTCCAACCCCGTGCCCATTCTTCATTACATATTGTATGAAGTTAATGATGAAGTTAAAGTTCCATGGGCCACTGTTACCACCATTACATATATACCTTCTTTAACTTATAGGAATCTTAGACCTTATTGGAAGAAACTTAATTAAACAACCATATGAAATTAATTGTGCAATACGTAAATGGTCATTTATTCTGATTTACAATCCTACACAGAAACTGATACCTCAAGAAACCAAACAATTAAAGTTAGAAGAAAATTCAACTTTAAAATGAAAAAGACTATTTAAATGATGAGCAATCACAATTCACACCCACAATAACAAAGACACAGTTTTTTGGTAGTTTGACAGCAGCCCCTGTAAACAGAGAAAACACACAAAAGTTGAATCTAAGTTAATAAATATCCCAATAAACAACATGATATCAAATTCAACTATTAATTTTTGCTTCGAAAGCTGGTAATATAATCAAACTAAATACATAGAACAACAAAATAGGCAAAATGATGTCAAAATATTCCATTAAATCAATAATTATCTTATTTAATTTGAATTTGAAACTAAAAATAGAACAATAGTAATCATCCAAAAATTTAAACTAAAGAAAAAATTGCAAGAATATAATTGGAATGTCCAACTATTAGATTGAAATTGTGCCTAATTTCAATATTTATCCAAAAAATTAAAAAAATAAAGAAAGTACCTGCAACCGGATGTTCGCATGAAAGAGTTCATCCACTTAAATATCCCCATAAAATTCTACCTTTTCAAGTTCATCCACTTAATGAGTCATTAATTAATGAATCAATTACATAGTAATTTGGTTGAGAACCGTTCAAAGATTAAATGGGGGAGAAGAGAAGATTAAGGAGTTAATAAAATAAAATCAATTAAATTGGCAGCTCAAACGAATGAGGAAAATTAATTCAATGAGTTATTGACTTTGAATGTTGAAGGGTGATGTCGTGATGGTAATGAATCGACATCATCATCATTCATTGTTGTAGAACCATTTCAGAGTTTTGAAAAGGAATTTATAAAAAATTAAGATGTTACACGTGGCTAGAAGAGAGGGAAGTAAGCATAGATTGCCATTTGGTTTAATTGATAAGCATAGATTGCCATTTGGCTTAATTGGTTATAGTTTTTAAATACTAGGTATAGATGGTATAGATTTACGCCGTCAAAGTTAGATTTTGATAGCTTAACTAGATTTATTTTAATCATGTGTTGTTTATAAGATCCGTTTTTAATATGAATTTCCGTAATATCAACTTTTTATACTTTTATTTTAATCTAATATATATATATATAAAGGGGAGTTTTTTCAAGAGTAATGAGAGCGTCCACATAGGATTGCCACGTCATCACATATTATTAAATTATTAACTAATTAAATAAATAATATGAGAGTCTTGCCATGATTGATTACTTAATACGATAAAGATAGATTAATAAATAATATGGGAGTCTTACCATGATTGACTACTTAATACGATAAAGATAAATTTCACAAATTTTTTTTATCTTTGTGTATATATATACATATTAAAAATCTCAACCCTCACCAAATTGTACGGAGGCTTCATTGTATGTGCAAGAATATGATGTTGCATGGCGTTGGGTGAGGATGAGGATGATGATCACTCTTCATCCTTTTCTTTACAGTTGAATTCCAAATTTTTTTATTTCGTTGTCATAATTTTACTTTGATTTTTATTGTTTATTTGTCGTCAATTACTCCGTACATTTATTCTTTATTTCGTTCCAGAAATACGGGACACCCGATGGTCACGGACTCACGGTGTACCGCATAATTGTTTATGTTGCATAGAAAATAATTTTTACGTGGTTCATTGGTTATTCATTGTTTATGTTAATTTTGTACAAGCATAATTGTTTTTGTTCTATCGGTTTATGTGTGTTCATTTAATACTACTTCGTATACCTACTGGATATTGATATATATATATATATATATATATATATATATATATATATATATATATATATATATATATATATCTTTGTATTCCAAATCATACCTCATCAACACAGTTTAATTTAGAGCTAAATAGTGATTAATAAAATAAATTAAGTGTTATCTCGGGCATAATTTATTCTTCTTATACGGCACAACGAACTACAATTTAGATGTCAAAATTAAACCTAACATAGAATATAAACGATAAACGTTAACACAATCGGGGTTGCAAGCCCACATTTTATTTGGTTGAATTAAACTAAACTTAATGTACTACTTGAAATTGAAATAAAGTCTAAAAAACCTTACTCCGTACCAAAAATAGGAAAAAAGAAAGTAAAGAAAAACAAAGTAATTCACAAGACTAGCTATTTTAAAGTAATGATCACTATCGTAGTTTGAAGAGTATTAGCAATGAATACCACGTTATAGAATTTTAGATAAAGAAATCTTTTTCGGTTTATAATAGAGTTTTATTTTCTTTAAACCTATGATATTTGGATTAATTCATATCATAATAAAATTCTACTTGCATTAAACCTATATTTTTTCTGGTTATAAATATACGAGAGTATTATAAAACTATGCTCCTCTTTTATAAATAAGTGCTATATTATATTTGTTTTTCCTTTCACCCATAGTTATTATGATTTGATTACTCCGTACGTTTATGTTTCAGAAATATTTCGTTGATTCGAGCCATTAATTCAAGCAGAAACGATTGAAAAATAAAAGTACGTGTTTCAAGAAAAATAAAAAGAGATAATTAAAGACTTGATAAAAGATAATAAGAGATAAATTTTGATTAAGTTTCAGAAATATTTCGTTGATTCGAGCCATTAATTCAAGCAGAAACGATTGAAAAATAAAAGTACGTGTTTCAAGAAAAATAAAAAGAGATAATTAAAGACTTGATAAAAGATAATAAGAGATAAATTTTGATTAAGTTTCAGAAATATTTCATTGATTCGAGCCATTAATTCAAGCAGAAACGATTGAAAAATAAAAGTACGTGTTTCAAGAAAAATAAAAAGAGATAATTAAAGACTTGATAAAAGATAATAAGAGATAAATTTTGAAATTTTTTAATAGATAAACAAAGACCCGTTAAAACTGTCATACTAATTGATTATAAAAAATTAAAAAAAAAATCAATATTCCAACTTTCATTTAAAGGTGAAAAAAAAAATCTCATAAAAAAATGAATTTAACCCGTGTATCGCACGGGCTTTAAATCTAGTATATATTATAGATGTCATTAGTCAAATGTCTATATGTATTAGAGATAACGTAATATGCAAATATAGAGATAACGTAATATGCAAATGGATACACGAAAAATCACCAGAAGAAAACGCCTAATTTTCGACCGCCAAAAAGGTCGGCAAAAGGCTAAAATTAGTCGGTAAATCATTTACCAACCGTCCGTGGTCGGAAAATAGTGGTCAGCGTACACCTGGTCGATATTTAGGGAATTTACTGACCGTCGGTGGTCAGAAAGATGCATCGTCTTCATGTAACGGAGATACTGGTTTCATGTTTTTACATTCTAAAGTTAAGTGGTTATTTAGGATTAGTATTTCAATATCTAAGATCAGGAATGATCTTATATATACGACGTAGTGGATGTGTGTTTAGAATATCCGTTACTTGTTACACTGAATCTTAAATCCATGAAAACAAACTCCACTACAAATCTGTTTACATAAAACCACACATAAACACTTATATTTATTATCACTTACTTATAAGAGAAACAAACTTAAAACAAGTCGGAAGTACAAAGACTCCTTATTCACCCATGCTTAAGGCGAGCCATGGTAAAATCGATCATCGTGTAATTACATTAAATAAACATAACAAAACACCAGTATGTAGCAAATAATATCGTGTTAAAACCAATTGAACTCAAATCCATGTCAAGGGGTTGACTTAAAATGTACTTGACTTTAAATCAAATCCTGAAATGTGAGAGGGCAGAGGTGCCATCGAGCCCTTTTTTAATGGAGTAAGCAGCATACTCTTTTACTGTGATCTCACGATATTTTTGAGGATTTTCATCGGATAGTAATTCTTTGATGGGACCGAACCTTGTAGATGACTCTTGAAAAAACGTGCTGAAAAAAGATGCCACTGAAATTCTTGGTCCTCTGTAGTTAGCTAGTACTCTGTGCTCCACACTTTTGAATTTGTCATTGGTTGCTAGCTGAAAAACAAAAATGATGTAAGATTGTGTCAAATTATATGATGCATGTGTAGAGTTTTACGCTTGGGATGCTTGCACATATTAATAGTCCCTCCATGGGAAATCGTGTTCAAGCCTCGACTATGCTTGATCTTTTCCGCAACCTGCGTCATAAGTTCACACATCCAGCTAAAAAAGTTATTACTTCTCTTTGGAGTATATGTAAATCCCGAAATAACCTCATTTTTAGGCAAACCCCTGTTTCTTATAAGACTACTTATACCAGAGCTCTAAAAATGTTTACAGAATGGGAAATTCGTACTTGTTTAGATTCTTTGGATAATTGTTCTCCTATTACTTATACCCCCCGTGATCCCAAAACTATCAGTGTTTCTTGGGCACCCCCGACCCCTGGTGTTGTTAAAATCAATTTTGACGGTTCTGTTCGTAACAATTCAGGATCAGTCGGGGTTGTAATTAGAGATAGTCAGCGTAATAATATCATTAGTCGTACGTACAATCTGGGAAAATCATCTCCGATACTTGCAGAAGCAATTGCTCTCCGCAACAGCCTGTTGCTAGCTATGGATTTTAATTTCCGTCATATTTTCATTGAAGGTGATAACTTATTAATTATTAATCTTTTGCAGGAAAAATCTAGTTGTCCGTGGAAGATTCGATTGTTAATGGATGATATAAAGAAAATGAGGTCTCACTTCGAACATGTTGATTCTCGTCATGTGTATCGGGAAGCCAATCGCGCGGCTGATTATGTTGCCTCCTTAGGTCACCAAGTTCAGACACACCAAGATATTGACCCTTACATAGACAACAAGTTTTCTTATTTTATTTCTTTAGATAAGTTAGGTTACAGTCTTGAGAGAAGACTTTCCTAACTTTCTTGTATCTTCCCTTTCAAAAAAAAAAAAATTAATAGTCCCTCCGCTCCAAATGGTTCGAAGTATAAATAGTGCAACATTTACAAAGATAACTAGTTTTTAGGCCCGGACGACGTCCCGGGTTACTGCATTAGTAACATTTAAGTTACTCTTATTTGAAAATGTTATCAATCAATTCTTTTTATTACATTTATTAGTACATTTTTTTTTTACAATGATAACATGTAATGTGTTATAGCTCAATAGTAAATAATTTAATGTTTAAACGTGAGGTGGCGGGTTCAATTCTTATACATGCTTCATTTCTAAATTTTTAAATATATGAAGTTTATGTGAAATGAAATACTCACAAATTACATAGCGCCACGTGGCACATAAACTTCTTTAGAAACACTTTTTAATATATAGTATAGAGATTCTCTCAAAATAATAATAAAAAAAGTATTTATTTAATTACCTGTAAATGGTCACCTATATTAATCACTAAAGCCCCAGGAGTAGGAGGAACATCAACCCATTGATTCTTATGAAGAACTTGGAGACCACCAATTTGGTCTTGCAACAAAATAGTCAAGAAGACGCTATCGGCATGTTTTGAGGTACCCATTGTCAATTCAGGTTGTGGACAAGCTGGATAATAATGACCTGAAACGTTTAGCCCTTCAATACAACCCATGTCGTTTAAATGGCTTTGTTGTAATCCAAGTGCCTCTGATAATAGCTCAAACAACCTTTTACCAAGCTTCATTACTTGACTTGAATACTCTATCAGTACCTCCCTATAATTTCATAATAGTCTTGTATCAATTGTCTCTCGTAAAATACTAATTAACAAAAAAAAAAAAAAAAAAAACTAATACTACTCCCTCTGTCCCTTAATACACGCACTGTTTTGACTTTTTGCACTATTCACATAATTCACTTTGACCTTATTTTATTTCTAGTATATGAAACAAATGTTAGTATATAATATATTGTTGGCTTCATCTTAATATATATTTTCAAAAATTAATATTTTTTAAGTTTTTATAATATATAGTTAAAGAAATTGGTGGTCAAAATTGTGAATTGGCAAGCGTGTGCAGTCAAAACGGTGCGAGTATTAAGGGATGGGGGAGTATGCTTTAAAAACACATATTATTAAAGGATATTTTTTACGAGTATAATGCTATATCTACAGTCTACTCCTATAGTAATGAGTAAAAGAAACAATGTAAAAAGTTATCCCATATGTATAAAAGGAGTTAAAAGGAGATGTGGGAAGACTAAAGAGATTGAAAAACCTGCAAGGGGGAGGCAACTCATTAGGATGAGGAGGATTAGGAACCATCGTACAACCAAAAGTGTCTCTCCAATTAGTTGCAGGTCCAGTAAAGAGATCAGCGTTGCTATGATAAGTGAACCTTTTATTAGCATAATCCCTTGAATAGTAACATTTTTTCACTTCATTATCTAGCTCAAAAAAATCTTTCACTCCTTTAAGTGTCTCCTCCAAAACCATGTTTGATATCCCATGATTCATCACTTGGAAGAATCCCCATGTCTCTGATGCTTCTCGAATCTCCTCAACTGCCTTCTTCCTAAGATTCAAATCATTTCCGCTCTCACGAAGATCAATGATTGGGAAACGTAACCTAGCATTATCATCATCAGTAGTGTTGGATTTTTGAGGTAGAGATCGATTAGAAATTGGATGAATGAAGATGGAGGGAATAGTTGTAACACCAGCATCAATGATTCCCTTAACTCCTAACTTTGTTTCATCAAATGCTATTAATTTTGCCTGTCGATCACTACTATTAGTGGACATCATTTTCTTTTTTTTAATTTGCTTACACACTTTGAATGTATTCTCTCAAGTTTTGTTTATGGACTGAAATAAAAGTAGCATAGAAGTTGTAAATATATAGAAGCAACTATGGAGTAGTAAAGTGCTTCTTTTCCACTACGGAGTATCTTTTTTTTCTTGGGCTCCAAGGAAGAAGTTAAATAAAGAAATGAAGGAAAAGTCCACCGTTTTTGTTTGACTCGCTTGTTTTCTTCTGCTTTCTTTTCTTGGACACCAAGAGATACAGAAAAAATAAAACAATGTTTGACAAGTGAATTATTGATCATGTGGAGAACCCTTGATTGACAGAAACCCGCTTTTTTAGTCTACAAGCCAGCTGCGAGTTGATTCGTGTTGTGTTATCGTGTTTTTTTTCCAATAAAGTTGCTTTCATTAAGTAAAGTCTTACTAAAGTTTTATCACCAACTACATTAATTTAGTTATTTTTCTACGTCGGGCCAATTAACTCATGTTAGTATCGTATTGGGAATCTCAATACTACCTCAACCTGTTTAATTAAAGAGTTGTGTTAACCCGTTTGATTAAATATGTCCTAAGCCTTTAAGAATAAAATTTTCGTACCTGATTTGTATCGTGTTGTCATATCGTATCAGATTTTACTATCATTACATATAAGAATTTGTATCTTTAACGACAACCTAATTACGACGGGGCAAAAATCCCGTCGCAAAAGCCTTTGCGACGGGGCTAACAACCAAACAATGACAGGAATAACCGTCGCAAATGTCTTTTACGAAGGGTTTACGATGAGATTTTCTATTAACGACGGCCCCCTTTTATGACGGGTTCACGACAGGAAATCCTGTCGTTAATCAACGATTATTGACCTTTCGCGACGGGAAATCCCGTCGTTAATAGTACAATTTCTTGTAGTGATATGATGGGCGTAAAGTTATACGAATATAGTAACTTAAGCTGTTGTCACGAATAAACTTACGGTTACTCTCGCCACATTCATTCTTCTTATTAGTGGCAAACCGGTAAACTTGAAAATTATATATGGCAGGACCACTATTTAAAATGGGACTTTTCAATGGCTACCATAAAATGGTAGCCACCATAATAAAATGAATCTCAACCTTTCATCTTTGTTGACTCTTCTGAACCGTTGATTATATTGACTTTTTTATTAATAAATAAATATTTTTTAAACAAAAAATAGGATTCCTCCCCCCCCCCCCCATTATCTTAACACGTTCACTCTTATTTTAGTTTTCTGTATTTTCTTATTCCTTGAGAAAATCCTTCCTGATAATCGCCTACTCTTTCTGCTCATCCTTCACATATCATTCTTCTGTTGGAATTGGCTTCAAAATCTTTATAAAAGATGTATACGAAGTATTATTTTTGATCGATTAATCGGGTACCCAATTGATAACCGTTTTAAATTTTATTTTCCTAAACGTTCAATTCCAACATATCATGTAAGTTATTCCTTGTTAATAAATGATACAGAGTAATGTAAAAAAAGTAATAAAAATCATACCCACATTCATCGTTAATAAGAAAGGAAATGATGAAATTAATTGAGTTTCTTATCAAAACCGTTACTACTTTAAATTAGCGACCGATTGAATTGAAGTTTCGGAACTTTTTATCAAATCCCCCGCTATGAAGATCAACAAGAAGTCAAGAACATCAATTTTGAATTGTAGTTTTAGAAATTTTGTTCATTTTTTTTTGTCACATACAAAAACTGCTTTCCCGAAACGTGGATGTTTGGAGTATGAAAGTGGGGTTTTAATAATTTTATTTTATTGTAAAACTAATTTTAATTAAAAAATAATAACTAAAAAAGTCAGCATAATCAACGGTTCTGATGAGTCAACAAAAATAAAAGGATGAGATTCATTTTATTATGGTGGCTACCATTTTATTGTAGCTATTGCAAAATCTTCCTTTAAAATGAATTAAAATTAATGAAAAATCAACTACAATTAAGCATTTTTTTTCCGAGGGCCTGCATGCCACTGAATATCATAATACTACATACCTTATAAATCCTACTCATTTCATTAGTTTGCAAAGAGAACATAAACCAAAGATGTCTTAGCTTATTAATTAAGCTTGACTGCATGTATGATATGTCACATTTTCGAGTATCCGTCCATCATTTATAATTTCTATTGCTATTGTGAGTCATTTACAAAAAGAGTATACATTACCAAGTTACAAAAGAGAAATAAGGGCCTAATGTTATATAGTAACAAAGAACCAGGGCCGGCTAAAGGGAGGTCCAGGCGGACCTCCAGCACCAGGCCACAAAATTTTGGGACCCCAAAAAGAAATTATATTGGTTAAACCCCCCAAGAACAAATATTATATATTTAACAGCTGCTTTGTTATGCATTAAGTAATCTTTGTCCTAGTTGGTAAAGAATTATAAGTGTGGTAGCCAAGACCAAGGTTCGATTCTTATCATGGCCCCTTTTTTTATTTGCTTTTTTCATGTCCATTAAACCTTTACATCAATTTTCTCAAACCATCACACACAAAACGTTAAACCATATTATTAATTTGACTTAATATTTTTTATAAATAAAAAAATATTAATATAATAATTATATGTTTTACATTAAATAATTGCCCGTAAAAAATTATATGGACCCAATATCTGTATTTTAGCACAGGGCCTCCAAATTGCCGGAGACGGCCCTGCAAAGAACATATGATATTTAATTATTTTATGATGGACGAATGTTGGTTTGAGAGGTAAACAATTGACGAATATTGATGGGTGAAATATCTTTGATATCCCCATCAACTAAACGTTTGGCAATTAATACATTAGCAGCTTGAGATGGATGATATGAATCCCAAAACACATACTTTGATCTATCACTACAAACTTTAGATTTCGGGCCACAAGGAGCTACACTATGAAAAGGCCCAGCCAATGAGCAACATGCTGCACTTCCATTCTCAAAACCTGTCAAAATTTCAATTACATACCATCGATTAGTAAATCAAAGTCGTGCGCCATAACATAATTATATGATGGAAAATTATACGTTCAACATCATTAGTGCAATTTCACAACCTTTTTGAGATGTCTACATTTACCTATATAAGGGCAGAATCATAAATTATATATAGGGGGCCAAAATTTAGAGGGAGTCAAGATTTGAATCTTGAACCTCCAACTACCTCAATTTTCAAGGTAAAATAACCACTTGAGATATATGAAACATGTGTTATTACTGTGCATATTTAATATTTAAATATTTCATAGGGGTCCGCCCTGATTATATACGTAGCATATAATTCGTACTAAATTCTTTAAATACTACTTTGTACTTGTTTAAATTTTTAATAATCTAGAATTTTCCACCTATAAAAATATATACTTGGTATATAGTTTAATTTTCTATATATGAAAACAAAAACATACTCATGCTATGTTAAGAAAATTAACCCACATGTAACTTGTGACTAATTGTCCCACATAGATGAAATAGAGAGAGATTGATAACATATAAGACTGGTGGGCTACTCTACCTATTAGTCTATCACCAATTGATTTTAAGATGAAATCCGTCAAACTTAACATATATAAAAAACACACCCGTCCAGGCGCCCATAATTCATGGTGAGTTATACCCATTACCCATCAAACCTCCTCCATCTCTGCCTATTTGGGGCGGGTGTTGGACATACCACCCGATTATAGCACCCTTAATTAAGTTATTATTTTCAATTTAAAAAAAATCATATGACGGATGAGTTAATGGAAGAAGAGAAAAAAAGTACCATAAGATCGATAATTGAGGACGATATCGTTGAAAATGCGGTAAACATCTGCGTGAAGGAAAAAAGATCCCTTGAGATTGTTGCTTAGCTCTGTGATTAGGCTCCTTAAACGGGCATCATATAATAGAGCTGCTTGATTAGCGGTTTCAGAACAATTCTTTTCTCCTCCAAATAGACTCACTCCTACTGTTCTCTCAAAAGGCATACAACCAATTGGTCCCACATTTACCACTGCTATCGTCCTCGCACCCATATTGTAAAGCCTCTGTTCAAATCCACACCAACCAATCAACATTAGCTTATTCCGTTAGAATGACACAAATACCAGCCGGATAGTCTAACCCGCATACAACGAGCCCATCATATATTCATATTTATCATAAAGTCAATTGGTAACCTTCACGATAACTTTTTGTTCAAAATTATATTAGTGTGGACTCAAAACAAAGAATTTTCTCTAACAATTAGTTTAACATACATAGGGAGTTACACCTTTATTCTTCACATAGCAATCGACTATAATATATTAAATATCAATTTTCTTAAATATTGTAACCATTTTTTGAATCAAAGTAACCCTATTTTTTAAAGTGAATCTTGACTTAAAATCAAATTATTCAAACACAACTTGTTCTAACGACACTCGTTTGATTATATTTTTTTTTTTTTTTTTTTTATCATAATAACCTACTCTCTCCGTCCCGGAATACTCGCAACGGTTTGACTTTTTGCACTATTCACATAATTAACTTTGACCCTATGTTATTTATAGTATATGAAAGTAAGTGTTAACATATACTACCTCCGTTTCAAAAAGATCTTTACGTTTTCCGTTTTAATCTGTTTCATAATGTTCTTTACACTTTGCTTTATTCTATTTTTGGACATTAAATTTACTACCTTACCATTCTTACCCCACAATATTTACCACTTTCTCTTACTTTATTCATTTTTTTCTTACACCCACCCACATTTTTACACATATCTCTTACTTTATCCATATTTTATTATATTCAACCAACTTTCCTACTTTTATTTTAATATTTGTGCAAATAGTAACTGCAAAGATCTTTCTGAAACGAAAGTAGTAATATTAGTGGCTTCATCTTAATATATATTTTCAAAATATTAATATTTTATAAGTTTTTATAAAACATAATTGAAGATATTGATGGTCAAAGTTGTGTATGTACAAGCGTGTCTAGTCAAACCGTTGCGAGTATTTCGGGACGGAGGGAGTAATAAACATGCCAAAATAAATTTGAAACTAAACAAGTTATTTACTTTTTTTTTGGGTATAGTCCACAATAAATTTAGCGTGATCCAAATACATTTAAGACTTGGTGGTTAGGGTCTCTTTTTTAAGAATGTTTTTCTAGTTAAAATGTTAGAAAACATTAAAATTTCCAAAATTCACCTTTTTTTTCATCTACCGTCCACGTCAACCCAACAAATACACGACACCCTTAAACACAACAACCCTGTCATTGCATGTAACATATTTTCACTACTACTTTCAAGTATATAGTTGCTAAAAATAATTTTTCCAACAAAATCACGAATCCAATTGGTGTTGGTTAACATAAAACCACTAATTGAATTGACGATTCTGTATGTTACCGTAAGTTGCATTCTGAGCTTTGTTATCATGGTACCAACGAATTCTTCAGCAGACAAATAGGGTTCATCTATTGTGAGAAATCTTGGAAGTAAGAAATTCATCAAGAAATCATTGGACCCAACTACTACTGGATAAAAGGCTTTGTTGAGAAGCTCCTTTGTTGCTGCTTCTCCTATCAACGATTTGATTTGTTGGATTGTATTCGCAAAGTTATCCAGTTGCGCGTCTATCGGAATCCTCGCTTTCTATTTATACGTGTCACATTATTACGTTAGTATGCATTGGCAAACGTGCTTAAATAATTGTGTCATTTAAAAAAGAACAGAGGAAGTATAAGGAACCATAGTTATACGGATTATCATTTCGTAGTAAGTAAAGATGGTTTGAGGAGCAATGTGAATAGTGTCAAAAATCAATAAGATTACCTGAATTCGGCCAGTCTCATTGAGAATTCCTGAACCACCAGAAGCATAATTGACCCCTTGCAAAATCACACTCCCTTTTGTGCTTGGGTCCAAGTAAGGTGGGCTACATGATATCTTTGATCCAAATTGATGGGCTAAAAGCAACATCAACAAAAATTACAGTCATACATGCATAAACACGCTATCATAAGAAGCCAAGGGATACATATATCATTGCCTGTAAGTTTTTTACTCTGGCCTTGTTTGGCAAATGGCTTTTTGCTGGCTTTTGGTTGGCTTTTGGCTGTTGGCTTTTTAATCTGGTCAAACAGCCAAAAAATATGTTTGGTAACTGGCTTTTTAGCTTGCTGAAAAGCCAGCTTTTCCGCCAAAAATAAAAAGCTAGTAACACTAGCTTTTTGGAGTTGGCTTTTGGCTTTTCACTATCTAAATTACTTTTTTGTCCTTGTTTTTTATTAATTAACTAATAATTAATAATTAATAATTAATAATCAATAATCAATAATTAATAATTAATAATCAATAATTAATAATCAATAATTAATAATTAATAATTAATAATTAATAATTAATAATTAATAATTAATAATTAATAATTAATAATTAATATTAATAATTAATTAATAATTAATAATTAATAATTAATAATTAATAATTAATAATTAATAATTAATAATTAATAATTTAATTAATAATTAATAATTAATAATTAATAATTAATAATTAATAATTAATAATTAATAATTAATAATTAATAATTAATAATTAATAATTAATAATTAATAATTAATAATTAATAATTAATAATTAATAATTAATAATTAATAATTAATAATTAATAATTAATAATTAATAATTAATAATTAATAATTAATAATTAATAATTAATAATTAATAATTAATAATTAATAATTAATAATTAATAATTAATAATTAATAATTAATAATTAATAATTAATAATTAATAATTAATAATTAATAATTAAAAGTTAATAATTAATAATTAATAATTAATAATTAATAATTAATAATTAAAAGTTAATAATTACGGAGTACTCCCTCCGTTTCTTATTGTTGTATCCGTTTTCATTTTAAGCGTTTCATATTGTTGTATCCATTTAGAATCTATTCTATTTTTGGACATACATTTTATCCTAAAATACCCTTACATTTCTATCTAATTACCAAAATACCTAAAGATTCTACCCATATTCTCACCTAATTTTCCCCACCCATAATATTTAATTCTTTTCCCTTCCCCATATACCCACTCTCTCACCTCCTTTATCATCCATCATTATCACTCATCTCTCTTATCTTATTTCTTTATTATTTTCTTACTCCTTTATTTATTATAATCTCTTACAACCAATCATTTCTCTTACACTTAATCATTACACTTATACCCATACAAATCAAGATTCCAATTTTCTTAAAAACCACCACAGATTCCAAATGGATACATCAAAAAGAAATGGAGGGAGTATTAATTAATGAATATTAACTAAAAGTGAATAATTAATTAATAATTAATCATTTATTATTAATGATTAATTAATAATTAATAATTAATAATTATTATTAATTTAATTATTATTAATTATTAATTATTAATTATTAATCATTAATCATTGATTATTTATTATTAGTTATTAATTATTACTCCGTAATTATTAATTAAAATAATAATTTATTAATAATATTGCATAAAGTAATTTATGTTTAATTTATATTTTATTTATTTGTAATTACGTTTTAATCCGTACACAATACACAGTATGTATTGAAAAATGAATAAAAGACATTAAATGTCCTTAAATGTCATTTTACATAGCTACAGCCAACAACTGATTTTACCAAACATATTTGTAACCAATCCATAGTCAAACAGCCAACAAAAGCAGCCAACTTGAACAGCCAGTCAAACCAGCCAAGTAAAACAGCCGACAGCCAACAGCCAACAGCCAATTGCCAAACAGGGCCTCTGTACGGAGTATAAGATATGTTTCTTTATCAATTAACTGCACACGAGGCATATATAAGTTGTAAATGCTAGCTAGATTTGAATTTTTGATGTTTCTTGTAACATATTACTTGTACGTTTCTATTATTTTTATTATTGTTAGGTAAGAGAAGAGAACCTAGTCAATCAACACCTATCACATGTTAACTAGGCCAATACGCAGGTATATGCTTGAGTCGCTTTCAAACATTTCGCAGCTGATGTAGCTCCACCATGTGATTAGGACTGTTCACCGGTCCAAATCCGGCCCGGTCCGGACCAGAACCCGAATGGAACGAATCCGGACTCTGTTTTTTTATGTCCGGAGACCGGTCCTGAATTCAGGCCCGCTTCCAGATAGGGTCCAGGTCTCGGTGCACCTTCCTACCTGTGACCTCCAAATCATAAGATGAGTTCGCCACCAACTTGTGTTGGTTATTTAACCACCAATTTGTACGATTCTACATACAAGTCATTAGTACGTCAATGTGTAGTCATATGATATAGGTTCATTCGTACGTAGTAGTACGAGAGTTGATCGAGAAGTCTTCTTTAAAACCGATGAAGATAGGAATGTATATAGAGAACGGAGCAGTGGGGAAAAAGATGCAGTGGGGGTTAGGGATGATATGTCCTAGAGCTCAGGAATTTTGGAATGAAGTTGATTTTGAACCAAAAATTAGCCATGTCAACTCTGATTTTGAAAATTGGTTACTTGCAAACTTACAAAAAACTGATTCTGATCCTAATCCTAACACACCCCTCCCCCAATCTATTTTTGCTTTTTGCTTGTGGAGGATATGGATCAGAAGAAACATGTAGACTTTTCAAAAGGAAAACAGAAATATTACTCCCTGGTGTCAGCATACCTTGTGGCTTTCAAATGAATTTGAACAGCTCCAGAGCACCCACAACCAACAACAAAAACCAATGCATATAGAACCCAACCCCCATTCTCAGTTTTTTGTAAAATGTGATGATACTTTTTGCACTTCCACTCTCTTTGCTTCCTATGCTATTGTCTGCAGGGACCCAAACCACATGTTCATAGCTGGTGTTGCTGGTACTTTCTCAACAAACTCAGCAAAAACTGCGGAAACACAAACAATCCTACTGGCAGTTTCATGGGTTACTAACAACAACTGGCAGAACACAACAATCTATTCAGATTGTAAAGCTGCAGTAGAAGGATTAAATGATGCCCAAGTTCCAGCTTCGAACCTCACTAACTTGTATGGAAAATGCAGAGCATTGCAAAGAAGCCACGGGAGCCTTTGTGTGAAATTCCGAAGAAGAGAGCAACTTTTGGAGGTGGACTACGTGACAAAGAAGGCCAAGACCCGGTTGATTCTGTTGGATCAAGGCGTTGATTTATCTCCCTCCCCCGGTTTAGCTAATGATATCTCTAGTGACAATGAAACCTATTTTTTGGAAGCATGCTTGCTTCGTAATTATGCCATAAGTGGCTGTATTTTTGCCTCCACAAGGAGTGGGGCGGTGTGAACAAATACTCTACAACCTTTTGATGTTTAGATATTAATGAAGTAACTCATTTTAACAAAAAAAAAAATATAGACGGAGGAAATAGTACAATGTAGAACTAACCTATCATATCAAGAATGGTATATCCATTCGTATATCTTCCTGTCGGCTTTCCATAATCGATACCATTAGGTGTCATATTCGCCCTCAAATACGTATCAATGTAGTTGTTGTTTCCTACATCCGCTAATGAATCTCCAAACACGAAATTTGCTATTCTCCCGTCTGCCCCGTGACTTCTACAATTTCTAACCATATTTAAACTAAAAGTAATGATCATCAACCAAATTAATGTTCTTCGTTTATTTTGGAAATAACCCATTATTTCGTATGTCTAAACGAATAAAGTAAAATTGAATAGAACTGAGAAAAAAACTAGACGTAATTTTTTATTTTCCGTCTAATTTTCCTCAGATGAAATAAATGATGATCCAGGATAAGAAAATGTGTAGAACAAAGCGGATATATATGACTAAAAATAAATAAAAATGCCACCCTTGCAAAATCAACAATGAAATTGGGGATTAACAGATGATTAACGATAATTATATCATTGTATTAGTTAATATTCGTTGTATTCAGAAGTTGGAGTCTTCTAGGATAAACTAAGACTTTGAACAATTAGAGCATGTTTGGTATGCTTTTCTAAAGGCCCAGAAACGGATTCAGTTAAGCCATACCGTTTGGCATTGTTTGGTTTATGGGCTTGGATATCCCTTACCGTTTCTTAGGTGTAATCTACTCCACCCATCTGTTACCACTCATAACCCAGCAGTAACAAATACCTCTCCAATTTTCTAAAAATCGTACTAGAACTTTCATCTCTCTCTCCCTCTATGTCTCTCTCCTCTTCAATCTTTCCCAGTCTCTCAGTCAAATTGGACATAATTTCTTCAGTATATTTGTTCTCATTATCTGATTTAAGTTATTCGAGAATTCCAATAACATCTTCTGAAATTTTGGTTTTAAGATTCTTGAATCTGAATCTGGGCAAAAGAAATTGGAATTTGCAAAACTGGTAGAGTTTTCCAATCTGATAACCCCATGCTTTCAAATTCTTTAATTATTTATGATTTCCAATTTTTTGTCTTCCATTATTTTGTGTTAAGATTTGGCTTTGAATGCTTGTGATTATCTTGCTGATAAGACAGGGAGTAGGTTCTTCTAGTTTTGGTGAAGAAGGGAACAGGTAGGTGATGTTGGGGAGGAGATTTTATGTTTATTTTGTTTTTTCCAAATATACTGTGATTCCATTCCTTTATAAAACCAAACAACTTTTAACGGTAACGCTTATTGTTACCTTTCCTCTCTCATAACTGACTCCATTCCGTTTTCTTTCCTGTGGTCGTACCAAACACGCCCTTAGTGTTTATTATTACTACTTTTGTTATGTTCTTCTTAGCCTTCTGTAATTTCTATAATTAGGTTTTTATTTAGGATATTAAAGTTATTTTTCTTCGCTTATATTTGAATTTGCTAAATTTTAGTAGGGTAAGGGTTGGAGGAGAGTGTGACATGCGCGCATGCCTTACACGATTTCCTAAAATCAATTGGTCAAAAGGTCTTGTATGTATATGGTAACTAGGTTATGTCCCGTGCAATGCACGAATGAGACTAATTTTTTTTTTTTCTGTTCTGAATAATTTACTTAAATAAAGTTTTTAATAAAATAAAATCAATTTTTATCAACGGTTGTTGGGAAAATCAGAGAAAATTATCATTTATTTGGATTGTAAAGTGACCAGTGCGATTTTTGGAGATATAAGAAAAAAACTTATCAGACAATTAGTAGATATGATTTTCTTTTGGAATTGAATAATATCTGTAACCGTAATCATACCCGTACCCTCAATCTATCCAAATTTATGGATATGGTATTGATTTGATAACCATATTAGTTATAATACCCTATTTTCTAGATTGGGTATATATAACAGGCTTCTAAGTTTATAAGTAATTTTGTTGGACCCACTTTTTAACACTTGTTTTACATAAATTAAAAAATTGTTCTTTGTTTGGGCTTTTCCCGTGTTTAGCACCCGGTTCACCCTTATGGCTAATAATTTTCATAAATTTAGTGTAGAACTAAAATTACGAAAGTTAAATAATTAGTGTTTCACAAACAATTGAATAGGAATTCAATTTCATCATTTCAATTTTGCAATGTTGCAATTTTGAATTCAGTAACTTCAAATCAAATCCAAGTTATCAAACACTACAGAAAATACTTTGAAAATGGACACATAACACCACATTACTTTTCTTAAAATCACGCCGCGACAAGTTAAATAAATTGTCTAAAACAAACTTAAAGCAGTTTGGAACCTAATAGCCCCTTATTTACCCTGAATACTTGACAATAATTATAGACCTCCTTATAAGACATATATGAACTTCAATGCTTGCACCAGAAAAAAAAATACATGAACTTCAATGCAAATGATCAAATCTTGAAATGTTGGAGGTTAGAGGTTCCATCAAATCCTTTTTTGTTGGCGTACACATAATACTCTTTCATTGTGATCTCTCGATACTTTGGAGGATTTTTATCAGATAGTAATTCCTTAATAGGTCCGAACTTTTTAGATGTCTCTTGATAAAATGTGCTGAAAAAAGATCCAATTGATATTCTTGGTCCTACATACTTAGAAAGTACTCTGTGTTCCACACTTTTGAATTTATCGTTTGTAGCCAACTGAAAAATTAGACATAAAATAAAATTTAAAGTGATAGTATAAATTTAAATCATACTCTGTATGAGGTACGGTAAAAATAAACTAAATAATTAGCAAATTGCATATAATTAACAAAATTGTAATGCTATTTGCCCCTCTAAGAGCACACTCAACCTTGACATATAGCTTGAGTCAAGTGATAATTGACAGGACAAAATGACTACAATGTTTATATTGTACAAGGGTCAAAATATTATTAACTTGACCCGGATCGTAAATTTGAACCAGGGTCAAGTTCATTAAAATTGGATGTGGGACCTACTGAAGCTGCAACTTGCTTCTTTTACCCATTTGCATACAGAATTTGAGGCTAATACTTTTTATATGCATGTAAATATTAATGCATTTTTTTTTACTGTGTGCATATTTACTGTATGCATGCAATGAATATTTCAATTTAAAAGGCTCCTACGGAATGAAATACGGGATAGAGATGTTCATAAATCATTGAAAAATGATTTGATTGAACATATATGGCAAAATTTTCAAACAAGGGGGACTTAATCAAAAAATTTATTTGTATGTAATGTTAATTTAATTTCATATTTATTTGTTTGTTAAATTTAATAATTGTGTTTGAATGTAAATTTAAAGTGGAGTATATATGTAAAAGTAAAAAGTGAGTAAAAGAAATGAATGACTTTGAGTCAAGATTGTAGAAGAAAAATGAGAGATTTAAGTAGGTGGTATGTCAAGTTAGTGGAAGATGAGGTGGAAGAAGGAAAATGATGATAGATAAATTATTTTTCACTTGATCGAAGGTCAAGAAGATCAAGGATGCACATGGTCTAACTGAGCACCACCCTAGCGGCCTAACCTAGGAATGTTAATAAGCCAACATGCGTCGTTAATACTACTATTTGAACACGACCTCAAACTTTCATGAGTGGAGAAGAGTGAGCACAATAAGTCAACAACCGGTTCAATAAGAAGCCGTAAACTTTCTCGAAATATTTTATTTAACTTTTTATTGAATAATAAAATATCTAACTAAAGTTTATATTTCCTTCGTTCCGAAAATATGGCACCATTTATTTTTACACTATTCAAACTACGATTTTGACTATTTTTTGTGATTCGTACGTAAGAAAATTTTAGTCATGTAGGGTCATGTTAAATTCTTATCGATATATATTTTCTAAATATTATTTATTTATAATTTTACTTGCACACGATTTGAGATATTAAGAGTCAAAGTAATGATTAGAAGAGTAAAAGCCAATCGTGGTGCGATTTTTTCGGAACAGAGGAAGCATAAAAAGTTAAACATTATTGTCGAGAAGCTACTTCAGAATCACCCGAGGAGTAATAAAATATCTATCGCTACATATCCTCCTTCCATCCCAATTTAATCTTTTTAAATTTTTATGAAGTTTTAAGCTATATGATAATTTGTTGTAGGGTTATTAAAGTTTTCCCAAAGTATATTTTAATTAAAAAATTAGATGTGATACGGGATAGTTGATGAATTTTTTAATTGAATTAAAGAGAATATAGATCTATAACGTACTTTTAATAGTGAGAATACAAAAATAATAGAATATTAGTGGGTTCATGCTATAATAAGAAATGTGACAATTAAATTAAGATGGAAGTAGATGAAAATTAAGACAATTAAATTGAAATGGAAGGAATATATATAAAATAATTACATACCTGTATAGCATTCCCAATATTAACGACTAAAGCCCCATGAGTACAAGGAACATCAACCCAATAATTTTGGTGAAGAACTTGGAGACCACCAATTTTGTCTTGCAACAAAATCGTTATGAAGGAACCATCAGCATGTTTTGGGATACCAATTGCCAATTCCGGTTGTGGACAAGCTGGATAATAGTGGCCTAAAAGACTTAACCCATCAAGACAACCCATTTCATGTAGGTGGGATTTTTCCAATCCTAGTGCCTCTGATAGTATCTCGAACAATATGTTCCCCACCTTCATAATTTGCTTTGAGTATTCTATTAGTATCTCCCTACAATTAAATTATATAATATAATTGTAATTTCATGCTTAGAGGAATTAATAGATAAGAACAATGTGAAAAACTAACAACCAAGTGTAAGGCCATGCTTAGCTAACCTTATTCTAGGACCTTATTAGTTATTGCATTAAGAACTAATGTGACATAAAAAAGTATTAGGCCCTGGTCTATTCACCTTATTGCCACTTATTTCAGAAAAAATAAGTTCAGCTAAGTTTGAATAAGTTCAGATAAGATAAGTTCAGGAAAAATAAGGGTTGACCAAGTACAAGTTATAACTAAAATAAGTTTTGATAAGTTCCGATAAGTTCAGGAAAAATGTTAGATAATGCCTTGTATCGGTCAAGCCCCTTACTGCAACGCCCCAGCACGATCTGTTTTGAGCCTATTTTCTGGGCTTTTACGCATCTGTCTAGAGAGTACTAATGTACTATACAAACTCTTTAGTTCATAACCTAGTCGTATTACTGTAATCTGTACTCCTCAAGATTAATAAAACTTTCCTCCCCTCTGCATGTGGACGTAGCTAACACATTGTTAGTGAACCATGTTAAATCTCCGCGTTCTTTAATTACGTTAATTTAATCTTTTTTTGCATCCGTTATAACAAAAAATAAGTGGAAATCAGGTGAATAGAACGCAGCCTAAGTCTAGATCAAATAAGAAAACATATTTTACTAATTATTGTAAATCAAATTAGAAAAAAATAAGTATAGATTAGATCAGGACATGAGAGATAAATTGAACTAAACATACCCTGATTCCTTTCAAGATAAGAATCATTAAAGAGTATCGAAAAAGAGAGACAAACCTGCATGGCAGAGGCAAATCTTCGGGACTAGGAGGATTAGGAGACATATAACAAACAAAACTATCTCTCCAATTAACTGCAACTGAACTATAGAGATCGGAATTGCTATGATAAACGAACTTATCGTTCACAAAGTCTCTTGAATAGTAACCTTTCTTCACCTCATTATCTAGCTCAAAAAATTCTCTCACTCCTTTCAATGTCTCTTCCAAAATCACGTCTGGAATTCCATGGTTCATCACTTGGAAAAAGCCCCATGTCTCTGACGCTTCTCGAATCTCCTCAACTATCTTCTTCCAATGGGTTAAATCTTTTTTGCTATCACGAAGATCAATGATTGGGAAATTAAATCGACCATCACCATCAATTGTGTTGGTTTTTGGTGATGGGGGTTGTTTTAGTTTAGCATACGGGTTAATGAAGATAGAGGGAATGGTTGTAACACCAGCATCAACAATTCCTTTAACTCCTAATTTTGTTTCATCAAATGCTTTAATTTCTGCTTCTCGATCACTATTGTACGTAGACATTGTTGTTGTTATTTTGGACGAGAATTGTTGAGAAATAATTGATCCAGAGAAATTATGATTTAATTTTGTGTATGAGAAACTGAATAATGAAAGGTTTATATGCAAAGTAAGAATTGTTTTGCATGCTAAGAAACGTTTTATGGGAGAGAGTAGTAGGCGGGGCTCGTTTTTTCGCATATCTGATATGTGTGGAAACACACATATCAACTAAAAGACAAATAGCTAAAAGACAAAAAGGAAGTACCATTCATGTAAAAAAAGTACTATTTTGTAAAAAAAAAGTACCATTCTGTAAAAAAAAAAAGTACCATTTGTGTTTAGAAAAGTACCATTTAATTATTTTTTTTGTCTTTTTTCCTATTTTGTCTTATGTTCTGATATGTATTTCCCAATACATATCTGATATGTATTTGTACTTCCTCGTAGTAGGTGGGTGGTGGGGAGATAGAGAGAAGAGAAAACATGAAATGTATGTATAGGTTGCACAAAAACATGAAACAAAAGCGGAAAGACATGGATACAAAAACCGAGAAACGGAAAAGCGGGGAAACTTTTGTAAATTTATTTTATAACATAAACGAAAAACATTCATTTATAGTAGTTTAATATGCTTAACCCTTGTAGAAAGAAAATAGTAGAAAATTTCGTGTTTGGAGATTCTTTAGTTGATATGGGAAACAATAACTACATCTAATATACATATATAAAGGAGGCATATTTGCTGAAATATTAGAGCGCCACCTAGGATTACTAATGGTTTCAGCCAATGAAAAATAAGATTTCTAATTTCTTTTTGAATTAAAAAAATCAAATGCCACGTAGATAATTAATTAGGTGCCACATAGATATTTTAATTAATTAATTAATTACTAATATATACAACTCCATCTAAAATCAAACACTCTAATAATTAAAAAATAAATCTAAAATAAAATTCATCCAAAATCAAACAATAATCTAAAATAAAATAAATAAAATTCAATTTAAAATCAAACATTAATCCAATATTAGACCGCCACGTAGAAAATCTAATGGATTAGGCCAATGGAGGAATATTTGCTGAAATATTAGAGCGCCACCTAGGATTACTAATAGTTTCGGCCAATGAAAAATAAGACTTCTAATTTCTTTTTGAATTAAAAAAATCAAGGGACACGTAGATAATTAATTAGGTGTCACGTAGATATTTTAATTAATTAATTACTAATATATACAACTCAATCGAAAATCAAACACTCTAATAATAAAAAATAATATATTTCCACGTAGATAATTAATTAGGTGCCACGTAGATATTTTAATTAATTAATTAATTACATATATATATATATACAATTCCATCTAAAATCAAACACTCTAATAATTAAAAAATAAATCTAAAATAAAATGCATCCAAAATCAATAATAATCTAAAATAAACTAAATAAAATTCAATTTAAAATCAAACATTAATCCAATATTAGAGCGCCACGTAGAAAAATCTAATGGTTTCGGCCAATGAAAAATAAGATTTCAAAATTAATTTTGAATTAAAAAATTCGAGTGTCAGGTAAAGAAATGATTAAGTGTCACGTAGATATTTTTTATTAATTAATTATCAATATTACGCATATACAATTTCATCCAAAAACAAACACTCTCATAATTAAAAAAATAATCTAAAATGGAATTCAATGCAAAATCAAAAACTAATCTAATATAATATATAAAAGTGGTACATACATAGGATTTTTATTTAAACATAACAATTTAATAAAATCCGTGCATCGCACGGGCTAAAATCTAGTTGTTGATATTAAAGGCGAATATTACATCTAATGGTATAATTTTAACATTATTGATTTTTCATGTTGGTTTAAAAAGGAAATAAATTTTTTTGAAAAGGAAAGAAATTTGTTTAAAAAGGAAATTGAATATTTTAATTTTTTTTTTCACTAAAAGATGCTTTCACCTACCTAAAAGTTTCTCACATTAAAAAATATAAAAAGTTGATATTTAATTAGAAAATGTGATACGAATCTAACAAGATCACGTAACTATAATTTTATTAGTGTATGAATTACAAAAGATGGCCAATGTAGCGTGAATAGGGTAAAAAATAAGATTGGGCGATATTTATGAAATGGAGGAATTAAATTATCATAGATATATTAAACCTCAAATTCACAACACGATCGCAGTAATTACTAAGATCAAATATAATATTAAAAAAAACAATTACGTGTAATACGTGTATTACATTGTTTCAATATGTAATTTTTTTTCTTTTTAGAATAAGTATAATGATACATCCGACTCCTCTCCACGACTCTCCTCTCTCTTCTCCAAACCCTAGCCTCCATTGGTAATTTTTGAGGGGCTTCCATCGGTTTTGCCGGTGGAAAGCCCCAATTGCTTTGTTTTCTTGTGTTCTTTCCTTTAGTTTTTGTTTTTGTAGGTCTAATAATGCGTCCTCCTCCAGAGAGGAACGATTCTCCCTTGAAAGACAGAGTTTTTTCTCCTTTCTTTTCGAAAGGTTTTCTGCTTTTGTGTAGGAATCGAGTCGAGGGGTGTTGTTTGTGTATTTCATGGTGGAAATTGTGTTGTTTCTATGATGTATGCACTTTGAAGATCAAGATCAATCCGGGATATGGAGCAGATTCAATTTTCAAGATGACTATAACGTTTATAACGAGGTCCTCCATACAACGAAAAGATGCTTTGACATCGAAGTTATTTCATGGCTACACATATATCATGATTCCGGAGCCGTTCTTCAGTATTTGCTCATTTAGTTATTTGGAAAAAAAGAATTTGTTATTGTATTTTAGATTTGTTCTTGTTCTTGTTTAGGGAAAAATTTGATTGTAGATGCCGTATGACTTTATTTTAATGAATTTTTTTGTTAGTTTCACAGAGTTCCTCAAGAGGGGGGGGGGGGGGGAGGGTGAATTGATATTTTACGGTTTTATAAAAATTAAACTACTAGGAACAGAAACAGTAAAATATGCAAGCAAGATTTAGCGTGGAAAACTCTCTAGGCCCAATACAGAGGAAAAAACCACGGCCCCTTTGGGGACTTAAACACTTTCACTAATTAGGCAAAACAACTCAGTTTTTACAAACCTAATCTACTCGGGCCACAATCTGTTAATCGCCTCTGATTACAGATGACTAGGAACAACCCCTCGTTGTTCCTTCCCTTATGGAAACAGTCCCTCAACTGCTTCACCTCACAGATCTCTCGTGAGATCTTCACTCTTGCTCAAGTAAGCCTGACTCAGGCTTATCATACAATAACTCAACACTTTAATTGAAACGAATAGATATTAAACTAATGCTTAACACAAGATATAAAACCATGGAACAAATACTGCTCTATATGGGAACAGGAACAGACTCTTTAAAAATTAAGACTTTAAGGGTGATACCTGAAAGCTTCCGGTTTAATTTAATAAGTCTGATAAAAACTTTCTTGAAGAACTTGAGGTTTATTTATAAGAATCTAAGTGTTTACCCTAGATTCTAATTCGACACTAATTAGGACTCTTTTCAAAAGATAGATTTTCACAAATAACTCTTTAAAACGCGTTTTGATAAAATCAATCTTTAAGGATTTGAGAGTTGCAGAGCAACTTAAATTCTTAAAAGTATAACCTCAAGTAGGATAGTAAATTCAGTTTCAAACTTCGACGTTTATCCTTTGTAAAACAAAACCAAATTACTTTTGTTTTAAGATATGACTTGTACTCTACGAAATACTCTGTTCCCATACTAAGCTATATTTGAACTACACTGATCTTATACCTTTCGAGACTTATAAGACTTGCTAGACTTCACACGTCTTGGTTCTTGATTTAATCTTTCCATAAGCTTTGGACTTGTTTTCTTCATAGCTTCTCAGCTGACTTCTGTTAGGTTATGATACATATGATATTACATAAATCATGCGGAAACAACCATTAACCCAGGAATAGATATTATTTACACATAATCATATAGCATAATTTAGATGCATACTCTTTGTTGCGTGCCTTCCCTAGCTGCGCCCGAACCGAACAAGAACAAGTCTTTAGGACTCCAAGTGTCGTCCCTCCGTAGATAGTCCACAGCACGTCCGGATCCGCCTTAAGATTGACCAACTAGAATCGCCCTTAAGGTACTAGAATTTTCGGCACTTTTGAGCAAGATGTGTGATTGAATTTTTCTCTCAAAAACTCACTTTGAATACTTTTAAACTCGTTATAAATTGTGAACCCATGCCACATATTTATAGGGGTATGGAAAGGGAATTGGAATCCTATTCAGATACAAATTAATTAAACCTAGAATCCTACAAGAACTCTAATTAATTAATTTATCTAATAGAATTAGGAATTTAATCATCAACCGAACTCTGCATGTTTTAGGAATCGTGCATGAACACAAACACTCACGCACACACACACGGCAGCCACGATGGGCCGCCCATGCGCGTGCGTGCGAGCAGCAGCCCACGCAGCGAGGCCTACGCGAGCTACAAGCCCACGTAGCTCCTGCGCGCGCTGCGCGCGCTGTGCGCGCTGCCTCGGCCTGTTGGGCCTGGCCTTGCGCTGGGCCTGGCGTGGCCTTGGCTGTTCGTGTGGCGCGCTTGGCTTGCTGGGCGATGGCCCGACTTCGTGCTGGGCCTTCGTCCGGCAGGCCTCGTCCGATGCTAATTCGTACGATACGCTTCCGATTAAATTCCCGGTTCCGGGATTCATTTCCGATACGAACAATATTTAATATTTCCGATTCCGGAATCAATTTCCATTTCGAACAAATATTTAATATTTCCGTTTCCGGAATTATTTTCCGATTCCGATAATATTTCCGATTCTGACAATATTTCCGTTTCCGGCAATATTTCCGATTCTGGTAATATTTCCATTTCCGATAATATTTTCCGATACGTACCATGTTTCCGTTTCCGGCAACATCTACGACTTGGATAATATTTATATTTCCGATACGATCCATATTTCCGTTTCCGGCAATATCATCGTTTCCGGAGTATTCATTTCTTGCCTGTGACGATCTCAGCTCCCACTGAAACCAAGATCCGTCGATTCCGAATATCCATAGATGGAGTATCTAATGCCATTAAATACTTGATCCGTTTACGTACTATTTGTGTGACCCTACGGGTTCAGTCAAGAGTAAGCTGTGGATTAATATTATTAATTCCACTTGAACTGAAGCGGCCTCTAGCTAGGCATTCAGCTCACTTGATCTCACTGAATTATTAACTTGTTAATTAATACTGAACCGCATTTATTAGACTTAACATAGAATGCATACTTGGACCAAGGGCATTATTTCCTTCAGTCTCCCACTTGTCCTTAGGGACAAGTGTGCATTTCCTAATTCCTTTGTCGCTCGATGCTTGCTCTTGAACATAAGGTAAGAGTTGTCATCCTTATTATGTCCAGAGGTGTTCCTCGGTTTCAGAGTTCAACTGATCAAATAAACAGATAATCATAGCCTATGATTCATCCGAGCACGGCCATGCATTTCACAGTTTCTAGCTCCCCGAGTGGCCTTGTACAACTTTTAAGCATCTCATCCCGATTTATGGGAGGACAATCCCAATCTTGCGATCTTGAGATTAGACTTCGTTTGATAGGTGATTACCTGAGCGTTGCCTTTATAGCCTCTTTTTACGGTGCGACGGTTGGTCAACGTCAAAGCAACCAGTTCTCAAACAAGTAATCTCAAATCACTCAGGTATTGAGGATTTAGTGTCTAATAATTTAATGAAATTTACTTATGACAGACTTTCATCTCTTACAGTAAAGTTTCATAGGTCTTGTCCGATACTAGTCTTCCCAAAGTAAGTATCTATGCAAATGATTATGACATTGCCATGTCCACATAGTTCAAGAAACAGAACTACTAGTCATCTTGCATTCTAATCGTCTAACGTTTTCTATGCGTCCAATTTTATAGAAAACTCCGACTAGGGACCATTTTCAACCTTTGACATTCAAGTTCACTTGATAGACATTTCTTAGTCACAGGACTGGTCCTGACAGTGTATCTTGAATATATCGTCAAATTGAAGGGACTCATCATTTAATACTAAACCAAGATTAAATGGAATATGAAAATACATTTCATATATGATAAATGTTCAACCCCAATGTTTTATAACCATGGGCCTCAAACCCATCTTCTAAAACAATTCATGGAATTCAAAGCTATGCTTGATTTCCAGTGCTACAACGTGAGTGTTGCATCTCACTTGTTGCATAGGTTTAGTTATCATGCTTTGCCAATCTTAATATCCTTTTCATCGAATGTTCTTCGAGATATGATGATAAGATCTTTTCGAGTTTGTTTATTATGTGATCTAGTCTTTTTTACTTCGATGGTGGTTTGACTCATTTTGCAATGAAGAACCATCAAGTTAGCAGACGTTTTTCTTGCTTCAAGAGTGGTTCTACGCATTTTTCAATGAAGAACCATCAAGCCAGCAGATAGGTGATCTACCCAAGTTCAGTGAAGAACTTTAAACAACCCTGTTTTATTGCTTCTTAGGCAATAATTACTTTTACTTCAACTGTATAGGTTGCTAGTGATGCTTTGTTTGGATTTACCTATCCAGGCAGTTAATAGATATGTGGAAGATTCTCCAACTATATCTTAGAACATAGAAATTATTATTTTAATTTCCCACGCAACAACTCATGGTCTCCAACCCATGTTGCCATTTTCAAAACACGATGCTCTATAGCTCGTCCCTATCAATGGTTAACTCCAAAGGGTCTTGCTTGATCCTTTGCCAGTGTTTATGCGTGTAGCATCAATATTTAGCATATCTTTATTTCCTTGAATCAAGAACTATTCCTATGTACCTTTTCAAGTACCATAAGTATTCTTGATCTCAATCTAGTTGATCTTTACTTAGATCAATAGAGATTGGTATATGTTCGTCATGGCTAAAGTCATACGATACGTTTTTGGCGATCCTCATATTATATCATACATGATAAATTCTTTTGCAGAATAATTCCCAATTGAATTCTATTCATGTAACTTTAGCTTATCTAGTTTCAGTAGATACTAAATTCAGCTAAATTCTTTGACATATAATATAGGTTAAGAATCTCATTTAAACTCTTTGATGTTTAACTTAGTAAATGCTTATACATAGTTCAAACATCCTTTACTTAGATTTATTCACATGGGTCGAATATCTCCAATGGAGACTTTCGTGTTTGATTTAGTAAATGCCATTACTTAATCCAAAACAATATCATAAGATCTTTGTAAATAGATCTTAATACCCAGTATGTACTAAGTTTCGCCATGGTCCATCATTGATGAATAATCTCAAATCTAAGTCATTAGCATTTGAATGTTATTTTACAATAGAGAGATATGTGTGTGATACACATAGGACCAATTAAGTTTTACGTACTCCCACTAAACTTCTTATATATCTATAAGAATCATGTACATTTTATGAAACTAAAATGCTTATTAGCTTCACTAAAATACAGTTCCAATTCCCAATTGCTTGCTTAAATCTGTACTTAGATTTTATAAACTAGCTTTTCTTTTCAAGCATTTATTTGGATCTACAAATCCTATGACATAGCATGTACATAGTTTCTTCCAACATTTGACTGAGGAAGATGTTTTGTCATCCAATTGCCATATGTACCAATATGCAATCATTGCTTGAATTATAGACTTAAGCATTACGATTTTGCATGAGGTTTCAACACAATCCATGCCATGAATTTGCTTGTAACCTTTAGCAACTAATCTAGCTTTGTGTTGTGAACACAATTTCATGTTTGATGGTTTTTATCCTTAAAACAAACTTGCAACCAATAGGTGTGAAACTATTCTTGCAAATCAACAAATTTCAATTTTGTCATCAAAACATTGAGTATGTTTTATGGCCTCTAACCATTTAAAACATTTGAGTCTATATATGGCCTCTAACCATTTTAGGGAATCTGGGTTTCGTCATAGCTTTCTTACAAGTCACAAACTCATTAATCTACATGATAATAGTTTGACTGCAAGTTGTAGGTTTCTTCACTATCTAATAGAAGAATTGAATAGTTTCAGTGACCTGAACTCCATGTTTCTTCACTATTTAATAGAAGAATCTCATAGTTTCAGTTACTTGAACTCTATGCCTACTTGGGTATAGAACATCAAACAATAGAATGTCAATAGCCACTTTGAGAGTCCTTTGAATATTCTATTCTCCTTGAAGCACTTGTAAAGTCTTCTAAGAGATGTCTATTCTTTAAAGCCACTTCTAAAGTCCTTAAAGAATAAGTTCGGTTTTTCTGAAGCACTTCGAAAAGCCTCCGGAATGTCCGTTTATGTTTGTTGTTCGCCTTGAAGACTTTCGAGGTCTATTTTCTCCCACTTGTCATTTTGGAAACGAATCTCCAAAAAGGACATTATTTCGAGCAAACAAACATTATGTTCTCAAAAATTCGTGGTAGAAACAATACCCTTGTGTCTCATTTTGAATAAATCACAATGAAACATATATCTAGACTTGGGCCTTAGTTTGTTGAATAACAAACACTAAGCTCCCACTGAGTTTAGCAACTCTTTAGATATATATAATTGAAAAGATATCCTGAAATTACTTTTCAATAGCTTTGACGAATTTGGTTTAGTTTGGTGGTAGTTGAGCATTTTGTTTTAGAAATTATAGGAAAAGTCTTTATGATTCATCATTGATCGAATCAAGTACTAATTGACTTCGATTATTCCAACTACGATATGCCATATCTTATGGACCTAGATTGTGAAATTACAACACACAATCATTGATGATCATATTTGGTCTCAAGTAATCATCAATCATGATCTAACCTAGATCTTTATGATTTCTTGCCAAGTGGATTTTATACTTCTGAATCTTTGAACTAGCCAAACAGATTCAACTTATATCATATTTGAGTTAATAAACCTATATTCACTCAAATCCATGTGAAATAATAAAGTCATAAAATCTTTCTTTAGCTTTGAACTCTATTGTCTAGGCGTTCTAACAATAGTTCATATCTTTTGTTACTTTCAACAAGTAAGACTAGTCGTCTTAAATTGATCTAGAAATCAATGAACTTTCAAAAGTCCATCAAAATAGATCTTTTGAAGGTTAACTTGTTGACATGGTCTAAGCAACAATGCCAAAGATTTAGTGGAACTCAAA
Source organism: Spinacia oleracea (assembly GCF_020520425.1). Taxonomy (NCBI): domain Eukaryota; kingdom Viridiplantae; phylum Streptophyta; class Magnoliopsida; order Caryophyllales; family Amaranthaceae; genus Spinacia; species Spinacia oleracea. The sequence goes on along the minus strand of NC_079489.1, from coordinate 14,016,655 downwards.
TCAAGGGGTTGATTTGAACCTAGTAAAGTTCTATAAAGAGTTGTTTGTTTTAATCAAGCATATTGACTCATCCCGTAATTGACCATTTCATTCAAATAAACAAACAAACATTGTTTTTGTTTTTCTTGAATGTGAGTCTTTCTGTGTTTGAAAACAGAAATTTAGGTATGTCGATTATGGAACAAAATAGCCATTAAGTTCCAGCCTTTGAAAGGACTTAAAACAAACTAGATGACCCTACAACTAATGTAGCATTGCCATGCTTCATTTCCCACTTGTAGGTCATTGGTGTAGCCTAGCTTCCATTGTTTGAGTTATTACCGAAGTAAGAACCTCAAGCGGTATATGATACCAAGGAAGTTTGATTGCTAGGTCACTTCTCTTTAAACATAAACTTATAGGTAGAAACGGAATCGTAAATTCCTTTCATTTGTTCCTCGTTTTCCTATTTCTTGTACCCTTTCTTATAGTCTTAAGAATTGAATTCTTTAGTGTTGACTTTTATACTTTGTTAGACATGTCCAATGTCACCAACAAGATTCTTTACCATTTTAATTTATGTTGAATATTTTGTTTCAACTAGATGATCTTACTAGAAGCTTCTAAAGTTCTCTAAGCATCGATCTATTCGAATGTCTAGGGATTAGACTCATTCGAGAATTAAATGGACAAAGATATTAGGTTGTTAACCATTGGTAAGGTTGAGCGTTTAAACTCAATGCTTTATGATCTCAAAACTACATTGTATTTTGAATTCACAAGCACCAATTGGTTTGCCATTCGATTTTGATATTCGAAAACAACCATAAAAGTCGATATAAGAAACGTACATTTTAAATTGCTCACTTTCTCTCTTTTCCGTGAATCGTTCTTGGATTCACTACCAATCGAGGAAATTTACTGTTACCTTTCTAAAAGGATTTATTGCAGTGCAAGATATTTAATTATAAACAATAATTAAAACATACATTGAAGCATGCAAAGTCTAAACATTTATCATGAATAATAACTTGAAATTAAAGCAACCATGCAATTCAAACAAGTTATTAGCATTTTATTCGATTTTATTGTTCCGGCAGGTGTGAATAAAATGATTCCAAGATCCTAAAATCATTGAAGAACTAAGCACAGTTTGTCGACTTAATCCTAAAACATCTTAGGTAAGCAAAAGCCTTTTGCTAATAGTCTAGAAACTACTCTTGGTTGATAGGTACGTCTAAGAACTTATTAGGTAAACCTATCGATTTTGCCACGACATAAAAGGACTCCTTACTTATATCGTTGAGTTTCACCAAAACTAACATGTACTCACAATTATTTGTGTACCTTGCCCCTTTAGGACCAATAAGTAACACCTCGCTGAGCGAAAACTATTACTAGATTGATGTAAAGGATATCCAAGCAAGTGTATATATTTTGGCATGGCACCTTTTAACTCAATTTTTAAGTTTGGAACTTAAGGCTCTTACTATGTTGGTTAGATTTTAAGTGAACTAAAATCCTTAATCATGCAACATAATCAAGCCACAATCTTATGCATAATTAAGACATATTTAAAGCAATAAATAACTTAAAGCATGCATAAGATAAATGTGATCTAGTATGGCCCGACTTCATCTTGAAGCTTTGACTTCAAAGTCCGTCTTGAAAATCTCCGTGGGAGGCACCATTTTCTTCAAATAGGATAAGCTATAATTAAAACTAATTACAACTATTTGATGGTACGCAGACCATATTTGAATTGAAAAATAACTTTGGTACTTTAGACCAATTACATTCAAATTAATGGTACGCAGACCATATTTTCTATCCTATTTGGGCCATACTAGTCACTTCATAACCTGCAAAACAGTACATATACAATATATACCATTCACCCATTCATTATCATGAATGGCCCACATAGCTGGTTAGTAAAACACATTATGCATCACGTAAACATTTGCAGCAATTAATCAAGGGCACCAATAATCTACCAATTATTCAGTCCTTATTAATTCTAATCAAGTTGTTTTAACCTTAAGGATTTGTAGACCTAATCAAGAGTTTATGACTAAAAAGCGCTCCCACTTAAACCAATAAATTCATATTCTTTACTAATTTTAAACATAAAAATGTATTTCTAGTCTAACCGGAAACATACAATTTTAATTAAAATTTAAAGCTCATATAAATTTATAATTGAATCCAAAAAGTTTAATTTAATTTCGGTCGTTATTTAAATTAATTCATGATTTTAATTTTAGTAAAATAATTAGAATAAATAACATTTATTATAATTACAATATTCAAAATTAAAATCCAAGAAAATAATTTAAATTATTAATTTTAAAATTAATTAAAATTACGTGAACTGAAAATTTCAAATTAAACATTCAAAACGATCTAATCGTAACGCAAACACCCTACGCATTGCACTCCCATGGGCCGCACGCACACAGCCATCGCTGGCCATGTGCGCGCAGCCCATGCGCTCGTCGCATAGCTGCTGCATCTCCCATCGCAAGCCATCGCACGCTGTGGTGATTGCTGTGCGCGCGCCAGCGCTCGTCGCACGCGAGCCATCGCTCGCAGTGCGCGCTCGCCAGCGCTCGCTGTGCGCGCGAGCCATCGCTCGCTGGGCGCGCGACATCGCTCGCTGGGCGCGCGACATCGCTCGCTGGGCGCGCGACATCGCTCGCTGTGCACGCGAGCAACGCTGGGCGCAGCGCTCGTGGCACGCGAGCTTGCGCTCGCTGCGCGCGAGGCTGCGCGCTCTTGCGCGAGGCAGTGCGCCTTGTGGCGCAGCTCGCTTGCTGCCCACATGCGACTGCCTTGGCTTGCCTTTCGCCCATGCCCATTTGTTCATAGCTCGTGGCCCACGACACAAGGCAGGGCTGCTGCCTTGTGCTCGTGCACTACGCCCTTGCTCATTGCATTCGTGCCGCACGGGCGACGAGCTCCCTTGCTCGTCGTCGCATGCCCGAACTATACAACACCCCTTAAGGGTAACACGAAGCGTCCATTGCTTTGTGCGTGCAAGTTATATGAACGAATCGCATAAAAAATTTAAAATTTATATTTAAAATTAATGACAAATTAATAAATAATATTAATTTCATAATTTTAAGGCGAAAAATCGAAAATTTATTATTCAATTGATTTCCGATTGTTATGGATTCAAGTCTAGGTCATAAAAATTTAAAATTTATCATAAATTTACAATTTTTATGGTGGTTTTTAATCATAGGTTTCTAATTAAATTATAATTAATTATGAAAATCAAATTAATTCTAAATTATTCTAATTTTCAACAAATTAATCATAATTACAAATTAGATTGCATAATTAACAAGGCTAGGCATTCAAACTTGTTAAACATATACACTAGGTCAATCAAAAATTCAAGATTTATCAACAAGAATCGCAAATATTTAATTTAACATCTTAAATTTACGAAATTTTGCATTCGAAAAACTAAAACCTTCGAAAAGTCATAGTTAGGATTCGAATTTGAGAATTCTGGGTTCGGCAGAAAAAAACTATTTTTGTCAAAATTTTAGAATGCCTTTTACATGCGGAATTGACACAAAAATCACTCGATTTGGATGAGTAACGAAGAAACTGCCGAAAAACTGCGTACGTATAATTAAATAAACGCAATTTGCAATTAATTAACAATTACGAAAATTAATCACCCCTTTTAATTCTTGCAAATTTGTAATATTTAACCATGTTCATGCAATTTAGATTATGAAAATAATAAGGGGCTCGTGATACCACTGTTATGTTATGATACATATGATATTACATAAATCATGCGGAAACAACCATTAACCCAGGAATACATATTATTTACACATAATCATATAGCATAATTTAGATGCATACTCTTTGTTGCGTGCCTTCCCTAGCTGCGCCCGAACCGAACAAGAACAAGTCTTTAGGACTCCAAGTGTCGTCCCTCCGTAGATAGTCCACAGCACGTCCGGATTCGCCTTAAGATTGACCAACTAGAATCGCCCTTAAGGTACTAGAATTTTCGGCACTTTTGAGCAAGATGTGTGATTGAATTTTTCTCTCAAAAACTCACTTTGAATACTTTTAAACTCGTTATAAATTGTGAACCCAGGCCACATATTTATAGGGGTATGGAAAGGGAATTGGAATCCTATTCAGATACAAATTAATTAAACCTAGAATCCTACAAGAACTCTAATTAATTAATTTATCTAATAGAATTAGGAATTTAATCATCAACCGAACTCTGCATGTTTTAGGAATCGTGCATGAACACAAACACTCACGCACACACACACGGCAGCCACGATGGGCCGCCCATGCGCGTGCGTGCGAGCAGCAGCCCACGTAGCTCCTGCGCGCGCTGCGCGCGCTGTGCGCGCTGCCTCGGCCTGCTGGGCCTGGCCTTGCGCTGGGCCTGGCGTGGCCTTGGCTGTTCGTGTGGCGCGCTTGGCTTGCTGGGCGATGGCCCGACTTCGTGCTGGGCCTTCGTCCGGCAGGCCTCGTCCGATGCTAATTCGTACGATACGCTTCCGATTAAATTCCCGGTTCCGGGATTCATTTCCGATACGAACAATATTTAATATTTCCGATTCCCGAATCAATTTCCGTTTCGAACAAATATTTAATATTTCCGTTTCCGGAATTATTTTCCGATTCCGATAATATTTCCGATTCTGACAATATTTCCGTTTCCGGCAATATTTCCGATTCTGGTAATATTTCCATTTCCGATAATATTTTCCGATACGTACCATGTTTCCGTTTCCGGCAACATCTACGACTTGGATAATATTTATATTTCCGATACGATCCATATTTCCGTTTCCGGCAATATCATCGTTTCCGGAGTATTCATTTCTTGCCTGTGACGATCTCAGCTCCCACTGAAACCAAGATCCGTCGATTCCGAATATCCATAGATGGAGTATCTAATGCCATTAAATACTTGATCCGTTTACGTACTATTTGTGTGACCCTACGGGTTCAGTCAAGAGTAAGCTGTGGATTAATATTATTAATTCCACTTGAACTGAAGCGGCCTCTAGCTAGGCATTCAGCTCACTTGATCTCACTGAATTATTAACTTGTTAATTAATACTGAACCGCATTTATTAGACTTAACATAGAATGCATACTTGGACCAAGGGCATTATTTCCTTCAACTTCTTCATATGCTTTTCTTACCACGAGCACTGTGGACTTATGGTGACCTGTTCCTGACATTCCTTAGATAAACAATCGTGAGTATAGTTTAAGCTTGTCACCATCAAAACCCAGGAATCAACAATTTCCCCCTTTTTGATGATGACAACCTTACAACTTGACAAGAATAAAATATGAATAATTGACTAAGGAATGAAACATGGAGCAACAGACATTCATACTCCAAACCTCAACCAAGAACAGAAATGTCAATTACTGAGGTTTCGAACCCACGCATAGATACAAACATTATGAAAACAAGTTGCACCCAATATCTTCCCCTTTGGAATTATAAAAAAGGGTGCATGTGAAAAACGATTTTCCCAAAACAGAAGAAGAGATACAAATGTGAATTATGTTACCCCATCAATCGGAGAATCATTTTGCAGCTCAAGTCGATCAACGAGTTTGACCGCACCCCTGCAAGCAAAACAAGGGAAAAGCAACATAGAATACAAAACAAGCAATAATTCTATAAGGCAGTGTGGGGCAACTATCAGAACGTAGGAAAAGCGCACTAATGAGCATTAGTCATAAACCTGGCGCATCCAAAACATCCAAAAATAAATTGTTCAAAGAGCAAGAAAAGATTAAATTGTTCAAGAGATAGCAAAATATATGGGGTGGGGTAATCAGATAATTTGGCAGGGTCAGGCTGGGGGGGATCCAGGTGCAGCTTCCTCATCATTGGCCACCTCCTCTATGACCATGTCAGCAAGGCGCTCCGTCATATCGTTGAAGAACTCAGCCTGATCTTGCTGCATCTTGTGTATCAACTCCTACAAAGATGTAACATCGGATAATAGAACAACATTGTCCAGCTGCAGTTGATCCACTTTGGTCATCAGGAGTTGAACTGAACCGTCCTGTGAGGGAGCAGCTGATTGAGTTTCACCTTCCCTGTCAGAGTCAGAGTCTTCTACCCTATAGACGAGAGGTGCACCCTTTGAAGAACTGGCTAGACGGTTGCTTCGACGAATGGGCTGATGAGAAACTGGTGAGGTGGGAATTATCTTGAGAGATGAGGTGGGTTTGGCAGGGATTATATCCTTTGGGAACTGGTCAACAGGAACACCCTCTGTCTGACCTTCTTTCTCTTCACATGGAAATGGCACCGCCTCCTCCTCATCTGAAATCTCCTCTTCCTCATCTATACCCTCTTTTATATACTCCATCTCCTCCCCAACTTCTTCCTCCTGTGGGGTGGTTTCTCCAACCAGCAGCTTACCAACACAGACCACCCCATCAACCACACTCAGACTGATTCCATTTAAGCACGCTTTGTTAAGGATATGGGCAGGGGTAAGAGGTTCTGCGGTGTATTGAGTAAGGTCAACTCCGACCTTCCTCATGATGTAAGTAAGAAGAGAACCATACCCAATCATATTATTTTGGGAGATACAGTGAGTGAGGTGGGAGATGAAAACAACAGGAAAATTTATTTGGCGTTGGGATTCTAAGAGGAAAATATAGATGAGATCCAACCTGCTAGCTAGGGCCCTCTTGTCGTGACGCGGAACAAGACCCCGACGGACCACATTGAAAAGCACCTTCTGAAAGGGAGTTAAAACATACTAGTTGAGAGATTTTGGGTGCTTCCCTTGACCACCAAAATAGGAGTACACGTCCTTCATTGTTGCACCACCCAGCTCGATTTGACCCTTCCCCGTGTGATAGACCTCCTCTCCTAACTCCGGGACTTTGAACCAGGAACCTAATTTCTCAGCATCGAAACTAAATTGCTTTCCATTGACTTCAGATTGACAAACCCCCTTTTTATTGATGAAATTAGAGCAAAATTCCCCCATTGCCTCAGGATACATGCACGCTTTAGAAAAGACTTCAAAAAGGTAAGTCCAACCCTGAGATTCTATAGACTCCATTAACTCGACAAACCCGACCTCTCGACACCAACCAAAATCAATACTCAACCCAGGGAGCATGCGATCAGGGGGAAAATAATGAAATTTTGCGGATTCGAGTTTTACCTTTTTCTCCGTTGGAAGGTGAGGTTTCCCTTGAGTTGATGCAACTACCTCCTTCTTCAGAACCAGTTTTCGCTTCGTGGCGAGCTTGGCGGTGGATTTTGCAGCTGGTGGTTTTGGTGTTTGTTGCTAGAGAGGCATGGTTTCTGGATGAATTGTTTGAAGAGGTACGACGGTGATTATAGGTTCAGAGGGAGAAGAGGGGTTTGTAGGGTTTGGGAATTGTAGTTTAAAGAGTGTCATGATTATATAGGGGTGGCAGTTGCGTTTTAACAGGAGAGATAAGATGGATTTTGAAATTTAAAATTAGGGGATTTGAGGAGATAGAGGGGATGTTCCGCGATTTTATAGGCGGAATGATTGGAATGGGAAGAGTTGTGTTTTGGAAATCGGAGTGTGGGAAGCGTGTCTGAGTGAATAAATATGAATAGTAATGCATGCACCGGGTTTTGTAAGATTCGATGAATCAAATTAAATGCTTTCCATTCATTTTTAGCATTCCCACTTAGACTTAGAATTAATGCAAGCTTAGTAAACAAGTGCCATTACCTTAGAAATGTGCAGACGTGACTGTGGTAATGCACAACTGATTTTTGCAATCTGAGTATGATCGTTAGTCCATTCACAAACAATTAAGAAGAAAAATATTACAAAAAGAATAACATATTTATTTATTTTGAATATTCCTGTAAGGTTAGAAAATAGGTAAGGGAAACAAGTATCATTTTATTCGTATCATACCAAGTTCTAACCTTAGCTTGTCGTGTCTGTCCCTGTTTAGTGATTTGGTTAAGATGTCAGCAACTTGATCTTCTGTGGGACAGAATTCGAGCTTGACTAGTTCCTTTTCCACATAATCTTTTAGAAAATGATGACGAATGTGAATGTGTTTGACTCTTGAGTGATGAGCTGGATCCTTTGATATGCAGATAGCACTAGTGTTGTCACATAGTATAGGAACACATTTTAATTTCATACCAAAGTCTCTAAGTTGTTTTTTGATCCATAACATTTGGGAACAGCAGGAAGCGGCAACTGAAGGAAATAATGCCCTTGGTCCAAGTATGCATTCTATGTTAAGTCTAATAAATGCGGTTCAGTATTAATTAACAAGTTAATAATTCAGTGAGATCAAGTGAGCTGAATGCCTAGCTAGAGGCCGCTTCAGTTCAAGTGGAATTAATGATATTAATCCACAGCTTACTCTTGACTGAACCCGTAGGGTCACACAAATAGTACGTAAACGGATCAAGTATTTAATGGCATTAAATACTCCATCTATGAATATTAGGAACCGACGGATCTTGGTTTCAGTGGGAGCTAAGATCGTCACAGGCAAGAAATGAATACTCCGGAAACGATGATATTGCCGGAAACGGAAATATGGATCGTATCGGAAATATAAATATTATCCAAGTCGTAGATGTTGCCGGAAACGGAAACATGGTACGTATCGGAAAATATTATCGGAAATGGAAATATTGCCAGAATCGGAAATATTGCCGGAAACGGAAATATTGTCAGAATCGGAAATATTACCGGAATCGGAAAATAATTCCGGAAACGGAAATATTAAATATTTGTTCGAAACGGAAATTAATTCCGGAATCGGAAATATTAAATATTGTTCGTATCGGAAATGAATTCCGGAATCGGAAAATTTAATCGAAGCGCATCGTACGAATAAGCATCGGACGAGGCCTGCCGGACGAGGCCCAGCACGAAGCCAGGCCATCGCCCAGCAAGCCAAGCGCGCCGCACAAACAGCCACGCCAGGCCCAGCGCAAGGCCAGGCCCAGCAGGTTGCGCAGCGCGCACAGCGCGCACAGCACGCGCAGCGCGCAGCGCGCGCGGGCGCTGCGTGGGCTGCTGCTCGCGCGCACGCATGGGGCCCATCGTGGCAGCCGTGCGTGTGTGTGCGAGTGTTTGTGTTCGTGCACGTTTCCTAAAACATGCAGAGTTCGGTTAATGATTAAATTCCTAATTCTATTTGATAAATTAATTAAATTAGAGTTCTTGTAGGATTCTAGGTTTAATTAATTTGTATCTGAATAGGATTTCGATTCCCTTTCCATACCCCTATAAATATGAGGCTAGGGCTCACAATTTATAATGAGTTTCAAAGTATTCAAAAAGTGAGTTTTTTTTTGAGAGAAAATTAAAACACACATCTTGCTCATAAAAGTGCCGAAATTTTCTAGTACCTTAAGGGCGATTCTAGTTGGTCAATCTTAAGGCGGATCCGGACGTGCTGTGGACTATCTACGGAGGGACGACACTTGGAGTCCTAAAGACTTGTTCTTGTTCGGTTCGGGCGCAGCTAGGGAGGGCACGCAACAAAGAGTATGCATCTAAATTATGCTATATGATTATGTGTAAATAATATGTATTCCTGGGTTAATGGTTGTTTCCGCATGATTTATGTAATATCATATGTATCATAACCTAACAGTGGTATCACGAGCCCCTTATTATTTTCATAATCTAAATTGCATGAACATGGTTAAATATTACAAATTTGCAAGAATTAAAAGGGGTGATTAATTTTCATAATTGTTAATTAATTGCAAATTGCGTTTATTTAATTATACGTACGCAGTTTTTCGGCAGTTTCTTCGTTACTCATCCGAATTGAGTGATTTTTGTGTCAATTCCGCATGTAAAAGGCATTCTAAAATTTTTCGAAGGTTTTAGTTTTTCGAATGCAAAATTTCGTAAATTTAAGATGTTAAATTAAATATTTGCGATTCTTGTTGATAAATCTTGAATTTTTTTGACCTACTGCATATGTTTAACAAGTTTGAATGCCTAGTCTTGTTAATTATGCAATCTAATTTGTAATTATGATTAATTTGTTGAAAATTAGAATAATTTAGAATTAATTTGATTTTCATAATTAATTGTAATTTAATTAGAAACCTATGATTAAAAACCACCATAAAAATTGTAAATTTATGATAAATTTTAAATTTTTATGACCTAGACTTGAATCCATAACAATCGAAAATCAATTGGATAATAAATTTTCGATTTTTCGCCCTAAAATTATGAAATTAATATTATTTATTAATTTGTCATTAATTTTAAATATAAATTTTAAATATAAATTTTAAATTTTTTATGCGATTCGTTCATAAAACTTGCACGCACGAAGCAATGGACGCTTCGTGTTACCCTTAAGGGGTGTTGTATAATGCGGGCATGCGACGACGAGCAAGGGAGCTCGTCGCCCGTGCGGCACGAATGCAATGAGCAAGGGCGTAGTGCACGAGCACAAGGAAGCAACCCTGCCTTGTGTCGTGTGCCACGAGCAATGAACGAATGGGCATGGGCGAAGAGCGAGCCAAGGCAGTCGCGTGTGGGCAGCAAGCGAGCTGCGCCACAACGCGCGCTGCCTCGCACAAGAGCGCGCAGCGAGCGCGCAGCGAGCGCAAGCTCGCGTGCCACGAGCGCTGCGCCCAGTGTTGCTCGCGCGCACAGCGAGCGATGGCTCGCGCGCACAGCGAGCGATGTCGCGCGCCCAGCGAGCGATGGCTCGCGCGCATAGCGAGCGATGTCGCGCGCCCAGCGAGCGATGTCGCGCGCACAACGAGCGATGTCGCGCGCACAGCGAGCGATGTCGCGCGCCCAGCGAGCGATGGCTCGCGCGCACTGCGAGCGATGGCTCGCGTGCGACGAGCGCTGGCGCGCGCGCAGCAAGCACCACAGCGTGCGATGGCTTGCGATGGAGATGCAGCAGCTATGCGACGAGCGCATGGGCTGCGCGCACATGGCCAGCGATGGCTGTGTGCGTGCGGCCCATGGGCGTGCAATGCGTAGGGTGTTTGCGTTACGATTAGATCGTTTTGAATGTTTAATTTGAAAATTTCAGTTCACGTAATTTTAATTAATTTTAAAATTAATAATTTAAATTATTTTCTTGGATTTTAATTTTGAATATTGTAATTATAATAAATGTTATTTATTCTAATTATTTTACTAAAATTAAAATCATGAATTAATTTAAATACGACTGAAATTAAATTAAACTTTTTGGATTCAATTTTAAATTTATATGAGCTTTAAATTTTAATTAAATTTGTATGTTTCCGGTTAGACTAGAAATACATTTTTATGTTTAAAATTAGTAAAGCATATGAATTTATTGGTTTAAGTGGGAGCGCTTTTTAGTCATAAACTCTTGATTAGGTCTACAAATCCTTAAGGTTAAAACAACTTGATTAGAATTAATAAGGACTGAATAATTGGTAGATTATTGGTGCCCTTGATTAATTGCTGCAAATATTTACGTGATGCATAATGTGTTTTACTAACCAGCTAAGTGGGCCATTCATGACAATGAATGGGTGAATGGTATATATTGTATATGTACTGTTTTGCAGGTTATGAAGTGACTAGTATGGCCCAAATAGGATAGAAAATATGGTCTGCGTACCATTAATTTGAATGTAATTGGTCTAAAGTACCAAAGTTATTTTTAAATTCAAATATGGTCTGCGTACCATCAAATAGTTGTAATTAGTTATAGCTTATCCTATTTGAAGAAAATGGTGCCTCCCACGGAGATTTTCAAGACGGACTTTGAAGTTAAAGCTTCAAGATGAAGTCGGGCCATACTAGATCACAAATATCTTATGCATGTTTTAAGTTATTTATTGCTTTTAAATATGTCTTAAAATGCATGAGATCAAAAGCTTGATTATGTTGCATGATTAAGGATTTTAGTTCACTTAAAATCTAACCAACATAGTAAGAGCCTTAAGTTCCAAACTTAAAAATTGAGTTAAAAGGTGCCATGCCAAAATATACACTTGCTTGGATATCCTTTACATCAATCTAGTAATAGTTTTCGCTCAGCGAGGTGTTACTTATTGGTCCTAAAGGGGCAAGGTACACAAATAATTGTGAGTACATGTTAGTTTTGGTGAAACTCAACGATATAAGTAAAGAGTCCTTTTATGTCGTGGCAAAATCGATAGGTTTACCTAACAAGTTCTTAGACGTACCTATCAACCAAGAGTAGTTTCTAGACTATTAGCAAAAGGCTTTTGCTTACCTAAGATGTTTTAGGATTAAGTCGACAAACTGTGCTTAGTTCTTCAATGATTTTAGGGTCTTGGAATAATTTTATTCACACCTGGCGGAACAATAAAATCGAATAAAATGCTAATAACTTGTTTGAATTGCATGGTTGCTTTAATTTCAAGTTATTATTCATGATAAATGTTTAGACTTTGCATGCTTCAATGTATGTTTTAATTATTGTTTATAATTAAATATCTTGCACTGCAATAAATCCTTTTAGAAAGGTAACAGTAAATTTCCTCGATTGGTAGTGAATCCAAGAACGATTCACGGAAATGAGAGAAAATGAGCAATTTAAAATGTACGTTTCTTATATCGACTTTTATGGTTGTTTTCGAGAATCAAAATCGAATGGCAAACCGATTGGTGATTGTGAATTCAAAATGCAATGTAGTTTTGAGATCATAAAGCATTGAGTTTAATACGCTCAGCTTTACCAATGGTTAACAACCTAATATCTTTGTCCATTTAATTCTCGAATGAGTCTAGTCCCTAGACATTCGAATAGATCGATGCTTAGAGAACTTTAGAAGCTTCTGGTAAGATCATCTAGTTGAAACAAAATATTCAACATAAATTAAAATGGTAAAGAACCTTGTTGGTGACATTGGACATGTCTAACAAATTATAAAAGTCAACACTAAAGAATTCAATTCTTAAGACTATAAGAAAGGGTACAAGAAATAGGAAAACAAAGGAACACATAAAAGGAATTTACGATTCCGTTTCTACCTATAAGTTTATGTTTAAAGAGAAGTAACCTAGCAATCAAACTTCCTTGGTATCATATACCGCTTGAGGTTCTTACTTCGATAATAACTCAAACAATGGAAGCTAGGATACACTAATGACCTACAAGTGGGAAATGAAGCATGGCAATGCTACATTAGTTGTAGGGTCATCTAGTTTGTTTTAAGTCCTTTCAAAGGCTGGAACTTAATGGCTATTTTGTTCCATAATCAGCATACCTAAATTTCTGCTTCAAACACAGAAAGACTCACATTCAGAAGAACAAAAACAATGCTTGATTGTTTGTTCATTTGAATGAAATGGTCATTTACAGATTGAGTCAATATGCTTGATTAAAACAAACAACTCTTTAAAGAACTTTACTAGGTTCAAATCAACCCCTTGATTTGAGTTCCACTAATCTTTGGCATTGTTGCTTAGACCATATCAGCAAGTTAACATTCAAAAGCTCTATTTTGATGGACTTTTGAAAGTTCATTGATTTCTAGATCAATTTAAGACGACTAGTCTTACTTGTTGAAAGTAACAAAAGATATGAACTATTGTTAGAACGCCTAGACAATAGAGTTCAAAGCTAAAGAAAGATTTTATGACTTTATTATTTCACATGGATTTGAGTGAATATAGGTTTGTTTACTCAAATGTGATATAAGTTGAATCTGTTTGGCAAGTTCAAAGATTCAGAAGTATAAAATCCACTTGGCAAGAAATCATAAAGATCTAGGTTAGATCATGTTGATGATTACTTGAGACCAAATATGATCATCAATGATTGTGTGTTGTAAGTTCACAATCTAGGTCCATAAGATATGGCATATCTTAGTTGGGATAATCGAAGTCAATTAATACTTGATTCGATTAATGATGAATCATAAAGACTTTTCCTATAATTTCTAAAACCAAATGCTCAACTACCACCAAACTAAACCAAATTCGTCAAAGCTATTGAAAAGTAATTTTAGAATAACTTTTCATAAAATATATCTAGAGAGTTGCAAAACTCAGTGGGAGCTTAGTGTTTGTCATTCGACAAACTAAGGCCCAAGTATAGATATATGTTTCATTGTGATTTATTCAAATGAGACACAAGGGTATTATTTCTACCACGAATTTTTGAGAACATAATGTTTGTTTGCTCGAAATAATGTCCTTTTGGAGATTCGTTTCCAAAATGACAAGTGGGAGAAAATAGACCTCGAAAGTTTTCGAGGCGAACAACAAACATAAACGGACATTCCGGAGGCTTTTCGAAGTGCTTCAGAAAATCCGAACTTATTCTTTAAGGACTTTAGAAGTGGCTTTAAAGAATAGATATCTCTTAGAAGACTTTACAAGTGCTTCAAGGAGAACAGAATATTCAAAGGACTTTCAAGTGGCTATTGATATTCTATTGTTTGATGTTCTATACCCAAGTAGGCATAGAATTCAAGTCACTGAAACTATGAGATTCTTCTATTAGATAGTGAAGAAACATAGAGATCAGGTCAATGAAACTATGAGATTCTTCTATTAAATAGTGAAGAAACCTACAACTTGCAGTCAAACTATTATCATGTAGATTAATGAGTTTGTGACTTGTAAGAAAGCTATGACGAAACCCAGATTCCCTAAAATGGTTAGAGGCCATATATAGACTCAAATGTTTTAAATGGTTAGAGGCCATAAAACATACTCAATGTTTTGATGACAAAATTGAAATTTTGTTGATTTGCAAGAATAGTTTCACACCTATTGGTTGCAAGTTTGTTTTAAGGATAAAAACCATCAAACATGGAATTGTGTTCACACACAAAGCTAGATTAGTTGCTAAAGGTTACAAGCAAATTCATGGCATGGATTGTGTTGAAACCTCATGCAAAATCGTAATGCTTAAGTCTATAATTCAAGCAATGATTGCATATTGGTACATATGGCAATTGGATGACAAAACGTATTCCTCAATCAAATGATGGAATACAATATGTACATGGTATGTCATAGAGTTTGTGGATCCAAATAAATGCTTGAAAAGGAAAGCTAGCTTATAAAATCTAAGTACAGATTTAAGCAAGCAATTGGGAATTGGAACTGTATTTTAGTGAAACTAATAAGTATTTTAGTTTCATAAAATATACATGATTCTTATAGATATATAAGAAGTTTAGTGGGAGTACTTAAAACTTAATTGGTCCTATGTGTATCACACACATATCTCTCTATTGTGAAATAACATTCAAATGCTAATGACTTAGATTTGAAATTATTCATCAATAATGGACCATGGCGAAACTTAGTACATACTGGGTATTAAGATCTATTTACAAAGATCTTATGATATTATTTTGGATTAAGTAATGGCATTTACTAAATCAAACACGAAAGTCTCCATTGGAGATATTCGACCCATGTGAATAAATCTAAGTAAAGGATGTTTGAACTATGTATAAGCATTTACTAAGTTAACATCAAAGAATCTAATGAGATTCTTCACCTATATTATATGTCAAAGAATTTAGCTGGATTCAGTATCTACTGAAATTGAATGAGCTAAAGTTACATGAATAGAATTCAATTGGGAATTATTCTACAAAAGAATTTATCATGTATGATATAATATGAGGATCGCCAAAAACGTATCGTATGACTTTAGGCATGACGAACATATACCAATCTCTATTGATCTAAGTGAAGACCAATTAGATTGAGATCAAGAAAAACTTATGGTACCTGAAAAGGTACATAGGATTACTTCTTGATTCAAGGAAATAAAGATATGCTAAATATTGATGCTACACGCATAAACACTGGCAAAGGATCAAGCAAGACCCTTTGGAGTTAACCATTGACAAGGACGAGCTAAAGAGCATCGTGTTTTGAAATGGCAACATGGATTGAAGACCATGAGTTGTTGCGTGGGAAATTAAATATGTTCTAAGATATAGCTGGAAAGTCTTCCACATATCTGTGAACTGCTTGGATAAGCAAATCCAAACAAAGCATCACTAGCAACCTAAACAGTTGAAGTAAAAGTACTTATTGCCTAAGAAGCAATAAAACAGAGTTGTTTATATTAATGAGTTCTTCATTGAACTTGGGTGGATCACATGTCTGCTAACTTGATGTTTCTTCATTGCAAAATGCGTAGAACCACTATCGAAGTAAGAAAGACTAGATCACATAATAAACAAACTCAAAAGATCTTATCATCATATCTCGAAGAACATTCGATGAAAAGGATATTAAGATTGGCAAAGCATGATAACTAAACCTATGCAACAAGTGAGAAGCAACACTCACGTTGTAGCACTGGAAATCAAACATAGCTTTGAATTCCATGAAATGTTTTTAAAGATGGGTTAGAGGCCCATGGTTGTAAAACATTGGGGTTGAACATTTATCATATATGAAATGTGTTTTCATATTCCATTTAATCTTGGTTTAGTATTAAATGATGAGTCCCTTCAATTTGACAATATATTCAAGATAGACTGTCAGGACCAGTCCTGTGACTAAGAAATGTCTATCAAGTGAACTTGAATGTCAAAAGTTGAAAATGGTCCCTAGTCGGAGTTTTCTATAAAATTGGACGCATAGAAAACGTTAGACGACTAGAATGCAAGATGACTAGTAGTTCTGTTTCTTGAACTATGTGGACATGGCAATGTCATAATCATTTGCATAGATACTTACTTTGGGAAGACTAGTATCGGACAAGACCTATGAAACTTTACTGTAAGAGATGAAAATCTGTCATGAGTAAATTTCATTAAATTATTAGACACTAAATCCTCAATACCTGAGTGATTTGAGATTACTTGTTTGAGAACTGGTTGCTTTGACGTTGACCAACCGTCGCACCGTAAAAGGAGGCTATAAAGGCAACGCTCAGGTAATCACCTATCAAACGAAGTCTAATCTCAAGATCGCAAGATTGGGATTGTCCTCCCATAAATCGGGATGAGATGCTTAAAAGTTGTACAAGGCCACTCGGAGAGCTAGAAACTGTGAAATGCATGGCCGTGCTCGGATGAATCATAGGCTATGATTATCTGTTTATTTGATCAGTTGAACTCTGAAACCGAGGATCACCTCTGGACATAATAAGGATGACAACTCTTACCTTATGTTCAAGAGCAAGCATCGAGCGACAAAGGAATTAGGAAATGCACACTTGTCCCTAAGGACAAGTGGGAGACTGAAGGAAATAATTCCCTTGGTCCAAGTATGCATTCTATGTTAAGTCTAATAAATGCGGTTCAGTATTAATTAACAAGTTAATAATTCAGTGAGATCAAGTGAGCTGAATGCCTAGCTAGAGGCCGCTTCAGTTCAAGTGGAATTAATGATATTAATCCACAGCTTACTCTTGACTGAACCCGTAGGGTCACACAAATAGTACGTAAACGGATCAAGTATTTAATGGCATTAAATACTCCATCTATGAATATTCGGAACCGACGGATCTTGGTTTCAGTGGGAGCTAAGATCGTCACAGGCAAGAAATGAATACTCCGGAAACGATGATATTGCCGGAAACGGAAATATGGATCGTATCGGAAATATAAATATTATCCAAGTCGTAGATGTTGCCGGAAACGGAAACATGGTACGTATCGGAAAATATTATCGGAAATGGAAATATTGCCAGAATCGGAAATATTGCCGGAAACGGAAATATTGTCAGAATCGGAAATATTACCGGAATCGGAAAATAATTCCGGAAACGGAAATATTAAATATTTGTTCGAAACGGAAATTAATTCCGGAATCGGAAATATTAAATATTGTTCGTATCGGAAATGAATTCCGGAATCGGAAAATTTAATCGGAAGCGCATCGTACGAATAAGCATCGGACGAGGCCTGCCGGACGAGGCCCAGCACGAAGCCAGGCCATCGCCCAGCAAGCCAAGCGCGCCGCACAAACAGCCACGCCAGGCCCAGCGCAAGGCCAGGCCCAGCAGGTTGCGCAGCGCGCACAGCGCGCACAGCACGCGCAGCGCGCAGCGCGCGCGGGCGCTGCGTGGGCTGCTGCTCGCGCGCACGCATGGGGCCCATCGTGGCAGCCGTGCGTGTGTGTGCGAGTGTTTGTGTTCGTGCACGTTTCCTAAAACATGCAGAGTTCGGTTAATGATTAAATTCCTAATTCTATTTGATAAATTAATTAAATTAGAGTTCTTGTAGGATTCTAGGTTTAATTAATTTGTATCTGAATAGGATTTCGATTCCCTTTCCATACCCCTATAAATATGAGGCTAGGGCTCACAATTTATAATGAGTTTCAAAGTATTCAAAAAGTGAGTTTTTTTTTGAGAGAAAATTAAAACACACATCTTGCTCATAAAAGTGCCGAAATTTTCTAGTACCTTAAGGGCGATTCTAGTTGGTCAATCTTAAGGCGGATCCGGACGTGCTGTGGACTATCTACGGAGGGACGACACTTGGAGTCCTAAAGACTTGTTCTTGTTCGGTTCGGGCGCAGCTAGGGAGGGCACGCAACAAAGAGTATGCATCTAAATTATGCTATATGATTATGTGTAAATAATATGTATTCCTGGGTTAATGGTTGTTTCCGCATGATTTATGTAATATCATATGTATCATAACCTAACAGCAACTACTTATTCAGCTTCTGTTGTGGATAGTGCCACAGTGTTTTGTTTCTTTGATGCCCATGAAACGACACATGCTCCTAGGAACTGAACCATCCCCGATATGCTTTTTCTGTTTACTAAATCACCTGCATAGTCAGCATCTGTATATCCTTTGAGGTCAAAGTGATCATAGTTAGGGTACCATAATCATAAATCATCTATTCCTTTTAGGTATCTTAGAATTCTTTTGACTGCTGTAAGATGAGATTCTTTAGAGTTAGATTGAAAACGGGCACAGACCCCTACACTAAAGGCAATTTCTGGTCTGCTAGCTGTGAGATAGAGTAAAGAGCCAATCATACCTCTGTACCGTGTTTGGTCTACACTATTACCTTCTTGATCCTCATCTAGTCTCGTGGTTGTACCCATTGGGGTATGATTGCTTTTGGCAGACTCCATTCCATATTTCTTGATAAGAGCCTTGATGTATTTCTGTTGGTGGATCATGATGCCTTGTTTCGTTTGCTTAATTTGGAGACCTAGGAAGAAGTTTAGTTCTCCCATCATGCTCATTTGAAATTCATGCTGCATTAAGTCGGAAAATTCCTTGCAAAGATCTTCATTAGTAGCACCAAATATGATATCATCAACATAGATTTGAACAATTAGTATGTATGTATTTCTTGATTTAAGGAACAGGGTCCTGTCAACCTTACCTCGATTGAATTTATTGTCTAGTAGAAAATGAGAGAGACGTTCATACCAGGCTCTTGGGGCTTGTTTTAGTCCATATAGTGCTTTGTCCAACTTATAAACATGTGAGGGATATTCTGGATCTTCAAATCCCGGTGGTTGTTCCACATAAACCTCTTCCTTAAGAATTCCGTTTAGGAAGGCATATTTTACATCCATTTGATAGAGTTTGAACCCCATGTATGATGCAAATGCTATAAGTATGCGTATTGCTTCCATCCTGGCAACTGGAGCAAAAGTCTCTTCAAGATCTATTCCTTCTTGTTGATTGTACCCCTTGACAACCAATCTATCTTTGTTCCTGGTGATCGTTGCATGTTCGTCTTGTTTTCTTCGGAAGACCCACTTGAGACCTATTACTCGATTGTTCAATGGTGTAGGCTCAAGGTGCCATACTTTATTTCTTTCGAATTCATTCAGCTCCTCCTGCATGGCAATGATCCAATCAGAGTCAGTTAGTGCCTCTTTATAGTTTTTAGGTTCAATCATGGATAAGTAAGCATAGAAAGCACAAATTTTTTTGAGTTGGGATCTTGTTGTTGTTCCTCGTCCAAGATCACTAATTATTTGGTCAAGTGGATGTGAACTTTGATGCTTCCAAGGTCTGGGTTGGAATGGTGTAGTTGTTTCTTCCTCAGGTTGTTCCACTTGTTCGTTTGTCTCTGTATGATCTTCGGTCTGTATTGGTTCCTCTTCAGTTGTGCCATCTTCAGGTGTTTCTTCATTTTGAACTTGTTCTTCTGTCTGGGAATTTTTCTTTATCTCTTCATCTTCTATTTCTCTTGTAAGTCCTAGTTCGAAGTTTCCATCAGTGGTTATGCATGTAACAAAGTTTTGGGAGTCAGTTTCATCAAATATAATATGAATGCTTTCTTCCATGCACATGGTCCTTTTGTTGAATACTCAATATGCTTTGCTGTTTGAGGCATATCCTAAGAATATGGCTTCATCACTTCGTGCATCAAATTTTCCCAGTTGATCCTTCCCATTGTTGTGGACGAAATATTTGCAACCAAAGGTTCTGAGATGTGTTATTGAGGGTTTTCTTCCCTTGTACAGTTCATATGGAGTTTTGTTCTTGATAGCTCTGATTAGTACTCGATTAAGTATGTAGCATGCAGTATTCAGAGCTTCGGCCCATAAACTTTTGGGGAGTCCACTAGCAATCAGCATTGTCCTTGTCATGTCTTCAAGAGTTCGGTTCTTCCTTTCTACTACCCCATTCTGTTGAGGTGTTCTTGGAGCTGAGAAGTTGTGATTTATTCCTGAATTTTTACATAGATCATCGAACTTCTTGTTTTGAAATTTTGTACCATGGTCTGACCTGATGTGGACCAGTTTGTGATTGCCTTGACGTTGAACCCTAGAGGCGAATGCTAAGGATTCTTCAAATGTTTCTTCCTTGCTAGCTAGGAAAATTACCCATGTGTATCTTGAGAAGTCATCCACTATTACAAGTACGTACTTCTTTCCACTCCTGCTCTGAGTTTTCATTGGTCCACATAAATCCATATGGATCAGTTCCAGTGGTCTTGTTGTACTGATTACTCCCTTTGATTTAAAGGATGTTCTCACTTGTTTACCTTTGATGCAGGCATCACAGACTGGTAATTTTGCAAACTTTGTATTTGGAAGACCTGTGACTAGATTTTTTGAATTTAACTTGTTTATTAGAGAAAGACTAGCATGACCAAATCTTTTGTGCCATAATAATGGATCATCTTCAATAACGCCGAGACAGGTCAGATTGGAGTGAGGAACATAGTTATGATTGACCACATATGTGTTCCCTTTCCTCTGTTCCTCTAAAATCATTGTTTCAATGTTACTGTTGATAATCAGACATTTACTCGAGAAGAATTTTGCATAATTTCCTTTGTCACAGAATTGAGAAATAATTAATAGACTATGTCCTTGTTAGGTTATGATACATATGACATTTACATAGATCATGCGGAAACAACCATTAACCCAGGAAACATATTATTTACACATAATCATATAGCATAATTAGATGCATACTCTTTGTTGCGTGCCCTCCCTAGCTGCGCCCGAACCGAACAAGAACAAGTCTTTTAGGACTCCAAGTGTCGTCCCTCCGTAGATAGTCCACAGCACGTCCGGATCCGCCTTAAGATTGACCAACTAGAATCGCCCTTAAGGTACTAGAAAATTCGGCACTTTTATGAGCAAGATGTGTTTTAATTTTCTCTCAAAAAAAACTCACTTTTGAATACTTTGAAACTTGTATATAAATTATGACCCCTAGGCCTTTATTTATAGAGTTATGGAAAAGGAATCGTAATCCTAGTAGGATGCGAATTAATTGGAATTAGAATCCTACATGAATTCTATTTAATTAATTTATCCAATTAGGAATAGACATTTAATCATACACTGACTCTTGCTGATTCAGGAATCACGCATGAGCACAAACTCACACACACACGGCAGCCACAAGGACTGCCCATGCGTGCGAGCTGCAGCCCACGCAGCAAGGCCCACGCATCTGTGGCCTTGGCGCGCGCTGGGCTTGTGCGTGCTTGCTGGGCGACGGCCTGGCTTCGTGCTGGGCCTTCGTCCGGCAGGCCTCGTCCGATGCTAATTCGTACGATACGCTTCCGATTAAATTTCCATTTCCGGAATCTATTTCCGATACGAACAATATTTAATATTTCCGATTCCGGAATTAATTTCCGTTTCGAACAAATATTTAATATTTCCGTTTCCGGAATTATTTTCCGATTCCGGCAATATTTCCGATTCTGACAATATTTCCGTTTCCGGCAATATTTCCGATTCTGGTAATATTTCCATTTCCAATAATATTTTCCGATACGTACCATGTTTCCGTTTCCGGTAACATCTACGACTTGGATAATATTCATATTTCCGATACGATCCATATTTCCGTTTCCGGCAATATCATCGTTTCCGGAGTATTCATTTCTTGCCTGTGACGATCTTAGCTCCCACTGAAACCAAGATCCGTCGGTTCCGAATATTCATAGATGGAGTATTTAATGCCATTAAATACTTGATCCGTTTACGTACTATTTGTGTGACCCTACGGGTTCAGTCAAGAGTAAGCTGTGGATTAATATCATTAATTCCACTTGAACTGAAGCGGCCTCTAGCTAGGCATTCAGCTCACTTGATCTCACTGAATTATTAACTTGTTAATTAATACTGAACCGCATTTATTAGACTTAACATAGAATGCATACTTGGACCAAGGGCATTATTTCCTTCAGTCTCCCACTTGTCCTTAGGGACAAGTGTGCATTTCCTAATTCCTTTGTCGCTCGATGCTTGCTCTTGAACATAAGGTAAGAGTTGTCATCCTTATTATGTCCAGAGGTGTTCCTCGGTTTCAGAGTTCAACTGATCAAATAAACAGATAATCATAGCCTATGATTCATCCGAGCACGGCCATGCATTTCACAGTTTCTAGCTCTCCGAGTGGCCTTGTACAACTTTTAAGCATCTCATCCCGATTTATGGGAGGACAATCCCAATCTTGCGATCTTGAGATTAGACTTCGTTTGATAGGTGATTACCTGAGCGTTGCCTTTATAGCCTCCTTTTACGGTGCGACGGTTGGTCAACGTCAAAGCAACCAGTTCTCAAACAAGTAATCTCAAATCACTCAGGTATTGAGGATTTAGTGTCTAATAATTTAATGAAATTTACTTATGACAGATTTTCATCTCTTACAGTAAAGTTTCATAGGTCTTGTCCGATACTAGTCTTCCCAAAGTAAGTATCTATGCAAATGATTATGACATTGCCATGTCCACATAGTTCAAGAAACAGAACTACTAGTCATCTTGCACTCTAATCGTCTAACGTTTTCTATGCGTCCAATTTTATAGAAAACTCCAATTAGGGACCATTTTCAACCTTTGACATTCAAGTTCACTTGATAGACATTTCTTAGTCACAGGACTGGTCCTGACAGTCTATCTTGAATATATCGTCAAGTTGAAGGGACTCATCATTTAATAAACCACAAATTAAATGGAAAAATGAATTTCTTTCATTTATTGTGAATGATTAACCAATAATGTTTTACAAAGATTTAAACTCTAAAACTTTAAAACATTAAACAGAGACATCAAAGCCATTCTCCAATATGCTTGATTCCCATAGCTGCAGTGTGCGAGTTGTGCTTCGCTTGCGGCAGAGGTTTAGTTAATGGATCTGATATGTTGTCATCAGTTCCAATTTTGCTTATCTCGACTTCTTTTCTTTCAACGAACTCTCGTAGAAGGTGAAATCTACGAAGTACATGCTTGACTCTCTGGTGGTGTCTAGGCTCTTTTGCCTGTGCAATAGCTCCGTTATTATCACAATACAGGGCTATTGGTCCTTTAATGGAGGGGACTACACCAAGTTCTCCTATGAACTTCCTTAGCCATATAGCTTCCTTTGCTGCTTCATGTGCAGCAATGTACTCCGCTTCAGTTGTAGAATCCGCAATGGTGCTTTGCTTAGCACTTTTCCAGCTTACTGCTCCTCCGTTGAGGCAGAAGACAAACCCAGACTGTGATCTGAAATCATCTTTGTCGGTTTGGAAACTTGCGTCCGTATAGCCTTTAACAATTAATTCATCATCTCCACCATAGACCAGGAAGTCATCTTTGTGCCTTTTCAGGTACTTCAGAATGTTCTTGGCAGCAGTCCAATGCGCCTCTCCTGGGTCTGACTGGTATCTGCTCGTAGCACTGAGTGCGTACGCAACATCCGGGCGTGTACATATCATAGCATACATTATTGAACCAATCAATGATGCATATGGAATCCCATTCATTCGTCTACGCTCATCAAGTGTTTTTGGGCACTGAGTCTTGCTTAGAGTCATTCCATGAGACATGGGTAGGTAGCCTCGCTTGGAGTCCGCCATCTTGAACCTATCAAGCACCTTATTGATATAAGTGCTTTGACTAAGTCCAATCATCCTTTTAGATCTATCTCTGTAAATCTTGATGCCCAATATGTACTGTGCTTCTCCTAGATCCTTCATCGAAAAACATTTCCCAAGCCAAATCTTGACAGAGTTCAACATAGGAATGTCATTTCCGATAAGCAATATGTCGTCGACATATAATACTAGGAAAGCAATTTTGCTCCCACTGACCTTCTTGTATACACAAGATTCGTCTGCGTTCTTGATGAAACCAAAGTCACTGACCGCTTCATCAAAACGTATATTCCAGCTCCTGGATGCCTGCTTCAATCCGTAGATTGATTTCTTTAGCTTGCATACCTTTTTAGCATTCTTTGGATCCTCAAAACCTTCAGGCTGTGTCATAAACACAGTTTCTGTTAAAACGCCGTTTAAGAAAGCAGTTTTGACATCCATCTGCCATATTTCGTAATCGTAATATGCAGCGATTGCTAACATTATTCGAATAGACTTTAGCATTGCAACTGGTGAAAAGGTTTCATCGTAATCCACACCGTGGACTTGCCTGTAACCTTTTGCAACCAATCTAGCTTTGAAAACTTCAAGTTTCCCATCCTTGTCCTTTTTCAGTTTGAAAACCCATTTGCTTCCAATGGCTTGGTAGCCATCTGGCAAATCGACCAAATCCCATACTTGGTTTTCAGACATGGAGTCTAATTCAGATTGCATGGCTTCTTGCCATTGCTTGGAGCTAGGGCTCGTCATAGCTTGCTTGTAAGTCGCAGGTTCATCACTTTCAAGTAATAGAACGTCATAGCTCTCGTTCGTCAAAATACCTAAGTACCTTTCCGGTTGAGATCTATATCTTTGCGATCTACGCGGGGTAACATTTCTAGATTGACCATGATTCTCACCAGATTCTTCTAAAGATCTCTGAGTTTCATCCTGAATGTCATCTTGAGCATTCTCTAGAGTTTGTTGTTCGACTCGAATTTCTTCGAGGTCTACTTTTCTCCCACTTGTCATTTTGGAAATGTGATCTTTCTCCAAAAAGACACCATCTCGAGCAACAAACACTTTGTTCTCAGATGTATTGTAGAAGTAATACCCCTTTGTTTCCTTTGGATAGCCCACAAGGATACATTTGTCAGATTTTGGATGAAGTTTGTCTGAAATTAATCGTTTGACGTATACTTCACATCCCCAAATCTTAAGAAAAGACACATTTGGAGGTTTTCCAAACCATAATTCGTATGGAGTCTTTTCGACAGCTTTAGACGGAGCTCTGTTTATAGTGAGTGCAGCTGTATTTAGTGCATGTCCCCAAAATTCTAATGGAAGTTCGGCCTGACCCATCATTGACCTGACCATGTCTAGCAAGGTTCTGTTCCTCCGTTCTGACACACCGTTCCATTGTGGTGTTCCAGGAGGAGTCAATTCTGATAGAATTCCACATTCTTTCAGATGGTCATCAAATTCATAGCTCAGATATTCACCGCCTCTATCAGACCGCAGTGCCTTGATCTTCTTGCCTAATTGATTCTCTACTTCACTCTGAAATTCCTTGAATTTGTCAAAGGATTCAGACTTATGCTTCATTAGGTAGACATAACCATACCTACTGAAGTCATCAGTGAAAGTGATAAAGTAGCTGAAACCACCTCTAGCATTTGTACTCATTGGTCCACATACATCTGTATGGATTAAACCCAATAGTTCATTTGCTCTTTCTCCAACTTTAGAGAAAGGTTGCTTTGTCATTTTGCCAAGTAAACATGATTCGCATTTACCATAATCCTCTAAGTCAAATGGTTCTAGAATTCCTTCTCTTTGAAGTCTTTCTAAGCGTTTCAAGTTTATATGGCCTAATCGACAATGCCACAGATAGGTGAGATCTGAATCATCCTTTTTGGCCCTTTTGGTATTTATGTTATATACTTGTTTGTCGTGATCTAATAAATAAAGTCCATTGACTAATCTAGCAGATCCATAAAACATCTCTTTAAAATAAAACGAACAACTATTGTCTTTTATTATAAAGGAAAATCCCTTAGCATCTAAGCAAGAAACCGAAATGATGTTTTTAGTAAGACTTGGAACATGGAAACATTCTTCCAGTTCCAAAACTAGCCCGGAGGGCAACGACAAATAGTAAGTTCCTACAGCTAATGCAGCAATCCGTGCTCCATTTCCCACTCGTAGGTCGACTTCACCCTTGCTTAACTTTCTACTTCTTCTTAGTCCCTGTGGATTGGAACATAAGTGTGAGCCACAACCTGTATCTAATACCCAAGAAGTTGAATTAGCAAGTATACAGTCTATAACGAAAATACCTGAAGATGGAACGACTGTTCCGTTCTTCTGATCTTCCTTTAGCTTTGGACATTCTCTTTTGTAATGGCCTATTCCATCACAATAAAGACAGCTTGATGTGGACTTGTCCTGCTTTGATTTAGCATTGCCCTTGGACTTTCCACCTTTCTTGAATGGTCTCTTTCTAGCCTTGAGTAAATCTTTGGCTTCACAGTCCAGTACTATTTCAGCCTTTCTGACAAGGTGAATAAATTCTGCAACTGTTTCTTCTCTTGGTTCACTTAGGTATTGTTGCTTGAAGCGACCAAACCCACTGTGTAGTGAATTGAGCAAGACAGAGACTGCCATCCTTTCGCTTATTGGTGTTCCTAGTAGACTTAGGCGATCAAAATATGAACACATAAGATCCACATGGAACCTCAGTGGGACGCCTACCCTCTGTTTAGTGCGAAGGAGCTGAACATGTGTTTCTTGGACCTCCATCCTATAACACCTGTTGGGAGAACTAACCTTTAGCCCAGACATTGATTCAATCAACTCATGGACGTTCAGGTCCCTGTCCTCCGTACTTCCACGACAGATATCCCTCAGATTCTTGATGAGCGTAAAAGGTTCATAGGCTACAAACCTTCTAGCCCAATCATCAGGGATATTGTTCAGCATGAGACTCATAACCTTTTTGAGATCCGCATCCCAGGCGTAAAATCTCTCAGGGGTCATGTCTCTGGCATAGTAGCTTGGCATGGGATGTGATAGTACATACTCAAGTCCATTGAGTTTGACTATTTCAACTAGCTTAGCTTCCCATTCAAGAAAATTTGTCAGGTTCAGCTTGACCATAAGCTCAGAACCCATGATGATGTTTTGATTGTTGTTTGCCATATTAAAACTACAATTGAAAAGAATAAACAAATAAATAACCATTCACAGTTTCTCTTAATAAACTTAAATTCTAGCATACATGCATAATTCAATGTTTATTAAGCATTTTATTCAAGTTATGTGTTCCGGCAGGTGTGAATAAAATGATTCCAAGATCCTAAAATCATTGAAGAACTAAGCACAGTTTGTTGACTTAATCCTAGAACATCTTAGGTAAGCAAAAGCCTTTTGCTAATAGTCTAGAAACTATTCTTGGTTGATAGGTACGTCTAAGAACTTATTAGGTAAACCTATCGAATTTGCCACGACATAAAAGGACTCCTTACTTATATCGTTGAGTTTCACCAAAACTAACATGTACTCACAATTATTTGTGTACCTTGCCCCTTTAGGACCAATAAGTAACACCTCGCTGAGCGAAAACTATTACTAGATTGATGTAAAGGATATCCAAGCAAGTGTATATTTTGGCATGGCACCTTTTAACTCAATTTTTTAAGTTTGGAACTTAAGGCTCTTACTATGTTGGTTAGATTTTAAGTGAACTAAAATCCTTAATCATGCAACATAATCAAGCTTTTGATCTCATGCATTTTAAGACATATTTAAAGCAATAAATAACTTAAAACATGCATAAGATATTTGTGATCTAGTATGGCCCGACTTCATCTTGAAGCTTTGACTTCAAAGTCCGTCTTGAAAATCTCCGTGGGAGGCACCATTTTCTTCAAATAGGATAAGCTATAACTAATTACAACTATTTGATGGTACGCAGACCATATTTGAATTGAAAAATAACTTTGGTGCTTTAGACCAATTACATTCAAATTAATGGTACGCAGACCATATTTTCTATCCTATTTGGGCCATACTAGTCACTTCATAACCTGCAAAACAGTACATATACAATATATACCATTCACCCATTCATTATCATGAATGGCCCACATAGCTGGTTAGTAAAACACATTATGCATCACGTAAACATTTGCAGCAATTAATCAAGGTCACCAATAATCTACCAATTATTCAGTCCTTATTAATTCTAATCGAGTTGTTTTAACCTTAAGGATTTGTAGACCTAATCAAGAGTTTATGACTAAAAAGCGCTCCCACTCAAACCAATAAATTCATATGCTTTACTAATTTTAAACATAAAATTGTATTTCTAGTCTAACCGGAAACATACAAATTTAATTAAAATTTAAAGCTCATATAAATTTATAATTGAATCCAAAAATTTAATTTAATTTCAGTCGCATTTAAATTAATTCATGATTTTAATTTTAGTAAAATAATTAGAATAAATTCCATTTATTATAATTATAATATTCAAAATTAAAATCCAAGAAATTAATTCAAATTATTAATTTTAAAATTAATTAAAATTACGTGAACTGAAATTTTCAAATTAAACATTCAAAACGATCTAATCGAAACGCAAACACCCTACGCGTTGCACGCCCATGGGCCGTATGCACACAGCCATTGCTGGCCATGTGCGCGCAGCCCATGCGCTCGTAGCATAGCTGCTGCTGTCCCAACGCAAGCCTCCGCACAGCGCCCCATCGCACGCGAGCTATCGCTCGCAGTGCGCGCGCGAGATCGCTCGCTGGGCGCGCTGGCTCGCTCGCTGGCGCGCGAGATCGCTCGCTGGCGCGCGAGATCGCTCGCTGGTGCGCGCGAGCCATCGCTCGCTGGCGCGCGAGATCGCTCGCTGCGCGCGCGCGAGCCATCGCTCGCTGGTGCGCGACATCGCTCGCTGGGCGGGCGACGTCGCGCGCTGTGCGCGCGAGTGATGCTGTGCGCAGCGCTCGTGGCACGCGAGCTTGCGCTCGCTGCGCGCGAGGCTGCGCGCACTTGTGCGAGGCAGCGCGCGTTGTGGCGCAGCTCGCTTGCTGCCCACACGCGACTGCCTTGGCTCGCCCCTCGCCCATGCCCATACGTTCATTGCTCGTGGCACACGACACAAGGCAGGGCTGCTGCCTTGCGCTCGTGCACTACGCCCTTGCTCATTGCATTCGTGCCGCACGGGCGACGAGCTCCCTTGCTCGTCGTCGCATGCCCGCATTATACAACACCCCTTAAGGGTAACACGAAGCGTCCATTGCTTCGTGCGTGCAAGTTATTTGAACGAATCGCATAAAAATTTAAAATTTATATTTAAAATTAATGACAAATTAATAAATATTATTAATTTCATAATTTTAGGGCGAAAAAATCGAAAATTTATTATCCAATTGATTTCCGATTGTTATGGATTCAAGTCTAGGTCATAAAAATTTAAAATTTATCATAAATTTACAATTTTTATGGTGGTTTTTAATCATAGGTTTCTAATTAAATTACAATTAATTATGAAAATCAAATTAATTCTAAATTATTCTAATTTTCAACAAATTAATCATAATTACAAATTAGATTGCATAATTAACAAGACTAGGCATTCAAACTTGTTAAACATATGCAGTAGGTCAATCAAAAATTCAAGATTTATCAACAGGAATCGCAAATATTTAATTTAACATCTTAAATTTACGAAATTTTGCATCCGAAAAACTAAAACCTTCGAAAAGTCATAGTTTGGCTTCGAATTTGAGAATTCTGGGTTCGGCAGAAAAATACTATTTTTGTCAAAATTTTAGAATGCCTTTTACATGCGGAATTGACACAAAAATCACTCAATTCGGATGAGTAATGAAGAAACTGCCGAAAAACTGCGTACATATAATTAAATAAACGCAATTTGCAATTAATTAACAATTACGAAAATTAATCACCCCTTTTTATTCTTGCAAATTTGTAATATTTAACCATGTTCATGCAATTTAGATTATGAAAATAATAAGGGGCTCGTGATACCACTGTTAGGTTATGATACATATGACATTTACATAGATCATGCGGAAACAACCATTAACCCAGGAAACATATTATTTACACATAATCATATAGCATAATTAGATGCATACTCTTTGTTGCGTGCCCTCCCTAGCTGCGCCCGAACCGAACAAGAACAAGTCTTTTAGGACTCCAAGTGTCGTCCCTCCGTAGATAGTCCACAGCACGTCCGGATCCGCCTTAAGATTGACCAACT
The DNA here is from genome assembly GCF_020520425.1 of Spinacia oleracea. Classification (NCBI taxonomy): domain Eukaryota; kingdom Viridiplantae; phylum Streptophyta; class Magnoliopsida; order Caryophyllales; family Amaranthaceae; genus Spinacia; species Spinacia oleracea. The sequence continues at coordinate 13,986,104 of NC_079489.1, read as the reverse complement.
AGAATCGCCCTTAAGGTACTAGAAAATTCGGCACTTTTATGAGCAAGATGTGTTTTAATTTTCTCTCAAAAAAAACTCACTTTTGAATACTTTGAAACTTGTATATAAATTATGACCCCTAGGCCTTTATTTATAGAGTTATGGAAAAGGAATCGTAATCCTAGTAGGATGCGAATTAATTGGAATTAGAATCCTACATGAATTCTATTTAATTAATTTATCCAATTAGGAATAGACATTTAATCATACACTGACTCTTGCTGATTCAGGAATCACGCATGAGCACAAACTCACACACACACGGCAGCCACAAGGACTGCCCATGCGTGCGAGCTGCAGCCCACGCAGCAAGGCCCACGCATCTGTGGCCTTGGCGCGCGCTGGGCTTGTGCGTGCTTGCTGGGCGACGGCCTGGCTTCGTGCTGGGCCTTCGTCCGGCAGGCCTCGTCCGATGCTAATTCGTACGATACGCTTCCGATTAAATTTCCATTTCCGGAATCTATTTCCGATACGAACAATATTTAACATTTCCGATTCCGGAATTAATTTCCGTTTCGAACAAATATTTAATATTTCCGTTTCCGGAATTATTTTCCGATTCCGGCAATATTTCCGATTCTGACAATATTTCCGTTTCCGGCAATATTTCCGATTCTGGTAATATTTCCATTTCCAATAATATTTTCCGATACGTACCATGTTTCCGTTTCCGGTAACATCTACGACTTGGATAATATTCATATTTCCGATACGATCCATATTTCCGTTTCCGGCAATATCATCGTTTCCGGAGTATTCATTTCTTGCCTGTGACGATCTTAGCTCCCACTGAAACCAAGATCCGTCGGTTCCGAATATTCATAGATGGAGTATTTAATGCCATTAAATACTTGATCCGTTTACGTACTATTTGTGTGACCCTACGGGTTCAGTCAAGAGTAAGCTGTGGATTAATATCATTAATTCCACTTGAACTGAAGCGGCCTCTAGCTAGGCATTCAGCTCACTTGATCTCACTGAATTATTAACTTGTTAATTAATACTGAACCGCATTTATTAGACTTAACATAGAATGCATACTTGGACCAAGGGCATTATTTCCTTCAGTCCTAGACCTTCAACTAAAAATACATTATCAATGGAGTGAGACTTTGACTTACCGACCTTGCCAATACCGATGATGTTACCTTTCTTATTATCGCCAAAAGTCACAGTTCCACCTTCATAAGTCATGAGTGAGAGAAATCTGTTCTTATCTCCTGTCATGTGCTTGGAACAACCACTGTCTAGGTACCATGTGTTGTTCCCCCTCACTTCGACCTGCATGATAAATTTAGTTAGAGTTTTTAGGAACCCAGCATAGCTTGGGTTCCTTGCTTGGAATCAAATCGCTCTTCTTTACCCATTTAGTCTTGGTGAGATCAATGTTCTTTTCCAAGCCTCTTTGGTTTTTAGGACAGGAGATTCTATAATGACCAATTAGACCACAGAAGGTGCATACTATGTCACTGTAGAGATCTACTCTGGTCTTTCTAGGGTGATGTTTCTTGTAATTGAAACCTAATCCTTCTGTGCGTTTGGTCCTAGCTTCTTCTATCCATTTAGGTGTTCCTTCTATTCCGTGTCTAGTCTTTCTAGCCAATTCTCCTTCTAGGTTGGTCTTTTCTTGGTGAATCTTGACTAGTTCAAGTTGAGTTCTTTCTAGTTCATTTTTATAAAGGGTTTTAGTCTTGGCTATTTCTAGGTCAATCATTTCTTGTTTTAGCCAGGAGTTCTCATTACGCAAGGCTTCACAGATGTCTTTTATGTGAAGGTTCTGATCAAAGAGACTAAAGAAACGATTGTCGATATCTATGTTTGTATTTTTAGTCCATTCTAACTCCTCAGTGAGTTCCTTGACAGTGGTTTGGTGTTTCTTATCAAAATCTAATTTTTCTTTTAGGAGTTCCTCATAGTCACTAGTGAGACAGGAAAGCAGGTCAAACAGTTCTAATTTAGACAGAGATTCAAGTCTACTTTTAATTTGAACAAGACTTGCCTGGAATTTTTCAGATTTTGAGTCATGATCCATCTTCTTCGTGTTCAGCTACAAGGCATAGGTGAGCAGTTTCTTCGTTAGGTTGTTCCTGGTCCTCATCTGAAGAAGAGTCTCCCCATGCAGCAATCATGGCTTTCCTTACCTCAGTTTTAGAGAAGGAGTTCTTGTTGTCTTTGAATCTGTCTTTGGCTGTTTCCTTTCCCTTTCCTCGTTCTTGTTCCCAGAGGGGACATTCCCTAATGCGATGTTCCACGTTTCCACACTTATGGCATCCAGTGTCAGTTTTGGAGAATTTTCGATTTGGTTTGCTTCTATGATCTCCTTCTTTGTAGTTTCTAAACATTCTTCTGAATCTTCTAGCAAATAGGGCTGTCTCCTCGTCTTCTTCAGAGTTTTCATCATTTTCAGTTTTTAGAGCAAGGGCTCTATTTTTTGTATTCTCTGAGGGTCTTGCATTCAATTGTAACTCATGGGTTAAGAGAGATCCAGCCAGTTGTTCCAGGTTAAACTCGGTGAAGTCTTTAGTTTCTTGAATTGCAGTGACCTTGGCCATCCAAGGATCCTGTGGAAGACTCCTTAGAACCTTTCTAACTTGTTCTTTGGGAGTTATGATTTTCCCAAGAGAGTTCAATTCATTGATGATGTTTATGAAGCGAGTAATCATGTCTTGAATTGTTTCAGAGGATTTCATGGTGAACAACTCATACTGGTGCATTAAGAGATCGATCTTTGATCTCTACTTCGTTTGTTCCTTCATGAGTGACTTGGAGCAGATCCCAAATCTGTTTCGCATTCTTGCAGTCCATTACTCTATTGTGCTCATTTGGACCTAGTCCACATTGTAGAATTTTGACAGCCATGGCATTAAGTTCATGCTTTTCATAGTCGGCTTTGTCAAATTCAGCAATCGGCTTGGGAACAGTTTCCCCAGAGGTATATAGCTTAGTGACTTGCAAGTCTCCCACTTCAATAATTTTCCACACTTGATAGTTTTCAGCCTTGATGAAAATCTCAATCCTGTTTCTCCAATAAGAGTAGTACTTGCCACTAAACATTGGAGGTCGTTGTGTTGAGTATCCCTCTTCCAGTTTCTCTGTAGTGTTCATAGCTTCAGAATCGTTTTTCCCGCCAGAGTTACCTGCAGTTAAAGGGTTCTGGCTCTGATACCAATTGTTAGTTTCACAGAGTTCCTCAAGAGGGGGGGGGGGGAGGGTGAATTGATATTTTACGGTTTTATAAAAATTAAACTACTAGGAACAGAAACAGTAAAATATGCAAGCAAGATTTAGCGTGGAAAACTCTCTAGGCCCAATAGAGAGGAAAAAACCACGGCCCCTTTGGGGACTTAAACACTTTCACTAATTAGGCAAAACAACTCAGTTTTTACAAACCTAATCTAGTCGGGCCACAATCTGTTAATCGCATCTGATTACAAATGACTAGGAACAACCCCTCGTTGTTCCTTCCCTTATGGAAACAGTCCCTCAACTGCTTCACCTCACAGATATCTTGTGAGATCTTCACTCTTGCTCAAGTAAGCCTGACTCAGGCTTATCATACAATAACTCAACACTTTAATTGAAACGAATAGATATTAAATGTACTAATGCTTAACACAAGATATAAAACCGTGTAACAAATACTTCTCTATATGGGAACAGGAACAGACTCTTTAAAAATTAAGACTTTAAGGGTGATACCTGAAAGCTTCCGGTTTAATGTTAATAAGTCTGATAAAAACTTTCTTGAAGAACTTGAGGTCTATTTATAAGAATCTAAGTGTTTACCCTAGATTCTAATTCGACACTAATTATGACTTTTTTCAAAAGATAGATTTTCACAAATAACTCTTTAAAACGCGTTTTGATAAAATCAATCTTTACGGATTTGAGAGTTGCAGAGCAACTTAAATTCTTAAGAGTATAACCTCAAGTAGGATAGTAAATTCAGTTTCAAACTTCGACGTTTATCCTTTGTAAAACAAAACCAAATTACTTTTGTTTTAAGATATGACTTGGACTCTACGAAATACTCTGTTCCCATACTAAGTTATATTTGAACTACACTGATCTTATACCTTTCGAGACTTATAAGACTTGCTAGACTTCACACGTCTTGGTTCTTGATTTAATCTTTCCATAAGCTTTGGACTTGTTTTCTTCATAGCTTCTCAGCTGACTTATTCATATGCTTTTCTTACCACGAGCACTGTGGACTTATAGTGACCTGTTCCTGACATTCCTTAGATAAACAATCGTGAGTATAGTTTAAAAAGCTCGGCAAGTAAACTAATTATCTTATTTTGAAAAAGAATATTACATCAAAATAATCCAAGAAATTATATCAAACTGATTATAAAAACAAATTACAACAATATAACATTATTCACATACAAATTAAATCAGATGAATAATCAAAGGTAAATAATGGTGGTAGAATGTTCAATAGACTCTTAAAATCCAATACAAATATCTTGATTGAACAACAATTAAGCAAATATTAGTCATGAAATTATACAATTAATCAGCCTATACAAAATCAAATCAGCTTGTTAACAAAGTTCTTAATTTGGGAAAACCAAACCCTAACCCTAATAATAGTTGTTTTAAAATTGACAAAATCGTAGGATTCTAAACAACAAAGCTAGATCCGTCATCATTCCATGAAGCTTCGTCACCAATGGAAGGATCTTCAACAAGTTTATACGTCTTAGTAAAAAATGGGGTCAAAATTGACCTCATCCGCTTCCACCGCCATTGACATTCTCGGCGGTATTTTCATCTCCCGGCGGCTGTACAATTACCGATAACAACTTCTCTTCAAATTATCCAACTTTTTAAACTAAATTTCTGGCGTCGACATGAGATTGCAAGGCGGTGAAGTCGACGACGACAATGAGGCTACGAAGAAGGCGAGAACGAGGGTGATGGTGGAGAGAAAATTGATGGAGGTTGAGAGAGTCGATTGAGTTTTGGGTTGTTTATCAATGGAAGAGCTTAGGAGAGAGAAGGTGAAGAGAGGAAGAGGATGAAGACGGCTGTGAGCAGGGGAAAGGAAAAACAGGATTTCAAATTACATCATTTTACTTTGGATTTCAAATTCCTAACCTAAGCCTTATTTTTCAAAAGCTTGGAATTTGGCCCAAATCAATTATAAATTCCATACTCTCCCAAACAATGTAATTAGGCCAAATCCAGGATTTCAAATGAAATCCTGGTTTCCAAATGGGCCATAAAGTAATTTGAAAACCAACAATAATTTCTTAAACTCGATCGCGACTATAAGATGTCTAAAACAAACATAAGCTAGCAAATTGGAAAACTAATGTCCCCTAATTTAAACAAAAATACTTTGACATTAATTAAAAACCTACATGTAAGACATATATGAATTTGAATGCGAATCAAATTTTGAAATGAGGGAGGGCAGAGGTTCCATCATGTCCCTTATTTATGAAGTAAGAAATATACTCTTTCACTGTAATCTCGCGATACTTGGGAGGATTTGAATCACAAAGTAATTCTTTTATGGGTGCGAACCTTCTAGGTGTCTCCTGAAAATAGGTGCTAAAAAAGGATGCTACTGATATTCTTGGTCCTTTGCAGTTAGCTAGTGCTCTGTGTTCCACGCTTTTGAATAAGTCGTTTGTTACCAACTGAAAAAACGTATACATAAATGATGTTAATTAATTGGATTATTCTTGTATGGATCTGGTCCATAATTTGTGGACCTAAAGCCAACAATTTATTCCATCACCCATTTTACATAATAGTCATCTTTATTGTTCACATTTTTAATATAATAAATTAAGCACCAATTTTCGTATAAGTAACCCCATGTTTTTAAAAGAGATTCCTAACTTAAAATCACATTATTCAAACACAACATGTAATAACAACATAAATTTGATTGTTTACCAAAATAATTCTAACAAGCACGTCAAAATAAATTAGAATCAAGTTGTTTACCTTTTTTGGGCATGATCAAAAATAAATTTAGTACGTACCAGGTCCATTTAAGAATTAGTGTAATTAGGTTGGGTAAAATTAGATGATTTAAAGTTGTAATAATATAATCCCTAACTGATGTACCTGGGTACAACCAATTCTGGTTGTACCACCCCCAAGAAACGACGCGTCTGTATTGTTTGTTCTTTCTTGTTGTATTGTTTGCTATTTCGTGTTGTTTTTTAAATTCATCATAATTTTTTTCATAATTGTTGTATTGTTTGTTCTTTTTTGTTACATTATTTGTTCTTTCTTGTTTATTTGTTTGTTCATAATAATCATCTGGTTAATGTTCATAATAAAATTAAGCTATTCATTTATATTTTATGTTTTTACAAGTGCCTGTAGTTGTTTGTTCTTTCTTTTTGCATTGTTTGTTCTTTCTTGTTGTACTTTTTGTTCTTTCGTGTTGTTTTTTTAAATTAGTCATAAAATTGTTCATAATTTTTGTATTGTTTGTTCTTTCTTCTAGAATTTTATGTGCTTTTTTATATTGTTTGTTATTTTTTGTTGAATTGTTTGTTTTTTTTTTGTTTATTTGTTTGTTCATAATAATCATCTGGTTAATGTTCATAATGAATTGCTCATATGTTTTGTTTTATTTGTTCATACATTTTGTATTCTTTGTTCCTTCTTGTTCTATTACTGAGCATTTTTTAAACCCTTATTCTCTCTTTTTAACCTATTTGTTTTCTTTGCATGCTCATCATTTTCAAATCAGTAAATGTTCATTTTAAGTTGTGATCATCATATCAAATTACTTACTATTTTCATTTTCAGCCTACAACAATGAGGAAATTGAAACCGTGAAAGTCAAATACTGTGTTAAAATTACACTTCATACACACATTCAAAATATAAGAAATCGAGACTACATCAAAAGAAAGATTTAAGATTGAAGATATAGAAAAATAAGTGGATAATTTTTACCAATATCTTACGTAGGCAATGCCTAAAATGTTCAATTTGGTAAAATATGTTATTTAATTGACATGTTTTAATTGCTCAATATATGTAAATATAGGTTCAAAGTAGTAACATAGTAATAAATAACTAAGTTCATTTTAAAATTAGTAACTACTCATTTCACAATCAGTAGATAAATGTTCATTTCTAAATTGGTTGAATAAATGAGGATTGCCAAATAATTAGATAAACGTTCATATTCGAATGAGTAGATAAATGTTCATTTCCAAATAAATAAATATATGTTAATTTCCAAAGTAGAAAAATGTTTATTTCCGTAATAATAAATGTTCATTTCCAAATAAATAAATAGATGTTCATTTTCGAAACATTAAATATTTATTTTAAATGGGGGTATAACCAGCCGTGTACAGCCAAAAATTTATGAGGATCCCCTCATCATTTTTATCATTCCTTAAGTATTTAGATAATTAACACGGACCGAGCTATCCCGGTAGGGACTTTCATCTTACAAGCGTAAAAATATAGTTTGCACTATTGTGTTTTACTCCCTCATCTAAAATAAATTCTAATTAACCTCTTTTTTTTTCCAACTTTTTCATATAAATAATGTTATTTTAATGATGAAAATTAGTCCAATATGTGTGTTTTTCATTTAATTTCTTATTGCATCATATTTCTATACTTATATAATATTCATTAACACCTAATTATATCACTACTTTATGAGAAGAAACTTATTACCTATGCTTCAATGTATATGATATTTACATTTTCTATTTTTTTTTCATACTGTTCTTTACATTGTATTTTATACTATTTATGGACATGAAAATTAACTATGTTACGCATCTCACCTTATAATATTTATCATTTTCCATTCAACTTCTCTTACTTTATTAATTTTTTTCTTTACACGTACTCACCCACCTGTTTACACATTTCTCTTAGTTTATCCATATTTAATTATAGTCATCCACTTTTAAAACATTTTTCCTCTTTTGCCTTAATATTTGTACAATTAGTAATTGTGAAGATAATTTTAAAACGAATGTAGTATAAAACAAAGGAGTATGAAACAATAATAAATAATGAAAGGAAAACTTTCGAAGCATAAAAGTTCCAACATAAACACGACTTACTCTCTCAAAGTACGAAAAAATTAAATAAAAACCTAAGTCAGATTCATTCACCTGTAAAAGATCCCCAATATTTATTACTAAAGCTCCAGGAGTAGGAGGAACATCAACCCATTCATTCTGATGAAGAATTTGGAGACCACCAATTTGGTCTTGCAACAAAATAGTTAAGAATGCATTATCAGCATGTTTTGAGATACCCATGGTCAATTCAGGCTGTGGACAAGCTGGATAATAATGACCTGAAACGTTAAGTCCTTCAGCACAACCCATATCATTTAAATGGTTTTTCTGTAACCCAAGTGCCTCTGATAACAGCTCAAACAACATTTTCACAAGCTTCATTACTTGACTTGAATACTCTATTAGTATCTTCCTACAATTTCATAGTAATCCAATATTAATTGTTACGTTTAGTAAAATATTATTGAATGCACTATTTAATTTACTAAAAAAAACTATATTATATAATAGCACGCAAGTTGCAAAGACTAAAATAATGCATAATAATAAAGGGTATTTTTTTCAAATTCATCTTGTACCTTTATTTCTTGGTAAATTTGTCAAAAACTACCTTATAAAATATGATTTTTGCGAAAAACTACCTTATAAAAAAAATGTTGTAATAAACTACCTTATAAAAATTTTATGTTGTAAGATACTACCTTTGGCCATATTATGAGCATTAATTCAAAATTACGACGTTGACTTTACTAGGTGCATATTACGCGACATCTAACGGGAAAGACGTAATTAAATGGCACGTGACATATATATGGTAAAGTCAATCCCGAAATTTCAATCAAACGTTCGTAATTTGGGAAAAGATAGTATCTTACAACATAAATTTTTTATAAGGTAGTTTATTACAACATTTTTTTATAAGGTAGTTTTTCGCAAAAATCATATTTTATAAGGTAGTTTTTGAAAAATTTGCCTTATTTCTTTAGTAATTAGAAAATGAAACAATTTGAAAACTTATTATCATGCATGAAAGGAGTTAAGAGGATGTGAAAAAACAAAAGAGAATGACAAACCTGCAAGGGGGAGGTAATTCATCAGGATGAGGAGGATGAGGAGCCATCCTACAACCAAAAGAGTCTCTCCAATTAGCTGCAGGTCCAGTATAGAGATCAACATTGCTAAGATAAGTGAATCTCTTATTTGCAAAATCTCTTGAATAATAATATTTCTTCACCTCATCACCTTGCTCAAAAAAATCTCTTACTCCTTGCAACATCTCCTCCAAAACCCTGTCTGAAATCTCATGATTCACCACTTGGAAAAATCCCCATGTCTTTGATGCCTCTAGAATCTCCTCAATTGCTTTCTTCCTGAGCTCTGAATCATTTTCACTAGCTGAAAGATCTATGATTGGAAAACGAAACCTAGAAGCAACATCATTAGTAGTGTTTGTTTTTGGAGGTTGAGCTCGTTTAGAAATTGGGTGGATGAAGATGGAGGGAATGGTTGTAACACCAGCATCAACAATTCCCTTAACTCCTAACTTTGTTTCATCAAAGGCTCTTAATTCTACTTCTCTATCACTACTCTTATTGGACATCTTTATTAATTTATTGGGTGATAATAGTCAGAGAACCGAGTAATGAAAGGTCTATATAAACTGAGATTTGTTTGGCTAAGAATTTTTTTTATATAGAAGAGAGGGGGTAAGTAGGAGGGGGTAAGAGGGAAACATAAGAAGCGAGAGGGAAAAAAAAAGTTTGCAAAACTGTTGGAAATAACTACATGTAACTTTTTTCCTTATAAGGATTTTATATAACTTTTTATTTTTTGATATACCTTAAATGAAATTTTTTCACATGAAATAAAATTTATAATTTCTTACCTTTTTAAACTGATATATTTCCCTCTCAAACAGAAATGAAAAATATAATAAAAAGTTAAAATAAAATATATAATTTCTTTCCTTTTAAAACCGATATATTTCCTTCTTAAACATAAATGAAAAATATAATAAAAATAAAAATGTATTTTTTTAGTAATAAAGTACTTGTTATAAATAGAGAGAAAGAGAGGAGAAATTGGGAGAGAACAATGGTATGTTTTATTCCATGAACAATAGGGTATATATACATACAATATAATAGGGTTTTCTTGGAGAACAATAAACCCTAGATCTAGAATATTCCAGACAGATATTATGCGTATAATGGACATCCACATAATATTTTCATAACACTCCCCCTTGGATGTCCATTAATGAAGATTATGCTTCGTTAGAACCTTAATAGGAAAACCCTGTGGGTAAAAACCTAGTGAAGGAAAAAGAGTACATCATTCTTCGTAATCCGTTTGAGATGTTGCCTCGTTAAAAACCTTACCAGGAAAACCCAGTGGGACAAAACCTTGGTTAAGGGAAAAAGAGCGCAATGCGTATTTCTCCCCCTGATGAATACAATATTTGAGATCTTTAAGTGCAATCAATCCAATATTGTTGAGTAGCTTTTCAAATGCAGCATCATGGAGTTCCTTGAAACTCGATTCTCCATAGTTTTAACTTGAATCTTCAATTCTCTACTTGAACATATGAAGTGAATATCTTTATCACTAAAGTTTTGAAAATAATACCTCCAAGATCTTGTGCTTTTCTCTATCTCATTCAATACGTTTGTTTTCGAGTTTCCCGATGCATAATATAATACTACTTTAGCTTCACCTGAGATAAATACATTTTCTTAAACATGATATTGCAAAACTTATCCATACATGTTGAACATATATACCTTCTTCTGGAGGTCATAAGTGGTAGTTTTCGATCAATAATGATTAAACTTTCTTTGGTCATATACTTTCATGGCAATACAGGATAAATAACAATATCATTGTCCAACTTGGAGGTGTAATATATCTAATAATCTTCTTTATGGTTCTTCTGGACCATAAAATAATATCAATTGGAAGGACAATACATACATTTTCTTAAATTTTAAGATGATTCATAGTTGTACAATAATTCTTTCATGAATAAATTAATATGTGTATTTCATAACTTTCAAGTACTCAAACTACTGGTTGAGACGACATTTCAAAACACTCTTTTAGAGTTTTGATAATATCTTATCAATGTTGTATATTCATGTGCAAAACTTAAAAGGCTAGATGTTTAAGAACATCATGTATAGTTCTCCAGGAACTCTTCTTATTTGCATGATTCATAACATGCTGTTAAATTAACATTATATATAAGATTGGAGTAAGAATCTCCTCTTATAATTTTTCATAAAATTGCAAATCCGTCTTACCATTCTTTGGATGCATATTCATGTACGACATCATAATGTTTTGAAACATGTAATACAAAATTATAACTGGATAATTCTACATCATACCATGATAAAACATAAAACAAACTAAATGTATGATGAATGATGCATGATACATTTACCTATTAACTACACATGTATATGAATGTAAGAATCAAATGCAAAACACTATACAATGTGGATATTTCAAATCCATAACTTGTTGGACTTCAAGCCCATGAGCTCATTTGATCATTATAGTTATGTCTACATCGAAACAGACATAGATTTACGATCCCCTATTCAAAATCCATTATTTCTCGCATATGCATTATATTTCGGTTCCATTTTCTACCGGTATCATCAAAATTCTTCAACATATATTTTGCATGCTATTCATCAATGATATCTGAATACTTATTCAATAGGTACCATTAATTTTTCTCACGAGCCATCTATTATTATTCAGATATCTATACCACTTCAAAGGTATTTCATACACTATATAATTAATAGTGTTTTCTTTATTTTCAAAAATATCATCAACTGCATTATCTTGCCATCATTTTCATATAATCACTATGTTGGAACCGTATTTATAATCTATACTTCAGTTGTAGATATTTAAATAAATATTGGCAAGATATATATTTCTCAACACTTACTATATGTAACATCGACCACTATGACTATCATACACCTTTATGCCTATGAACATGTAACAATTTAATACAATCAAGTCATAGATATTTATGTCCAAACATATTTCGAGGACATAAAGCTGGCATGTACACTTACTCATATGGGGATCAATTTATTATCTTTCAATTTTGCCAACTTATTCTTGCTCGTCTCCCCCTAAGTTGGCAAAATATTTTCAATATGTTATGGGGCATAAAAAATTTCACCAACTAAATAATACACTTTTCAACGCGTATTTTGATAAATATTACATACTTTTTTTCTCTTCTAGAGATCAACATTGATTATGGGGAGTAGATATGATATGTAGTTATTTTCTTCATATTTCTCTTTTCGTGCTGACGTATGTACCCCGATCAAGAGATTTATGATGCTTATTTATGATACTTAAATCAATCACAAAATACTTGTAAACTTATTGGTGATCTTCAAGTCACCTACTATCATTCTGGTGAACTTCAGGTCACGTACTATCATGGTGAACTTCAAATCACCTATCATTATACAATTTTTCAAAATCATTAATATCTCTTGTATTTATTTTCTCAATCGATTCATTATAACTATTCGATTGAAATAATTCAACCTCATCATTTTGTCCTGCCTTTGATTATAGACAACATATGAGGGAGTGTCAACACATAAAATTTTATTTGATAAGAATTTTTGAATTCTCATAACGGGTGTTCTTAAACCCGGATGGCCTGGATTATCACATCATGTGTATATAATATCATATAAAATATTTCATTCAATAACTGCTGGTTATCTTCTCAGAGTGATCACTGTAATTATAGAATACTATATTTTGAACATATTGTGATGTGATATAACGACACAAACTGGTGTCTCAATTATAACGGCAAGACAATCTAAACAAAACTTATGGAAGATAGCTTATACTCTTCAAGAGTATCCATTACAACTTTGGTACATATCACAAAAGTATACATCTTCAGAATGTAGTATATTACTCATGCTCATAGAGCGAGCCAATAAGACATGATCAAATATTTGTACCAAGTTTAACACATAGTATTACAATCCTGATCATATACTACTAATTTTATTATGTTGAGAGCTATTTCCCACTAATCCTTGCATGCATTCATGTATAAATTTGGTTTGGAGAGCGCTACAATATTTACTAGACATATATTTTCATACACTATGTTTATCTACAATTTATTCCCTTTTGATGGGTGCTAATAAAGCTCAACAAGATTCTTTGGTGTAATGGGCCAAACATTTGTTCATTTTTCCTCTGCAACCAACCAAAAATATAAAATTTGTATTTTCTCATCATTAACTTTAACATGCTTTTCATCATTTACAATCTCACTTCTGATGTGTATATGTGTATTTTGAAATTACATTTGTACTCATTTATTCACCCATGATTATACTATATTTTACTTTCACATCCTCGATCATGACTATTGACATTATCTTCACTATCTTTAGTCATGCAATTTCTCATTCACTTTTGGGAATGGTTTACCAAATTGAACGTGATCATAATACTTTTCTTCAGGATTTCGTTATTGCCTCATCCACCCAAAAGACAATATATAACTATTTAAAAATACTCTTAAATCTCTCTCAAAAATATCGTGTCTGCAGGACCACACTAGTTTCATGAAAGAAATGTAGGGTATCTTGACAACAAGATTTAGAAACTATTATAGTTTTGTAGGTCATATTTTCTTGTACTTCTCCAAAAGGTCTGCGGGCCTATAATGGTCAAAAGTCTAAACTTAAGTCGTGAAGCTATTTTGACTTGTAAACAACAGTCAAGGGTATATTCGCATTTCAACATATAACATCCTTAATAAATAATTTTCTTCAGGGAAGAGCAAGACCACATATTTAAGTTCTTCAATATTATCTAGTAAATTCTATTATAAATTCTACTTGTTTTAGTAGACCAATACCTTTTTTTTTTCTCCATAGCGGTAACATACATTGGTCAAGTATCATTTTTATCTTGTTCTTGTTTGTTGACATCTTTGTCCCACTTCTGGTGGGAATATGAGTTATTGAGAGAACCATCTCGGCCTCAAACTCGACCATATTCTATCCACGCCCACGTCCATATATGACTACGTCCTCAACCACTTTTGTTGTGTGGTATTTTCTTTCCCATTATGGGATGTCCTTAAGGGAATGTAGCAGGACCAGTTGGACGTGAATCTTAATTTTTAATCAATAGCTCGTTAATATATTTTATTTTTTTCAGCCACAAGGAGACAAGATATAAGTTCAAAATATTTCTTAATATCTTTTCACTATATTGTGTCTGCAGGACAACTTATTTGAGTGAAAGTTGCAATTCCTCCATCATTTTTGCATCAATGACTTTCTCTCCACATAAATTCAAATGTGAAGTAAGTCTGAACATAACTAAGTTATATTCAGTTACAGACTTAAAGTCTTGTAGTCTTAAATTTAATCAGTCATATCAAACTTTAGGTAATGTTACAGTTTTCTGGTGGTCATACCTCTCCTTTAGATTATTACAAAGGATTTGTGGATGTTTTACAGTAAAATACTCAACTTTAAGACCCTAGTGTCTTTTGTATCTAGCTGAATTTAATTATCTACCACCAAGACAAATAGTTTTAATATCAAGAGCCGCAAATTCAAGTTTTCTAAGATTCGACATACCTCAATATACAAAATATTGAAAATTAGGGAACATTTACAACAATAAACTAATTAAAAAAAAATTATGTTTAACCAAATCATGCGATATACCGTATAATACTTGACTAGTTAAAACAAAACAAAAGCAATGTAAATACAAATAATTAATTTATATGTTTCTTAATTAATCATACGTGTGCTGAAATAATTTGCACGAACTGACATACGAATAATTAGCACGAATAATGCGACAAAAATAATACAATTGCAGTAATATTATATTGAGTCCCTCAACCAAATTCACAATTAGAGGATCACAATGACTCTAGTCATCTCACTTTATCCAATTTAATAGTATTAGTCATGTATAGTGCGGCATAATCCATAAACTTTGGAAGAAAAATTGGAACAAAGATAAACAAAGTAACGTGCATTAATCAAACAAAAATCTTTAAACTTTTGCCATGAGATAAATAATACGGAGTAACATAATCCTTACCTATATAAAAAAGCCGATCAAGGCTGAAAGTTTCGCGTAATTTTATCTTCCAATTTTACCCCTCCTCATAACAATTTATTACAGGTTTAATTACCTATTTATTTTCCATCGCGTTCTCTGCGATAACTATTCGGCGAGTCGGCGTCAACTTCACTAACTTCCCTTTTCTCTCTCCTCCGTTGAAACTACTTCGTTAATCTTTTCTGATTCAGGTTCGTTTTTTTAATTTCTGTAATTCAAATTTTTTAAGTTACATTATAGTTTGGTTTAATTGAAATTATCGAATTTGACATGCTTTTCAGATCTAAGGTTAGGTTTTTGATATGGTTTTGGTACTTTAATTTGTGTTTGATGATTTTGATTTAGTAATTTGATTTTCGGTGATTCATTTCCCCAATATTCTTCAATATCAATATAGACATACGGTGTATAGCAGAGGAAGGAAAGGACTCGGTGGAGCTCTAGCAATTTCAGTAATTACTATAGATGGATGCATGGGGTGTTGTTCTTCAATTGAGATGATTCAATTTTTTTTTTTCTGATGGTGGAAATGTTGATGTTGTGTCTGTTCAAGATGGAGTAATAACCCTTGAACTTCTTTCCTCTTCTCTTCTATTCTTTTTCAATTGAAATACTTTTTTTTTTTTTTTGCATATTTGGTGTTTGATTGTCATTTTTTTTGTTTAATCCCATTTGATAAGTTGTTGATCATCATTGATTTAATTGCCTTTTGGTTTTAGAAGTTTTCATATATATGGGTGAGCAAAGATGTAGTCAATGATCATGATTATCTGTTTGATGTTGTTAGTTTATCCAAGTTCATTGATTTGGGGTTATGGTTTTAGGTTTTTGTTGACTAAACTTGCCTATTCAAGGTTCATTTAGGTTTATGTGTGTGAAATCTGTCGGCTATTTGAAAGCATTCCGTAGTTTGCAGTCAATGTGATAGACTTGTTTTTGGCTGCCTATTTCATGAAATGGTGTGTGACCTTGGCGATTTGAGGTATTAGGTCCATTGTTTGCATTAATAACAGAAATGGGAGCATATCACTTTCAAATTCATCAGGAAGCTTTTCAATGACGTCCTCTTGATCCATAGGTTTGCCAAGGATAGAAATTATGTTTGTCTGTCAACTTTGCTGCTATCTTGCTTTTAATGCTTCTCTGTTCAAATATACTGGCTTGCGAAATCAATTAACATATTTGTGAATCTCTATTACATAAGACAAGCAAGCGCTTGTTTAGAAGGATTCCCGGATGATGGATAGCATGAGATAGTGACAATCTGGTGCTCTTACGCATAAGAAAAGTACATCTACCAAGTTTCCAACTGTCAATTTTATCTTCCCAAAATGTTAAGATAGATGCATAGTTTGCAAGTACCGGTTGGTGATAAAAGATAGAACTCATAGGCACCTACAAGTGTGTTATTTTTTATTATGGAATTTTACGAGTATATACTTCCTTCTTTGTGCAGTGGGTAGATCCAAGGTTGTTTGGTACTTTTGGAGACAAAATAAGGAATAGGTACATACTCACCAAACAATTTGGTTCATATTAATTCATAGCACGTCCTATGAGAAGTTTGAAGAACCCAGATGCAGAATTTGCTTATAGATCCTGTAGAGGCTGTAAATCCTAAACTTGTTTATGAAACAAGTGAAGATGATTAGACATTTCTATGCAAGCTGGGTTATACCAAAGAGCAAATCAGTCTAATACCAGGCAATAAGAGTTCTCCTGTCCGAAAAAGAGTTTATCACCAAACAACGTTAACTATGACTAATGTAGGGGTTGCTAATTCCACATACATAGAAAAAGTCGAATCAGGTGAAAAAATAAAGGTGGCGGTGATCCTAAAACACTTTCGTTTACATCATTGAAGAACAAAAGTACTTTGATGTGAGTGTTACTTAGCAAGTAGGTATCAGGTCTCTGCATCACTGGTTTGGTCTGATGGAAGTTATTTTATTCGGAGTCCTGTTATTGTATGCAATACGTAGCTTAATATGTTGATATAAGGAATACTACTATATTATGTGATTTATAATTCTTTTGTTCCCAAGTAATAATATGAACATTACCATGTATCAAGTATTCTATAATTACAACTATATAGAAGACACGTGCAAAGCACGTGCCCTTTACTAGTCATAAACAAAAGTATGTGGTGAGGAACAGAGACAAACATGCGGCAAATTAGTTGTGCATCTACTCAATTGCGGTAAACGGAAAACATAACTGCATGAGTCTCCAACTCATCTTGCGGAAAATTAATTAAAACACTTAAAACACAATTAAAAGTTCTTGTTGTTCCTTAATTAATCAAATCCAGCAAATAAAAATAGTCGTCAATTTGATAACAAGAAAAGTGATAATACTTACCTCAATGGTAGATGATTTTTTATTTCTAGTTAGCTCAGTCACCTAGGGTTTGGTGCTGATAACGTGTTATAAATAGAGAGAAAGAGAGGAGAAATTGGGAGAGAATAATGGTATGTTTTATTCCATGAACAATAGGGTATATATACATACAATATAATAGGGTTTTTTTTGGAGAACAATAAACCTTAGATCTAGAATATTCCAGAAAGATATTATGGGTATAATGGGCATCCACATAATATTTCATAACCGTACTATATTTAATTTATTTGATTTTAAACCAATTTCTTTCATTTTAAACCAATTTATTACCTTTTTAAAACCACACTGAAAATTAAAATAAAGTGAACGTGTATTGCATGTACAAGGGCAATGGGAACTTTTAGTATTAAAATTTTATCACTTTTACAACCTTACAAATAACTCGATTTCTTTTTGACCACCTATTAAAAATAAAAATTGTATTTTAAATTCTTAAAAAACATATTAAAACTTTTATTTTTCTACCATTAAACAGATTACGTCAAAATTCCGTTAGTCTGACCCATATCTTCATTTATGTTCCTAAATTTCCATGACTTTCCTTCTTTTCCTCCCTCTTTCTTTCCCTTCATTTAATCTTAACTAGTCTTATATGCACGCTATGTGTGCGAGATAGTTTTGGATCCTTTAGAGTTCTAAAATAAATCTACAAGGTAGAATTTGAACATCTCAACCATTGAATGAAAAATCAATGGTTCATATATTATCTTTCCAAAATTTCTCTTATTTTTTCTCATCAATATGAGCCATTGGTTTTAAAATGTATGCTTTAAATACAACTCTACCTTGTAGAGTTTTATTAAAATTCTAGAGGATCCGGACTGGTGCGAGATTATATAAAAACTAAAAATTGTATTTTTAACAACTAATCACAATAAATAATATGTTAGAAAAATGGTGTGCTTCGTAGCAAATACTGTAATGGGCGTGTGAGGTAGATATGTTCGTTGATCGAGCGAATACTTCGAATGCTTTGAGGGGCGTGCTGAACAGTGTAGACATCCTCAAGAAAGGAGTGAGCTCAGCTGTGGGTAACGGTAAAAAGACTCGATTTTGGCTGCATCGTTGGGCAACAAATGAGCCTTTGATCTCCTTAGCCGACCCACCCCCTGACATGGCTATCCGAGATGCTACGGTTCAGGAGATGTGGGACGTTAATAATGGCTGGAAGTATGAACGGTTTGCGGATGGTCTGTCTGTTGATGTGTTGGGCGTAATAGCTTCACACGAGCTAGTTGAAGACGATGAGCTAGTTGAAGACGATGAGGTAGTCGATGAGGTTTACTGGAACGGGTCGACAAATGGAGGTTTTACCATTCAATCAGCTATGCAACTCTTACGTGATAACAATAGTCCGAGTATCCAACAAGTGAGGGTTCGTATGTTTTTATGGCTTGTAATTCAAGACAGACTAATGACTAACGCAAATAGGTTTGTCCGGAAAATAGCCAACGATCCCAGGTGCAAAGTGTGTGGGGAAGTTGAAGACTCTGAACATATTGTTAGGAGATGCCCGATGGCTCGCATGGTGTGGCGAAAGTTAGGGTGGAATGATGCTAGGATTGAATCGGTAACCCCTTTTCCGGATTGGCTACTCGCGAACATAGACAGTGAGGGAGAGAGGTCGAATGAGGACAGTGCCATAGTCTTTGCTACAACTCTTTGGTGGATATGGCGTTGGAGGAACAAAATGTGTTTCGAAAGAGATGCGAACATACCATTAGACAAGGCTGCATTCATTTATGCGAGGGTGGGAGAGATTATTAGAGCTCGGGCCAGGAGTGTGCTATGTGGGAGCAACAGAAAGAGAGGCAGGGAGGAAGTGTTTGTAAGGTGGATGCACCCTCAGCTCGCGAGGGGTGGGTCAAACTAAACACGGATGGGGCCGCAAAAGGGAACCCGGGGGGAGATTCATGTGACCTTCGCGATCAACTGTGGGAGTTGTTCGTGCACCAAAGCTGAGTTGTTAGGGGTCTTGCGCGGGCTGGCCGTTGCACCAAAGCTGAGTTGAATGGGGGCCATCGCAAAGTGCAATTGTCGGTGGACTCGGAGGTGGTCGTTCGTTTGTTGGTGGAGCGCATCCCAAAAAACTCTCCATACATACACATCATTAGAAAATGTAGATCTCTTATCCGAAGACAGGAATGGGAGGTTACTATAAGTCATTGCTATAGAGAAGCCAACCGAGCGGTGGATTGGTTGGCAAACTTTGGAGTGGACATGACTCCGAAGGTGGTGATCTTTGAGGCGGTCCCGGTGGGCCTTCATGCTGTTTTATTGGAGGACTTGAGCGGAGTAACCCGGGCTAGGTTGGTTCCGGTTCATAGGGACTAAGTCTTGCTGCGGTAGTCGGCTAGTAGTGTAGCTTGTTTTTTGCTTCTTTTTGTTGCTTTCATTTTGACTTAGTTCGTTTTATTTTCCTGTGTGTTTTGTTTATTTGTTAGGGGTCCTCCCCTCTCTTTCACCAAAAAAAAAAAAGAAAAGAAAAATTGTTCAAAAAGTTCATATGAATAAAAATTAGATGTAATAATCTCTAGGTAAGAAAAACATTTACATAGTCAAACAATGTAATACACGTATTATATGACGAAAATTCTAAATTGTAGTACTAAAGTTAAGAAAAATTAGCATATAAATAATGTGTTTCACTTTTCTTTTTTTCACACAATGAACTTAGCTAATCACATGTTTTCTGCTCAATTGATTTGGAACACATAACTAACATTATAGGATTTACACTAACATTTTTATGAACTGAAATGTCAAAATTATTTCCAAATACGGAGTAACATTTTCGAAGAATCAAATATTCAAATCGGCCAATATTCAAATAAAGAGAAGTCCAATCTAAACAAAAAAAACACAACTTTAAGATTAGATAATTTTAACAAACAAAGGAAGCTTCAACATAGTCACCAGTACAGTAAAGCCCAGGCCGTTGAGTAAAACCTTGACGCTTGACAACTTCCTAGTCTTTGACACAATCTCATCGTTCTGAATATCTCCCTTAGAGTCCCTCAGTATCGACTGAATCGAGTTGCTGAAAGCTCGTATTTTGAAATCTGCAATTAGAGATTTAAAAATGTAAGAGATTATTTAATTAAAAGCATGAATTAAAATGTGAAATAATTATTTAAAATTCATAAAGGCGTGAAACTTACATACCTTATATTTTCAAATCTGCAAAATAAATTAACGAAATTATATAAGTTAGATCGATTTAATTTACATAGCAACAATCTTTAAAAAGAACATTTGTTTATGCATAAAAATTCACGAATTATTGTTATGCATACTATAATTCCATGTATTTTTATGCATAAACAGATTTTAATAGCCCTATCCTTGAAGTAGTTACATTAAAAGTTCATGAATTTGTTAAATGTTTAATTATTTAAGTTATGTTGTTGTTGGTTATGCATTAAACTTTACAAATCTCTATTAAAAGTGTGAATTTCTATTTTTATTTTCTTGCAAGAATTCGTGAGAAAAATATACTTTCTTGTATGGGAGCGACTTCAAGGATCGTGATGTGGCTCTTCTGAGAATCAAACTTTGCGAATGATTTTTCTTCTTCTGAGAATCAGTGCGGTAGAACGTTTTTTTCCGCTTCTGGTTTTTGGAGAATTTTTTTTTGCAAACTTTGGAGATTTTTTTAGACTGTTTTTGGTTTACTATGTAAATTTGTTTTAATTTGGAAATTAGAATAAGCTGTAATAATTTGTAATATTTCCTTTCCTAATGTTTATTTCATTTCCTGATTTAAATGCTCAATCAATCCTAATTTAGGTATTGCATTCAATTGTACAACTAATGGCCCCTACTCACCATTTTGGGTGTTTTATTATGGCAGTCAAATTAGGTTTGCAAGTTAGATTAAACAGTAAAACTGTGAAGTGTGTTTCTGTATATTACTTGGGGGACGTACACGAATAGTGATGTTACTAAAAAGCCCTCAGCGGTTGGCTTATATAATAGAGATACTTGAAAACTTAAAGTTACCGCAGAAAATATATTTTCAGAAAATATATTCTGATTTTCTCAATTTTTAGAAAACAATTTTCGTAATATTAGAAAACTATTCACGAAATTTCAGAAAACAATTCTTGCTATTACACACGTGGTATTACTTGTGGTCAGCAAACAACTGGGGCCCTCAATTTCGGTGGTTAGTTTAATTATGACCACTGAAGTATGATCGAGCTACGAAAATTCTAATCTAATATATCTAATATATAAATGAGGCATATTTGCTGAAATATTAGAGCGTCACCTAGGATTACTAATGATTTCTGTTGGAAATCCTAGTGAGACAACAAAAGAAAATGAGTGGGAAAATGTGGGAATATGAAAAGTCCCACATGGGAAAAACACAAACCATATTCAATGTTTATATTTGGGGGTTTGAGGGAAACATTTGTTTAAGAAAGCATGTGAGTGGCATGGGTGGTCACAACACACACGCGCGCGCGCGCGCCGGGCCGGGTCGGGCTCGGGCAAGGCCCTTGGTACTTGGGCCTTGGTACTTGGTACTTGGTACTTGGTACTTGGTACTTGGTACTTGGTACTTGGTACTTGGCGAATGCGGTTCGCGGGCGTGGGGTGGGTTTTGTGGGCCGGGTTATTCTTTTTGGTCAAGGGCGGTTTGATTAAGTCAGAAGACTTAATCAACCCACTAACTTTGGAAACTGCTCCATTAATCACGTCATTACTCCCCACTAGCCGTTTTATGACTGTTGCAGTTCCCCATTACTCCCGTAACTTCTCCACTAGCCGTTTTTTGCTGTTACAGCTTCCCAAAAGCCTCACTATAAATTCATCGTTCATTTCCACAAAAATATACAGAAACTTACAATCAATCTCTCTCACAAATTCCTCTCTTTCTGGGCAAATATTCTGGTCTCCAATCGGGGATTGTGAGTGCACATAATTCTCGGTGTCGTGTAAACCCTGGAGGGCAACCGCAAGCGTTCTACTGCATCGGAGGTAGCGCGGAATTGTCTTTTAGAGCAGTGGTCCGGCCACGGCACGACAATTGTTTCAGTTCGTATTACGCAATATCCAGTTAAGTCGTTCCAATTACTTATTTAGCTAACAATCTAAAAGACAATATTCTGTTATGGCTATGAATATGTCGAAATTTCTTATTCCTGATATGTCGAAATTGGAACCTCTTGATGGGAAAAACTATAAACGTTGGGCTGTTAGGATGAGATTTTATTTGGAGCAAATTGATGTTGCGTATGTTATTTCTGATGTTCTGAAACCTGTTAATGATGATGAATTGCATGATTTTGAGGTTAAGTTTGCTAAGGATGATAGAACCTGTAAGGGAATGCTGTTGCATCATATGTCGAATGTTTTGCTTGACATTTACATGGGCTATAATCATGCTAGGGATATTTGGGATGGTTTAGAGAAAAAGTATGGAACTGATGATGCCGGTACGAAACGTTATTGTGTTAGTAAATGGTTAGGTTTTCAAGTTGAAGATGATAAACCTATTATTGATCAGATTCATGCATATGAGAATATCTGTATTGCTATGGCTGCCGAGGGTTTGAGTATATGTGATATAACTCTTGCTATTGTTTTAATTGAGAAACTGCCACCCTCATGGAAAGACTTTAGAAACCAGTTAATGCATAAGAAGAAAGACCTTACCCTAGAGGAACTCGTAGGTCACCTAAAAATTGAGGAGGAGAACCGTATTAAGGATAAGGGTCAATTTGTATTTTCTGGGTCTGCTAAAGCTAATCTGGTTGAACCTAGGGGCAATTTCTATTCTGATAAGTTTAAGGGGAAGGGCAGTCAGTTCAAGCCTCAAGGGAAAATTCAGAAGTATAAGTTTAAGGGTAACTGTTTCGAATGTGGGAAGGCTGGTCACAAGTCCAGGGATTGCAGGGTCAAGAAGAAGCCAGATCAGAGTCAAGCTCACCTTGTTGAAGCAGTTGCTGATCCTAACAATTTTATTGCTGTTGTTTCAGAAGCTAATCTGGCAGGTGATGTTGCTGAGTGGATAGTTGATACAGGAGCAACCAGGCACAATTGCACCAACAAAGAAATGTTCACTTCCTACGAGAAGACTGATGGTGAAAATGTATTCATGGGTAACTCTGCTTCTGCAACTGTTCAAGGCAAAGGGAAGACCGTTCTCACTCTCACTTCTGGAAAAACACTCACTTTAACTAATGTTTTGCATGTCCCAGAAATGCGTAGGAATTTAATTTCCGGTAGTTTACTTATGAAAGCTGGTTTGAAGTTGTCCTTTGATTCTGATAGGCTAGTTATTACTCACAATGGGGAATTTGTGGGAAAGGGTTTTTGTAATGGGGGGTTGTTTACTCTTGATGTTTCCATTGAAATTATGAATAAGAAAGCTAGTACTTCTTCTGCTTATATTGCTGAGTCTATTGATTTATGGCATGCTAGATTGGGTCATGTTAATATTGCTTCAATTAAAAGACTCAAACAAATGAACATGATTCCAAGCTTTTCTAAAACTGATTTTGCAAAATGTGAAGTATGTG
Organism: Spinacia oleracea; assembly: GCF_020520425.1. Lineage (NCBI taxonomy): Eukaryota > Viridiplantae > Streptophyta > Magnoliopsida > Caryophyllales > Amaranthaceae > Spinacia > Spinacia oleracea. The sequence continues at coordinate 13,961,923 of NC_079489.1, read as the reverse complement.
TTGAAGCAAAATTTGCAAAGAAACCCTTTAAATCAATAGATAGACAGACAGAAGTACTAGAACTTGTTCATAGTGACTTGGGGGATTTTAAAAACTATGAAAGCAGGGGCGGTAAAAGATACTACATTACTTTTGTTGATGACTGCTCTAGATTCACCATGGTTTATCTTCTCAGGTCTAAGGATGAGGCTGAGGAGATGTTCCTCAAGTACAAGGCTGAAGTTGAAAACCAGCTAGACAGGAAAATCAAGAGACTTAGGAGTGATAGGGGGGGTGAGTATGACCCTAACACTCTTAAGGCGTTTTGTGAACAGAATGGTATAGTTCACGAAACAACAGCTCCTTACACACCCGAACAAAACGGGATTGCTGAAAGGAAAAATAGAACTTTAAAAAATATGATGAATTCAATGCTTATTAGTTCTGGGCTTCCTGATAATATGTAGGGGGAAGCTATTCTTTCTGCTTGTCATGTTTTGAACAGGGTGCCCCACAAGAAGCTGGACAAGACCCCATATGAGCTATGGAAAGGTCGAGCACCAAGCCTGAAATACTTGAAAGTGTGGGGGTGCTTAGCAAAGGTTGCCTTACCTAGTTTCAAAAGAGACAAGATTGGTCCCAAAACGGTTGATTCTATCTTTATTGGTTATGCTTATCAAAGTTCTGCTTATCGTTTTTTAGTTAAAGGTGCTAACAACTCTTATGCAAGTGGTAACATTATTGAAGCAAGAGATGCTGAGTCTTTTGAAAACACTTTTCCTTTAAAGATCTCTTGCATTAGTAATGATGTACCATCCTCTAGCACCTCTAATGCTTTACCCATTGCTCCTTGTTCCACTACTAATAATGAGTCTGATTTAGAACCAAGGAGAAGCAAAAGGGCAAGAAAGGAAACAAGTTATGGTGATGATTTTGTTACTGCTTTCCTAACTGAACCTTTCTTGATTACTGATGATTTTGTGTATGTATTTATCCTAGAAGACGACCCTAGAACCTATGAAGAGGCAATGAGGTCGGTTGATGCAGTTTTCTGGAAAGAGGCCATTGATAGCGAACTTCAGTCAATCCTAAGTAATAATACTTGGGAATTGGTTGATCTGCCTAGAGGTTGTAAACCCATCACCTGTAAGTGGATTTTTAGGAAAAAGTTGAAATCATGTGGGTCCATTGATAAATATAAGGCCAGGATTGTGGTAAGGGGTTTTACTCAAAAACATGGCATTGATTATTTTGATACATACTCTCCTGTAACTAAGATTGCAACCATTAGAACCTTAATTGCTCTTGCATGCATTCATGATCTTGTTGTGCATCAAATGGATGTGAAAACTGCATTTTTAAATGGTGATTTAGATGAAGAGATTTATATGGTTCAACCTGAAGGTTTTGTTGTTCCAGGTCAAGAAAACAAAGTTTGTAAACTGGTCAAGTCATTGTATGGGCTTAAGCAAGCGCCTAAGCAATGGCATGACAAGTTTGACAAGACGATGACTAGTAATGGCTATCATGTAAATGAAGGTGATTCTTGCGTTTATTATAAACATGATTCTTCTGGTTGTGTGATTATTTGTCTTTATGTGGATGACATGCTAATTTTTGGCACTGATTTGGATCGAGTGAATGAAACAAAAGAATTCTTGAGTTCAAAATTTGAAATGAAAGATATGGGTGAGGCAGATGTGATTTTGGGAGTGAAAATTATTAGAACTCCAAATGGCATTTGTCTCAGCCAAGCTCACTATGTTGAAAAGCTTCTTAAAAAGTTTGATTCATTTTATGTCGATCCAATCAAGACCCCTTATGATATAAGCATTCATTTAAAGAAAAACAAAGGTGATCCTGTTTGTCAATCTGAGTATGCTAAAATTATTGGTAGTGTTATGTTTCTCATGAACTATACTAGACCTGACATTGCCTATTCTGTAAGTAGATTGAGCAGGTACACCCATAACCCAAGCAATGAGCATTGGGGTGCGTTAAGGCGATTGCTTAGGTACCTAAGGGGTACCATGGATTGGGGATTGCATTACTCCAAATTTCCAGGAGCATTGGAGGGTTATTCGGGCGAGGGGCCGTGGGCCTTGGGCCTTGGGCCTTGGTACTTGGTACTTGGCGAATGCGGTTCGCGGGCGTGGGGTGGGTTTTGTGGGCCGGGTTATTCTTTTTGGTCAAGGGCGGTTTGATTAAGTCAGAAGACTTAATCAACCCACTAACTTTGGAAACTGCTCCATTAATCACGTCTTTACTCCCCACTAGCCGTTTTATGACTGTTGCAGTTCCCCATTACTCCCGTAACTTCTCCACTAGCCGTTTTTTGCTGTTACAGCTTCCCAAAAGCCTCACTATAAATTCATCGTTCATTTCCACAAAAATATACAGAAACTTACAATCAATCTCTCTCACAAATTCCTCTCTTTCTGGGCAAATATTTTGGTCTCCAATCGGGGATTGTGAGTGCACATAATTCTCGGTGTCGTGTAAACCCTGGAGGGCAACCGCAAGCGTTCTACTGCATCGGAGGTAGCGCGGAATTGTCTTTTAGAGCAGTGGTCCGGCCACGGCACGACAATTGTTTCAGTTCGTATTACGCAATATCCAGTTAAGTCGTTCCAATTACTTATTTAGCTAACAATTTCGACCAATGAAAAATAAAAATAAGATTTCTAATTTATTTTTGAATTAAAAAAATCGATTTCCACGTATATAATTAATTAGGTGCCACGTAGATTAGGAATTAACTTTGTTAAGATAGAATTAATTAGAATTCTAATATACTACAACTGCTATCCTTCCCTTAAAAAAAAAAAAAGCTACTAGTATCCTAATTAATTAGTTGAGGTTAGAGGATTAGTACGTTAGTTTATAGAATTGTGTTAAGACTTAGGAGTACATATATAATTGTAGTACATATTTGCCGTTCATATATGAGAATAGATATAATTTGATTTATATTTGATAAACTTCTTTTTATACTACATAGTATAGTACTATATATAATTGTATTACCCCTAACTCCCTAAGACTCATTATTCACACAAAAAAATAATAAAAGAACCCAGTATATAATTAGGAATATAAACCCTAAATTAACAAACTTTATTTTACATAAATAAGAACATTTATTTTGAGGGAGAATTTAGCTAAATTAATCATGATCGACATTGAGAAGATGATTGCGACGGTAGTGGATGAAATAGGCATAGATGGGGAAACTGCCATCCGATTCTTCAATCAGATGATCGTAGGCGACGATCTGAGCTTCTCTATCATAGATCACAAGTATATTAATCATTCTCTCTTTTATTTAGTTAATGTATCTTGGTTTTTACCGTTAACATATATTGCTAATTATATTATTCTGGCTGGGGATTATGGTTTTAATTTGCCGTTAACATTGCCGTACGTTAACTACGTAGCTTTTAATTTATTTAATTAATGTCTTCTCAATGCAGGCTCGGATCTCTGCAAACTCTTCTCAGTGTTGGCTATGGAAACGAAAAAGATTCACCTGGGTATGATTAATTGACTTTTCTACGGTGCAACTAAAAACGTAAATAACTTCGAGTCCACTTGCATTACGATTACAAAAGTTGATATATTTCAAAACATGAATGTAATTAGCTTCTTTAAAATTTTGGGAAGATTAATATATAAAAGTTAATTTTTAGGTTTTTTTTTAAGGGAACATTAGGGTATGTTGATTGTATGTATTTTATGGGATGATTTTGCAATGACTACAGTAATTTGGTAAATCACCAAATTATTTTATGGGATGATTTTGCAATGATTACGAAGTACTACAATAATTTAATTTACATTAATTATTTATGTAATTACGCCATGTAAAATACTAAAATACCCTTGGTATTAATTGGGGTTGCAGAGAGAGTAGCACAATCATGGTTGAAGAACCATTCGAATTCTTCAACAAGGATGGACTTTTGTGTGTTGACAAAATCCTGCCCCTGCTTCCTCCAGTAGCACGTGATATATCAAAGAACCAACTGTACGCATTTTTTCATGCCCTTAATTGTGCTCAGAAGGCATTGGCATTCTTTAACAATAAAAATAAGGTGATTGTTTTGTTAATTTGCATATTTCTTAGTTTTTCCTTTATCTCGGTAGCCACCCCACCCACAGAATTTAAAGAACCTTCTAGCTCCACGAAAACTAGGAAAAACTAGCGCTTAGAGCCTCCTTTAATTTAGTCTCCAAAAAGACTCGGATTGTGACTTTCAACCGCTCAGACATCCATCCCCTTCGCCCGGTGTAGTGGAAAAAGGGTCATTTGCATCGCACTTTTAAGCATATTTGCGTCGCACATCGTGCGTGGCAAAAGCTCTCGACGCAAATGACTAAAAGTCATTTGCGTCGCACAAATTTGCGTCGCACAATTAGCAAACGTGCGACGCAAATAACTTTTCAACATGATGCCTGAAAAGTCATTTGCAACGCACATTAGCTAAATGTGCGACGCAAATAAGGTTCATTTGCGTCGCACATTTAGCTAATGTGCGTTGCAAATGACTTTTCAGGCACCATGTTGAAAAGTTATTTGCAACGCACATTAGATAAATGTGCGACGCAAATGACTTTTAGGCGCAAAAAAAAAAATTCATTTGCCACGCACAATAGCTTAATGTGCGACGCAAATGACAATTTTAGCGCCAAAAAATTAAGTCATTTGCCTCGCACATTGAGCTAACGTGCGTTGCAAATGACTTATTTTTTTAAAAAAAAATATTCGTTTTTTAATATTTTAGTTGGAAATTCCGACATGATCGTCTTTGAAATTAGACGGTTCATTCCCAATACCGGGAATACATTTATAATTAATACCTGTCACAAAAGTTTACAACGTAATTAACGTTCCCAATAAAAGGCAATTAAATTCGTCATAGATCGATCAACCAACATGTTACAACAAACATAAAATTATTACAACAAAGGTACGTAGCTAGCTAGAGATCAAGTTCATATTACAAATTAAGCTAAAAATTCGACATTGTTCATGAAGTAATCTGCCCAAAAATCTTTCACCTCATTAATCTCCTCCGCTGAATAAGGCAATGTTCTTGAAAAATCCTAAAAAAGTGTAAATAATTCAATTTATCAACGATTGATCAATATAATAGTTTTGTGTACTTCAATTTATTATATAAAGTACGTAGTTTATGAGAACATACCTTAGTAAGATCTTGACTATTACCATGATTCATTATTATGTCGTACATAAAACGCATGACGTAGTAGCCACAATCTAGTGATCCCGGTTGTTGAGCACACTAAATGCATTAAAATAAATAACACAAGTAAAATTTCTATCACATTGTATGTTATAATTTTGAAAAACTTATTTCTTAGGTAAATAATAAACTAATTATATATATATATACCTGTGCTGGAATCCATGTTAATTTAGTTCCCTTAGATTGTCCACCTAGTCTCTTGTAACTCCGAAAAGCACTACACATTCGATAAAATATGCAATTATATATACTTTGTTTACACATGTAAATGCAAAGAATATTTTACATGTAAGTGCAATTATATACTTTGTTTACACATGTAAATGCAATTATATACGTAGTAGTCACATTTAAGGCTAATTGGGTCGTACGTTCTAGGTCATTTTTAGGCAAAAATGATGTTTTCGAACCCAACTTTGAACCAAAGAACCTAAGGAATGTTTTCAAACTTATTACACGTCTCATATGCATAGTTATAACTTCCTAAGTCCCTTTACAATCTATTATTTCACATTTAAGGCTAATTGGGTCGTCCTAGGTCATTTTTAGGCAAAAATGATGTTTTCGAACCCAACTTTGAACCAAAGAACCTAAGGAATATTTTCAAACTTATTACACGTCTCATATGCATAGTTATAACTTCCTAAGTCCCTTTACAATCTATTATTTCACATTTAAGGCTATTTGGGTCGTCCTAGGTCATTTTTAGGCAAAAATGATGTTTTCGAACCCAACTTTGAACCAAAGAACCTAAGGAATGTTTTCAAACTTATTACACGTCTCATATGCATAGTTATAACTTTCTAAGGCCCTTTACAATCTATTATTTCACATTTAAGGCTATTTGGGTCGTCCTAGGTCATTTTTAGGCAAAAATGATGTTTTCGAACCCAACTTTGAACCAAAGAACCTAAGGAATGTTTTCAAACTTATTACACGTCTCATATGCATAGTTATAACTTTGTAAGGCCCTTTACAATCTATTATTTCACATTTAAGGCTATTTGGGTCGTCCTAGGTCATTTTTAGGCAAAAATGATGTTTTCGAACCCAACTTTGAACCAAAGAACCTAAGGAATGTTTTCAAACTTATTACACGTCTCATATGAATAGTTATAACTTTGTAAGGCCCTTTACAATCTATTATTTCACATTTAAGGCTATTTGGGTCGTCCTAGGTCATTTTTAGGCAAAAATGATGTTTTCGAACCCAACTTTGAACCAAAGAACCTAAGGAATGTTTTCAAACTTATTACACGTCTCATATGCATAGTTATAACTTTCTAAGGCCCTTTACAATCTATTATTTCACATTTAAGGCTATTTGGGTCGTCCTAGGTCATTTTTAGGCAAAAATGATGTTTTCGAACCCAACTTTGAACCAAAGAACCTAAGGAATGTTTTCAAACTTATTACACGTCTCATATGCATAGTTATAACTTTCTAAGGCCCTTTACAATCTATTATTTCACATTTAAGGCTATTTGGGTCGTCCTAGGTCATTTTTAGGCAAAAATGATGTTTTCGAACCCAACTTTGAACCAAAGAACCTAAGGAATGTTTTCAAACTTATTACACGTCTCATATGCATAGTTATAACTTTCTAAGTCCCTTTACAATCTATTATTTCACATTTAAGGCTAATTGGGTCGTCCTAGGTCATTTTTAGGCAAAAATGATGTTTTCGAACCCAACTTTGAACTAAAGAACCTAAGGCAAAAATTTTGGCAAAAATGGCATTTTCATATGCATACTTTACTTACTTGTTTAGTGGCTCCTTAATCATCAAATTTCTCTTCTTCTGTTGAGAATCAAATATGTAGACCTCACGTTTAGACAAGCAAAGAACTAAAAGCATCCAGTGACTCCTACATACAAACAATAAACGTATGTAGTTAGAAAAAAAAAGGTTAAATTTATAACAATCAATTAAAAACGAAGTTCAAAGTAATTTTCATACTTTTCGTAGTATGGACATAAGATGAATGTCTTAGAACTAAGTGCACTCATGGACCTCGTCATGTACAATAGAATTCGATCTGCATCGGACTTTAACATGGTGGCCGAGATCATCTCCGGGCACATGAATCCAATACTATTGGGGTGACAATCATCGTGAAAACACAACTCACTCAAAGCCCTATAATATAGAGTGTAAGAACGTTAAGACAATCATAAAAATCAAATTTAGGGGCAAAATATGAATTTAGGTAACTCACGTAGCAAAAACTTGTATTATTGATATATTGAGCCATGCTCCCGAGAGAAGTTGATCGGTGTCTTCAACGGTGACACTAATTTCAAAGTCCTTTTCCATATTGAATGTCCTTTTAGTGCAATGTACCTTAACGTGCTCCCCTTCTTTTAATCCCAACATCATAGTTTTCATCACATTGCACTTACCACTCAAATTTTGCACTTTATAATTTTCAAGGAAATAGGTTTTTGATTTAGTGTTGGACGCTTTTGTTCCACTTCCCCCAACCACTATCTCTTTCCCTTTGTTCCCTTTCCCTTTAGGCTCTTTACTTGTAGGCTTGTTTACCTGAGGTATGATTTTCAAATAACGATATACATATTAGTGAGCATACATGGTATAATAGTTCTACTTCAAATTATCATGCATATGTTAGTTACCTCCTCATTCGTAAGCGACACCAAATGTTTTGGCCACTGAGTGAAGGTACCATGAGCTTGAGCAAGTTTCTTAATATATTGAGAAGGCACGGGGACGGGAGCTTCTTTGTACGCGGGCTCAAATTCATCAACGCTCACTTTCACGTTATCGGACGTGACGTCGTTGTGGTGATCAAGGAGCAACTCTGGACATATGGTACCATAGGCAACAAAGACTTTCTCCGAGCCTATGTTCAGGTATAGATGGCACGGGACAGGTTCCTTATTATTTATTTTGAACAATAACGCAAATACAATGTAACATGTTAGAAAAGTTCAATAGAATTAACTAGAAACAAAGTACTTGAAAAACACAAATTATCATACCGTAATGTCGGCAAATGGATCTAAACCCCCGGAACGACAACTACTATGAACATTTGCGTCTATCCTCATATGGCTTGGTATTTGGACACCAAGTTCTTTAGCAAATGTGATAAATTTCTCCATGACCATGGCATCCATCTTGGAGTTCATCTCTTGTATTGTCTCATCTTTGACCCTTTTGGTCACTCTTGCTTCCATTTCCTCCATCTCCGCATCTCCATACCGTCGAAAGCTACGCCGCTCTCCGGTCCCCCACACAGCTTTGATGCCTACTCCACCACCAAATGTTAGTGGTCTCCCTTCTTTAGTCTTACCAAGTGCACGAGATAAGACATCATCTCGTGCACTTTTGGGAACAAATTCCCCTTCATCTTGTTTCCTTTTCCATTCATCCTACATGAAATCAAATGGTTTTGAGAAAAGTTCAACACTTGGTTTCATATTTAAGAACATATATGAAATTAGAGGAATCACAACATTACGCAAAATTGTTAAATGAACTTACAATATTTTCTTTGACCTTTTGTGTGCCCTCATCCGGCAAGTAAGGATTTCCTTTCTCATCTGGTACCGATCTTGCAAGAAGCCATAAACATGTCCTACTCGGCAAACTTGAAGAAATTGTAGACGCAGAGGAACCTTCAGATGACGAAGAAACTGAGGGAATGTACCCTTTTCTCTGCCATTCACTTGTCATTTCAGCATATGATTTCTGTCCCATATGATGAGGATATATGTTGAAAGATTGACTTTGTCTTGCTTTCTCACTTATTTCCTAATTTTAGGGGGGTAAAAGAAATTATTACAACAAAATAAAACTGAGATTATAACAAGACTTTAAATAAGAATAATTTTTATACCTCAGCTTCTTCGGAGGTACGTATCTTCACAAATTCCTTCCATATATCCTTAGTTATATAACTATACAAATCATATGGCATCTTTTCATCTTTTGGCCTTTTCCTTGTACCCCGAATCCAACCAGTCGTCAATCTTGATTTGAATTCCCTCCAACGCTTATCACAACTCTTTAAGACAACTTCTTTCTTAGTTTCATCTGTGATATGAAATTCTCTCTAAATGAAAGAAAAAGAAAAGGAACAAGAAAGTCTTTTGGCACATGAAAAAGACACGTAGATATGTACAACTGAATTTCCAAAATAAAACCGGTTACCTTGACGTCTTCCCACAAAGTGTCTTTTATTCCTTGTGAAACATCTTCCCAGGTTCTGATCAATATTGAAACCTTTGCGCGACTTATCTCGCCAATGTGATTCTTGTAATCCGTTGCCCATTTCCCTGTGGGTCGGTCCAAGTGATCCCATTCAATTTTTCTTGGAACCCCGGGCATGGATTTTATTCCTTTTGTAGGGCCTCTTGGCTTCTTTTTTTGCTTTTGGGGCACTTGATTTGGTGATTTGTTAGAAGGACCTGAATTTGCGTGTTGATCTTCATCCATGCCTGACGCTACTGCATTGGAAAATCATCAAAATTACATACCTTCAAAAGCAGGATTTTAAAATAAAAATAAAGAACTGACCAGTTCTGTGCACTGATCTGCACAGCTCAGATCAGAACTGTGCAGATCAGTGCACAGAACTGGTCAGAACTGATCAGTTCTGTGCACTGATCTGCACAGCTCAGATCAGAACTGTGCAGATCAGTGCACAGAACTGATCAGAGCTGACCAGTTCTGTGCACTGATCTGCACAGCTCAGATCAGAACTGTGCAGATCAGTGCACAGAACTGATCAGAGCTGACCAGTTCTGTGCACTGATCTGCACAGCTTAGATCAGAACTGTGAAGATCAGTGCACAGAACTGATCAGTTCAGACCAGTTCTGTGCACTGATCTGCACAGCTCAGATCAGAACTGTGCAGATCAGTGCACAGAACTGATCAGAGCTGATCAGTTCTGTGCACTGATCTGCACAGCTCAGATCAGAACTGTGCAGATCAATGCACAGAACTGATCAGAACTGACCAGTTCTGTGCACTGATCTGCACAGTTCTGATCTGAGCTGTGCAGATCAGTGCACAGAACTGATCAGAACTGACCAGTTATGTGCACTGATCTGCATAGCTCAGATCAGAACTATGCAGATCAGTGCACAGAACTGATCAGTTCTGACCAGTTCTGTGCACTGATCTGCACAGTTCTGATCTGAGCTGTGCAGATCAGTGCATAGAACTGGTCAGTTCTGATCAGTTCTGTACAAATGCTGGGGAATGAATTTGAATATGCAAAATTTTGGTCCACAAACCCACCCAAAAACAGACTGTTCTTTAAAGATTAAGCAACAAAGAAAGCACAACCAAGCTCCTGAAATAACCTTCAGATACTAACAACCAGCAATTAGATGGTACACAGGAACTTAGCAGACACTTAAATCCAAATAAGATGTTTTTTTTCCGGGTTGGGAGGTAGTTTGGGAGTGCAAACATGGATGACATAATATCCAGCTCCATGAGCATAATATAGAGACCAGTTGCATAAGAATTCAAGGAGTATGGAAATTCCCTGAATAAAGAAGTATCAGGTGTAACCATCCATCATCCTTTGAACAACCACCACTATCCTAAAGCCTCGTACTAATCTATTATTCCACATTTAAGGGTAATTGGGTCGTTATAGTACATATTTAGGCAAAAATGACATTTTCGAACCCAACTTTGAACCAAAGAACCTAAGGAATGTTTTCAAACTTATTACATGTCTCATATGCATAGTTATAACTTTCTAAGCCTCGTACTAATCTATTATTCCACATTTAAGGGTAATTGGGTCGTTATAGTACATATTTAGGCAAAAATGACATTTTCGAACCCAACTTTGAACCAAAGAACCTAAGGAATGTTTTCAAACTTATTACATGTCTCATATGCATAGTTATAACTTTCTAAGCCTCGTAATAATCTATTATTCCACATTTAAGGGTAATTGGGTCGTTATAATACATATTTAGGCAAAAATGACATTTTCGAACCCAACTTTGAACCAAAGAACCTAAGGAATGTTTTCAAACTTATTACATGTCTCATATGCATAGTTATAACTTTCTAAGCCTCGTAATAATCTATTATTCCACATTTAAGGGTAATTGGGTCGTTATAATACATATTTAGGCAAAAATGACATTTTCGAACCCAACTTTGAACCAAAGAACCTAAGGAATGTTTTCAAACTTATTACATGTCTCATATGCATAGTTATAACTTTCTAAGCCTCGTACTAATCTATTATTCCACATTTAAGGGTAATTGGGTCGTTATAGTACATATTTAGGCAAAAATGACATTTTCGAACCCAACTTTTAACTAATCTACAAATTAACTTGGTGAAAAAATAGTTGCCAAAATAGTACCTATCTCACTATTTCTCTTTTTCAACATAAAATCCTTCATCATGATCTCGGCGTGTATAACTCATGTCAACATCGTCAATCATTTGAGGGATATGCCAGGAGGAAGGTGGAATCTCATTAAACTGCTCATCATACTCTTCTTCATCATCTACATCCTCAACGCCAAGTATTCTTCTTTTGCCTTCCAGAACAACTGACCAACTACGATCGGCAGGGTCAACCATGTAAAAGATTTGTTTTGCCTGTGATGCTAATATGAAAGGATCTGCAAGATGCCCAACTCGACTAAAGTTTTCAAGTGTCAGGTACCCATGTTCATCCTTTTTGACACCGTGACTAATATCAACCCACTTGCACCGGAATAGAGGAATCTTAAAATACTTATATTCCAACTCTAATATTTCTTCAATGACTCCATAGTAAGAGTTCGTCTTATCTACAAGTGTTCTATCTTTTACACTAGCATACTCTGAAGACAAACATATTGCCGTAACACCACTATTTTGCATCGTCGTTTTGTCATCTTGTCGCTTCGTGTAAAAAGAATAGCCATTGATGTTGTACCCCTCATAAGATATGACTTGACATTTAGGACCATATGCCAACCATCTCACCATGTCAGATACCTCATTAGGCGTGTCGGAAAATTGATCCATCACTCGACGCTTGAACCATGTGAGGAATGAACGATTATGCTCTTTTATCAGTTGAGGACCATTTTTTGAAGGATATTGCTCTCTAAGAAAGTTCATGTGCTCAGCCACGTATGGATGGACTTCACTAAGACTTTGCACCACAAACAGCTCAACCTTACACATCATTTCAGAACTGATTGATATCCTTTTCTTGCCAATTGTACCTTGACCCCCAAGTCTCCCATCATGTCTAGACTTTGGTACTCCGACTTCTTTCAAACGTGCCATATATTGAGAAACCCATGCAGCAACTTCCTCCGCGACGGTTCGTTGGACAATACTAGCTTCAGGTTTGGCCGGATTCATCACTCTATTTTTCAAGGTACCCATTTCCCGTTCAAAGGGATACATGTACCTCATACAAACTGGCCCACAAAGCTTAATTTCACGAACAAGATGAATAATCAAATGAGGCATCATGTCAAAGAATGATGGCGGAAAATAATTTTCAAACCGACACATGGTCTCAAGTACATCAGCCTGCAAATCATCCAGTATTGTTGGATTGATCACCTTGCTACAAATTGTGTTGAAAAAGAAACACAATCTTGTAATGGTATACCTCACTTGTGGCGGCAATATCCCTCGAATTGCAACCGGCAGCAATTGTTGCATCAACACGTGACAATCATGAGATTTCATTCCAACTAATTTCAAGTCAGACATGGACACAAGTCTACGAAAATTTGAAGAGTAACCGGCAGGGACCTTTAAGCCATGCAAAGACTCACAAAAGCTAACTTTCTCCTTTTTAGACAAGGTGAAACAAGCTGGGGGAAGGTACCAGCGTTTTCCCCTTTCTTGAGGTGCCAACTCGAAGCGACCCATAGCAGCCATATCTTGTCTAACTTTAGGCCCATCCTTCGTTTTCCCTTGCATATTCAACAATGTCCCAACAATGGCATCACAAACATTTTTCTCAATATGCATTACATCCAAACAATGCCTAACTTCCAAATCTCTCCAATATGGGAGATCCCAAAAGATAGACCTCTTCTTGTAACCACCACTTGGCTGACCTTTATAAGGCTTACCAAACTCTGTCTCAATGTCTTTAACCCGTTCATAAACCTCACACGCACATAAGGGGGCAGGAGCTTCTCTCATCTCCAATTCTCCATTAAAAGCTTCCTTCTCTTTTCGAAATGGATGATCTTCAGGAAGATACATCCGGTAATCCATGTACACATCTTTCCCAAAAAATTTTAGGCGCCTCGAGACCAAATCATCATGACAAACTGGACATGCCTTCTTTCCCTTTACAGAATACCCTGACAAATTTCCATAAGCCGGGAAATCATTTATCGTACAAAAAATCATGGCACGTAAAGTGAAATTGGTTTTGGTGTATGCATCAAACATCAACACCCCTTCATCCCACAACAATTTCAAATCTTCAATGAGTGGCTCTAGATACACATCTATGTCATTTCCGGGTTGTTTAGGCCCAGAGATTAAGAGCGACAACATGATGTATCTACGCTTCATGCATAACCAAGGAGGCAAATTGTATATGGTGAGAAGAACCGGCCAAGTGCTATATTGGGTACTAAGTGTCCCAAATGGGTTCATTCCATCCGTGCAAAGACCAAGCCTGAGATTCCGAACTTCTTCCCTAAAGACCTTGTACTTTCGATCAATGTTCCTCCATTGTGGAGAATCAGCAGGATGCCTCATTAACCCATCTTTCTTCCTCCCCTCGGCATGCCACCTCAAGAGTTTTGCAGTTTTCTCTTCTAAGAAAAGGCGCTTAAATCTTGGTATAATTGGAAGATACCAAAGCACCTTAGCCGGAGAAGGTTTCTTCTTAGTTGATGTTGCATCATTCTCCACGATCTTGTAACGGGACAATCCGCATCTTGGACACTCATGCAGATTTGCATACTGCTTTCGATACAACACGCAATCATTTGGACACGCGTGTATCTTCTCATAATCCATACCCAAAGGACACATAAGCTTCTGGGCCTCATAGTTAGACCTTGGAAGTTTGTTTCCTTCAGGAAGATTACCAGACGTGGCCTCCAAAAACTGTGAAAAACTCTTGTTGGTCCAACCGTTTTCCACCTTTAAGTTGAAATATTCGATGACGGCACCAAGTACAGTTTGTGTAGAACCAGGATATAATGGTGTTGCGGAAGCTTTGATTATACTATCATACATATGGGGACGCTCAACGAAATGATGGTCTTCCACATCATGCATCATATCATCTATCCTATCTTTCTCCTCTTCTTCCTCACTTTCAACACCAATATCATCCTCAATTTCATTATCATCACCATTATCACAATGATTATGCTGACTCGAGCTCGGCATACTAGAACTTGCCCCATGATCTATGCTCTCACCATGCCATGTCCACGTCGTGTAGTTACCCTTAAAACCGCGACGAACTATGTGATCAACAATATCATCAATATCCCGATACCCCCTTGAATTATTGCAATCACAACAAGGACACAGAATTAAACTTGATTCATGTTCTGATTGATGTTTCAAGGCAACCTTAATGAACTCTTGAATCCCTTGTAAGAACCTTGTAGAAAATCGTTTACTACCATATATCCAACTCCGATCCATTTTCAACCACTAGACCAAATTTTGTCAAAGGTTAGAATATAAACTAGGCTATTCATATCATTATAAATCCAAAATTTTGTAGCAAACCCAAAACATGATTTCATATATCACCTAAATTCATTTCATACCCAAAACTTCATTTCATAACTTTTAATTCAACAAAACCTAACAACTAAAATTCAACAAAACCTAAATCCTAAAATGTACCCAATTAAAATTCAACTAAAATTCAACAAAACCTACAACTAAAATTCAACAAAACCTAAATCCTAAAATGTACCCAATTAAAATTCAACAAATAATGTCAACCATTAAAATTCAATTATAATGCATAATTAAAATTCAATTATAATGTCCACAATTAAAATTAAAATGCACAATTAAAATTCAATAAATATCAAAACTAAAATTCAATACCTAAGAGAGGAGAGACGACAATGAACAAGGGCGGCTGAGTGGGCGGCGGCGTGGGCGGCTGCCGTGCCGTGGATGACTTCCTTGGCCGTGGGCGGCGACTCTAAAAAGGAAGAAGGGCAGGAATCAGTGAAGTAGTGAAGTGGCGAAGCAGTGAAGCAGTGAAGCAGCAAAGGAACGGCGCGGCAACGACGGAAGGCGGCGAAGGCAACGACGACAGTGAACAGGGTGAAGCCGCCGGTGAGAACAAAGCAGCTAGTGTTGGTGTTGGTTTCGTTTGGGAGGGAAGCAGCTAGTGTTTGTCGAGCAATATTAACCTAAGTCAGAATGTTCCTAAGCAATTAAGCTGAGCGCGAATTCGAAAAAAAAAAAATCAAAACACATTTGCGTCGCAGCTTTGTTAAACTACGACGCAAATGACTCTAGGATGCCCCCCAGAGTCATTTGCGTCGCAGATTAGTAAATCTGCGACGCACTTGATTGAGTTAATTGCGTCGCAGTTTTACTAATCTGCGACGCAAATGACTCTGGGGGGCATCCTAGAGTCATTTGCGTCGTAGTTTAACAAAGCTGCGACGCAAATGACTAAATTTTATGCTAAAATTTGTCATTTGCGTCACATGTTCAGAATGGCGTGGCAAATGCGGGGATGCAAATAAGCCTTTTTCCACTAGTGCTACTTAGTATGTTGCTAAGCTAAATCCATTGACATAATTTGCACATTATCAGGATGCTACATATGAGCTTGTAGTGCCTGTGCTATGTTGTGGAATCCATCCAAATTGTGATCACCAGTACTTCTTCCACACTAACTTCTTTGCTAAGCCTGCCGGAAGTGGAACTACTTCTGCGCCAGAGCTCTTCTTCGCCGAGCTAGAGGCATGTGGTGTTTTTGTGGAAGAGGAGCCAGTTCGGAGGTGTTGTATCTTAAAATCGAATATCATCGTTGTTTCTCCTCCAGGTATGGGATCAACAAACAGTTTTGTTTTTATTACGGAGTATCACTATCAGTTTCCACCATTTGGTTTTTTAAGTAATACTACGTATGATTTAATTTAGATTCAATCGTAAACTTAAAAATAATTAATTTATAAATAACCAGTTTTTGGTTTGCCATACAATGATACAATATGACAAATTCAACTTAGAAAATTTTGTGCTATCTCACTTTATTTATTTTTTTGTTTTCCTAACAGGTCCTTTAAAAGTTTTTGCTCCTGTGGGCATTTTTCATCCTGAAGATGTACAATGTCCTTGCAATATCGACCCTCCTGGCTATTGCGAATCTGACTAGTAATATATACCAAGTATTGTAGCATATACATTGATAGATTAGTATTTGGTAGGCCATACAATTATGTACGGTTCTTGATGGATATTTGTTTATGGACAATTTTACAATCTCAACTTCTTATTTACAAGTAGGCCTGGTTATCGGGCGGGGCGGGTCAGGGTCGGTGCAGGTCAAAAGAGGGTCGGGTATTGAAAGGGTCATTTTTGGAGGCTCGATAATGGGCGGGTCAAAAGCGGGTCGCGGGTCAATAGCGGGTCATTATTGGGCGGGTCAATAAACGAGCAATGAAAAATGAAAAACAAAAGAGCCATGTGCAAGTACAAGTAAATACGAAGCTATGCATGTAATTTTTTGTATCATTACTATTTTTATTTTCAAAATAATTGTAGTATAAGTTTGACCCTATAATGACCCTGTCCAATAAAGGCCCTGTCCAATAAGAGCCCTGCCCAATAAAAGCCCTATTAACTTGACCCTAACCCTATATCCATTGGACTACCCTGTCCAATAACCAGGTCTATTTACAAGGGGTAAAATAAGGAAGGTTTTTCAATAGCTACAATAAAAAAAAAGTAGCTATTATAGTGTTTTCAATCTCAACCCTCTAAATTTTGGAGACTAATCTTGTCCATCCGATTGTTTGACTTTAACCTTTCATAAAAATTTAATTTCCAATTTTTTTTTTCTAAGTCACAATTAAAAAAAAGAAAAGAAAAAAAAAAAACTGTATTTCTTCTCTAACTGCTTAGAAACTGCTGCTAATATGCTACAGCTCAAAAAAATTGCAATCTCCATTAACGATCCACAAGATCAAACATCAAATTCACTACAAGTATTTTTATTTAAAATAAAATTTGGTTCTATGATGACACTTTCAATATTATCATACTTGTATTATATGCACGCGATGCGTGAGAGATTATATTTATTACAGTAAATCACCATAAATAATAGGTAAGAAAAAAATATTTGGAAAGCTCACCTATATAATAGAGATTAAACATCATCTCTATTTAAAAAATCTAAATAGTAAAACATTTAATAATTCATGCCCTTAATCTCTAACAACATAACAATTCACACCAAACGGAACACACTGCATGATAATAGACGCAGCAATTGATCATCTTGTTTACCTCAAGTCCCTTTCCCAACTCCATGATCTTCTTTATATAAACAAAACTGCTATTACTATTCTCCATGTTTAGATTCACAGCTATCCTTAGCTTCCTGTAATAATCTTAATTCTTGCCTTAATTAGACTTCTGCAGAAATGTTGAATTTATCAGTACTTGACATAAAATCCATCAAATATAATAAAGAAGGTGTATTTTCGTGCACATTATCAAATTGAAAAGTATGTAACTAATTTCATATATTAATTCTTGCTGTTTATTTTGTCAGAGCAACAAAGTATTTGTTTATTTACTAATCTATTATTATTACTTAGCAATTTGATCAATGGCCAAAAAATGTACACTTTGTATAAAAAAAATGGTTGAAATCTTTGATTAGGATTTTGCTTGATTTTTCATATGACCTTGGGCATTTAACAAATGCATATTAACATATGGTAAAAAGAAAGTAACAAACCTGAAGATATGATGTCAAGACTCTATATTATACCTAAACCAATTGATCCTTTACAAACTTTTATATAAGACGGTCTTACACAAAAGACCATCTTGATTTTATATAAGTTAAACAATATAATCAATTAGTTAAGCATTTGAACTAATTAGTTAAGCAATGAAACCAATTAGTTAAGGAATGAAAATAATTAGTTAAGCAATATAACTAATTAGTTAACCAATAGAAGCAATTAGTTAAACAATGAAAGTGGTCTTTCCGGTAAGGCGGTCTTACACAAAAGTTGTCGTTGATCCTTTGCATATAAGTTTTGTACAATCATATACACATAGAGTTCAATAACTATATGCAACTGTCAAACATTTCAATGAAAAAGCATCATCCTGAAATAAACAACATGCTAGCTCTGACATTCTCCTACACCTAGTAAGCATAATGATGCAGAAAGTTAGGAAAATCCAGTGCTACTCCTGCGATCCAACATGTGAATCGAAAATTTGGCATGTGACCGACACACTCTTGGACCATTTAAACAAAAATAGCCAATAAATTTGCACAACATTTTCTAAACCAAATCAATTGGGGAGTATACCCATGTTTTGGCTAGTCTTGTATTAGGATTTTTGGGTTTATTTTAGCAATTTCAAATTATTTCACCAGCAAATGTAATCTATCAGAAGTAAAATTATATCACTTGTCTTAATCACCAGTAGTCCACCTAGTATCTAACAAAAATTGAGCAGAATTGAAGAAATAAGAAGAAACAAAAACGACCACAGAAAATGAAATTGGGAATTTCCATGACGCAAATTCAAATTTCTAAACGAAATAATGCCCTTGGTCCAAGTATGCATTTAATGCTAAGACTAATAAATGCGGTTGGTATTAATTAACAAGTTAATAATTCAGTGAGATCAAGTGAACTAATGCCTAGTTAGAGGTCGCTTCAGTTCAACTGGAATTAATAATATCAATCCACAACTTACTCTTGACTGAACCCATAGTGTAATACCTCATATTTTTATAATATTTATAAATATATTTTATTATATTTATAAAGCATTTTACGATTTCTAGAAATTAATTCGCATTTAAATATTATTTAAATTTATTTTAATTAATTAGAATATTTTATTAATTTAATTAATTACGAAACGAATTCAATTTTTGAGTCGGAAAATTAAATGGGTTGCAAGTGATTTTAAATGTTTCGGGTTTTAAATGAAAAGTCCAATTCGTTTTGCTAAACGAGCCCAATCAAAAGAATTTAATTCAAGTCCTAAGCTAGCCCAATCATTTATTTCCTAAGCCTAATTCTAATTTCCTAAGCCTAGCCCATTGAAAATAGGGAGCCTATAAATAGGACTCCCCCATCATTAAATGAACCCCTTAATTCCATAAACCCTCTTTTTGCTTGCTTGCACCTCACTCCTCTTGCCCCTCTTCCTCTCGGCCGGCTCGCACAGCACGAGTGCCCTCGTGCTCGGTCCCCTCGTGCTTGCTGTCCCTCGTGCTCGCTGCTGCTCGTGCTCCTCGCACGACACAACCCTTCGTTCCCTTGTTCCTTTCTTGCATCGAGTGTGTGCCGTGTGGTGTGCTGCTGCCCCTCGCACACCCACACTCTCCTTCTCGTCTCTCGCGCACACGTTGCGCCCAGCCCGAGCGCTGCCCCTGCTGCGTCCCCCTTCGTTGTTGCGCACACACGCACACGAGTTGTGCGTTGTGTGTGTGTGTTCGTTCTTGTTCAATCTTTTCGCCCAATCACTCTAATTCGTGGTTGTTCCGTGCTATAGGCCGGATTGGTATAACCCTAATTCTTTTAAATTATTTTATTTAAATTCCGTATTTTAAATTATAATATTATGATTGTTTTGAGTAATTAAAATGCTGGGAACCGGTTATGAATACCGTGGTTTGAGGATTTGCGTGTTGTGATTTATTAGGCTTGTTTTAATTATTAAAGGACGAATTTTCAGATTGGTTTATTGAATAAAGAATTGACTTTTATGATGATAAATTGGTTTTAATATTACTTTCAAGTTAGGGTTTTTAATCTAGACCTAATGAGTCAATTGATTAGCATAATTAGGTGATGATTTTAATTATGATGATCAATTATATTTTCAGATTTAAATAAAGGCTTAAAGTGTTGATTTTTACTGATTTTAAAGGCGGAAAAAGTATGTTTTCGTACTAGGGATTGGTTTTGCAAATTGAGACGATTTTATTATTGAAAATCGATTGAATTCTAAAGTTTAAATGAAGTTCTAAATTTTATAAAGTTTTTGGAAATTTAATGAACATGGAAATAATTTAAGTTTCATTATTTTGATGATAGGAGGTGATTTCTAGTTGAGTGCTCGTATTGCAAAGTGGCCCCTACGCTTAGGTATTCAAGGTACGTACAAGTCTAGTGCGACCACACCTTTTGTCAATGACATTACATGATCGTTGATGATGTGAATTATATCATGTGGATTCATATATGTTTTGGTGAATGATCATGTGGATTAATGTTGTTGGAATTGTTGAATTGTTGGTTGAACAAGCATGTTGAAATTAATATGAGTATGGGTTTCATTGTCAATCATGTTGTTCAATATTTATGCATGTATGATTTGTTTCACATGCAAGGGATGTATTATTTATTTGTATGCTATTGTACGGGATGTCTAGCATACTTTGAGCCAATTATTCGTACTTAGTTGTACTATTTATTTTACCACATGTGAAGGGTTAGCTCACGTAAGCCACCGCACATGTAGGGTTCAGTTGGGAATATTTGTATGAAATGAATTAGGATTTGTCGTGCAAGGGCACAATCCTCATGTTAATGTGCATGATGTGGAGTCTCACTTTGGTGAGGAGGAACATATTAGTAATTTCACAAGAGTCTTGCTTGGTTGATCACAAGTCCTAAGGCATTAAAATAAGTTTGTTTTGGTTGTCGTTTATTAATTGTATGTGTGTACGTTGTTATGTCTTGAGTTCACCTTTAATAAAATATTAATAAACATAAAGTGCAACCAGAACAAGCTTCAAAACTCATGGAACGTATATACCTTGAGTATGAAGTATGGGGGAGTCTTGCCGGAAAGCTCGTACTCCTACTAATGATACAAGACGTTGTTTCATTTATATTATGCGCAGGAATTCCGTCGGTATGGCCCGACACTCGGTATGGCCCGATTTTATTATTTATTATTTGGTGTATGGTTGGCTCCCATCACCTTTCCTTTATGGAACTTTCTTTTGGCCCGTTCGAAGCTTATTCTAATTAAATTGTGAGTCAAGAGTCGAGTCAAGCGTCGAGTCTTGTATTCATGATTTACTTGTTATTATTAAATGGCTTTTGCATGTTGATTAGTACTTAGTGAGTGATGCATGTTTTAGTTTCATTTCACTCTATTCTTGTAAGTACTCAACTTTTGCTGACAACGTGCTTTGTGTGTTTTGGTCATGGCCTTTGCCTTAATGACCCTATGATGATCTATCATTTGCACTTGCATTGATGGGGAGTAGAATAATATAGCAGGTTGGTAGATCGGAATCATGTAGCTTGGGATGATCGAGAGAGTTGCATTTTTTCGTGTTTTGAAACTATTTAATATACTTTAATTATGTTTGAAATTATCGAACTATTTATACCTTGGTTTTTGGGCCGTCATGGTTCCAAATTGTAGGAGGCCTCGATATTTCATTTATGATGTTTTTAAAAGTTAGTTGACATTAATTTCCACTGCGTAATTCTGGTACTAGCCTTAACCGTTATCACGGTGGCGGTAATACTTTAGTAATTCCTTTATTTTAAGTTGGAAAATGGTTTTATAAAAGCAAGGAATTATTAGGGTGTTACAAAGTGGTATACTAGAGCTTAGTTTCATTCATTCTTTGTAGTAATCAATACTACAAAGTAGTAATCAGAGACTAATGCGGAACTTTAGGATTTTTAAATATTATTTTCCTAAAGTCAAAACGTATTATTTTGAGTACACAATATTTTAAAGGTCAAATATCAATTAGTTTGGGACGTTTGAAATAAGTTGAAAAGTTGGGAATATTGTTTAATTTAATTCATTTTTCCGATTTTTTTTATTTATTCGAAATTTTCGAATTAAATTCGAATTATTTTTATTATATTCGGATTTTCTTTTATCTAAATTGAAGTAAATAATGCCCTTGGTCCAAGGTATGCATTTAATGATAAGTCTAATAAATGCGGTTCAGTATTAATTAACAAGTTAATAATTCAGTGAGATCAAGTGAGCTGAATGCCTGGCTAGAGGCCGCTTCAGTTCAAGTGGAATTAATGATATTAATCCACAGCTTACTCTTGACTGGACCTGTAGGGTCACACAAATAGTACGTAAACGGATCAAGTATTTAATGACATTAAATACTCCATCTATGGATATTCGGAATCGACGGATCTTGGTTTCAGTGGGAGCCAAGATCGTCAAAGGCAAGTAAATGAATACTCCGGAAACGATGATATTGCCGGAAACGGAAATATTGTCAGAATCGGAAATATTATCGGAATCGGAAAATAATTCCGGAAACGGAAATATTAAATATTTGTTCGAAACAGAAATTAATTCCGGAATCGGAAATATTAAATATTGTTCGTATCGAAAATGAATTCCGGAATCGGGAATTTAATCGGAAGCGTATCGTACGAATGAGCATCGGGCGAGGCCTGCCAGACGAAGGCCCAGCACGAAGCTGGGCCACCGCCCAGCAAGCCAAGCGCAACAAACCACACGCCAAGCCTCGACCAGGCCCAACGCAAAGCCAGGCCTAGCCAAGGCTTGGGCGCGCATACGGATCAGGCAGGCTGCGAGCGTGGGCTCAGCACTGTGCGCTCGGCGTGGGCCGTAAGGCCTGCGTGCGAGTGTGCGGTGCTTGTGCGCTGCTCGTGGGCGTGTTACTCGAATCCTAAAGCTATCGGGATTCGTCATATGATTAAATCTAATCCTAATATATAAAGTTTATTTATTAGAGTCTTAGCAGGATTCTAATTAAACTAAATTAGTATTCTAATATGATTATAAGTCCTTTCTATAAACTCTATAAATAGGTGCCTAGGGTCACAGATTTATACACATTATTGAAGTATTTATATGTAAGATTTTGAAGCAAAAATCAGCCAAACACTTGCAACCATTTTAGCCGAAAATTCCTAAGAACCTTAAGGGCGATTCTAGTTGGTCAAGCTTAAGGCGGATCCGGACGTGCTGTGGACTATCTACGGAGGGACGAAACTTGGAGTCCTAAATACTTGTTCTTGTTCGGTTCGGGCGCATCTAGGGAGGGCACGATACAAAGTGTATGCACCTAAATTATGCTAAATGATTATGTGTAAATAATATGTTTCCTGGCATTAAGGTTTTCCGCATGATTTATGTTTTGTCATATGTATCATAACCTAACAGTGGTATCACGAGCCTCTTATTATTTTCATAATCTAAATTGCATGAACATGGTTAAATTTTTCAAATTTGCAATAAATTAAAAGGGGTAATTAATTTTCGTAATTAATTGCAAATTGCGTTTATTTAATTATATGTATGCAGTTTTTCGGCAGAATATTCGTTACTCAACCAAATCGAGTGATTTTTGTGTCAATTCCGCATAGAAAATGCATTCTAAAATTTTGACAAAAACAATATTTTTCGCCGAACCCAGAATTCCCAAATTCGAAGCCTAACTATGACTTTTCGGAGTTTTTAGTTTTTCGAACGGAAAAGTTTGTAAATTTAAGATGTTAAATTGAATATTTGCGATTCTTGTTGATAAATCTTGAGTTTTTGATTGACCTACAGTACATGTTTAACAATTATGAATGCCTAGACTTGTTAATTATACAACCTAATTTGTAATTATGATTAATTTGTTGAAATTCGAATAATTTAGAATTGATTTGATTTTCATAATTAATTAATAATTTAATTAGGTATCCATGATTAAAATCCACCATAAAAATTGTTAATTTGTGATAAATTTTAAATTTTTATGACCTAGATTTGAATCCATGTTAATCGTAAATTAATTGATTAATAAATTTTCGATTTTTAGCCCTAAAATTATGAAATTAATATGATTTATTAATTTGTCATTAATTTTAAATTAATTTTTTTTAATTTTATACAGTTCGCTCATATATGTTGCACGCACAAAGCAATGGAAGCTACGTGTTACCCTTAAGGGGTGTTGTATAGTGCAGGCACGAGACGACGAGCAAGGGAGCTCGTCGCCTGTGCGGTACGAATGCATCGAGCAACGAGCGTGGCATGCATAAGGCAATGGATGCCTAAGGGCTGTGTGCTACGCGTGTAGGGCGATGGGGCAATGGGCGAGCAAGTGCAGCGAGCAAGGCAAGCACGCGTGGGCAGCGATGGATGCTGCGCCACAACGTGCGTTGCCTCGCCCAGCAGCACGCCAAGGCAGTAGCCAAGGCAGCGACAAGCACATCACAACGTGCACGCGGGCAGCGTTGGCTGGCCTGTCCCGCAAGCGTTGTCTAGCAGCGCGCCAAGGCGATGGGCGAGTGGGCTGCGCGCAAGCGTGGCTCGCTGGGCCTGGCGCATTGTTGCTTGTGCTTTGCGGTACGACCAATCGAGTGACAAAGGGTTTGTTGCTTGTTGGACTTGACGAGGCTTGGGCACAAGCCCATGGCCTTGTCTTGACCCGATTGGTTCGTTTTAATTTTAATTTGAAATTTTCAGTTCGGAAATAATTTTAATCAACTTTAAAATTAATAATTTAAATTGTTTTCTCGGATTTTAATTTTGAATATTATAATTATTATGAATTTTAATTTATACTAATTATTTTAGTTTCATACCGTACTTGTTTAAGATTTCGAATGATTGTCGCAGGTGGTCTACGTGGTCGTCTGCTTTCTTTGATTTCACCAGCATGTCAGCGATGTATACTTCCATCGCGTCTCCTAGCTGATCTTTGAACATCTTATTGACCAGTTGTTGGTACGTCACACCTGCATTTTTAAGACCAAAAGGCATGACTTTATAACAATAAATTCCTCTATCTGTTACAAAAGAAGTTTTTCTTGATCCTCTGGGTGCATAAGTATCTGATTGTATCCTGAGTAAGCGTCCATGAAGGTGAGTAGCTCGTGGCCAGCGGTGGCGTCGACCATGGCGTCTATGTGTGGCAGGGGGAACGAATCATTAGGGCACGCTTTGTTGATGTCGGTGAAGTCGATGCATACTCTCCATTTACCATTATTTTTCCCGATGTCGACGACATTTGCTAACCACTATGGGTACTTGACTTCTCTGATCTTCCCTGACTCTATCATCTTCTGAACCTTTCCGTCTATGATTTTATTCCTTTCTGGTGCGAATTATCGTCGCTTCTGTTTTACCGGTTTGAAGTTGGGGTCGACGTTGAGTTTGTGAGTGATGACGTCCGGGCTGATTCCTGTCATATCTTTATGCGACCAGGCAAAGAAGTCTAAGTTCTCTTTTAGGAATGAAACTAACTGACTTCTGATGTTGTCAGGCAGCGACGCTCCAATCCTTACTACTTGATCTGGCTTCGTCGGGTCCAATGCGACCTCGTCGATCTGCTGGTCGTCTGGCTCGTTGGTGGTCGACCCAGGCAGTAATTGCTAGATAGAGGATTTTGACGGTTTTAGTGAGGTTTCGTAGCATTTCTTTGCGTCTCTTTGCTGTCCCTTGATTTCCATGACCCCCCATTTGGTTGGGAATTTGATTGATTGGTGGTACGTTGATGGCACTGCTTTCATTTTGTGGATCCAGGGTTGTCCTAAGATGACGTTGTAGGCTGCTGGGCAATCGACGACATTAAATTTTGTCATGATGTTGACGCCTTCTGCATAAGTGGGTAACGATATTTCTCCAACGGTTCGCAACGACTCTCCACTGAATCCTACCAGAACTGTCGATCTCCTAACAATGTTTTTTTCTTCCAACCCCATTTCATGTAGTGCCTCTAAGAACAGTACGTTGACTGAGCCTCCGTTGTCGATCAATATCCTTTTGATCAGAGCGTTGCCTATCGGGAGCGATATTACCAATCCGTCATGATGTTCCCGCTGTGTGTCTACAGAATCTGAGTCGTCGAAGGTGATAGCCATTGCAGTCAAGGATTTGTGCAGTGCGATCTCGTCTTCGGTTTGCCCCTCTTCGACGGCTCCTGAATCTCCTCTGTTAATTTTTTTAGCTGCAGAAGAGGTTAGTCCACAAATATCTGAACCACCGGAAATAACGTTTACCACTTTATTGAATGCAGGTGGGTCTGGTCGGTCGCTGCTTGTTGCTGGGC
Source organism: Spinacia oleracea (assembly GCF_020520425.1). Taxonomy (NCBI): domain Eukaryota; kingdom Viridiplantae; phylum Streptophyta; class Magnoliopsida; order Caryophyllales; family Amaranthaceae; genus Spinacia; species Spinacia oleracea. Next base: position 13,935,420 of record NC_079489.1, on the reverse strand, counting down.
TGGGTTGGGTGGTATTCTCCTTGGTGAATGTTTCCTTTCCTTTGTCGCTTAGCAGCTCTTTCAGATGCCCCCGTTTTAGGAGATACGCAACCTCCTTTTTAAGGGAGATGCATTCCTCGGTCGTGTGACCATTGTCGCGGTGGAAGTCACACCATTTGCTCATGTCCTTCATGGAATCTGGTCCGTCGCTCTTCCGGGGCCATCTGACTGTTCCACCTACATTTTGAAGGGCGTTCACTACACCCCCGATGTCGACGTTGAAGCCGTAATCAGAGATGTTGGGGTGCTCGACCCGTTCATTCCTGTAAACGTTGTTAGTATTATCATATTGATTGACACTTTCTACCTTGTTTTGTCGATTGTACGGTTGGTGTCGCCAGTTGTTATTCCTCTGCGTGTACGATCTTATGTCGCTGCTGCCCCCTGTCGACCGTTGAGATGTCGTTCGGATGACCTCGTCGTCTTCAATTTGCATCTGGGCGGTGGCCCTCGATCGCACCTCTTCGAAGGTTGCACAGGGGTATTTGGTTATTTCCCGGTACAACTCCGAATTGGGGATGAGACCTCTTTTGAATGCCTCAATAGCTGTCCTGACATCACAGTTTTTTATACTAATTTTTTCACAATTAAAACGGTTAAAGTAATCGCGTACCGACTCGGTTGGTCCTTGAACCAACCGATAGAGATCACTGGTTTACTTCTCTAACTGGCGACTGCTGGCGAACTGTTGATAGAAGGCGTTGATGAGGTCGGATAGGCAGGAGATGGATCCGGGGGGGACGTTCATGAGCCATTCCAAAGCTGCTCCATCGAGGGTACCGCCGAATGATTTGCACATGACAGGCTCCACTAGGTCATATGGGATCCCGATCTGCCACATGCGCTGCTTGTAGAAATTGACATGCCTGTAGGGGTCAGATGTTCCGTCGTACAGGGTGGTCCAGGTAGGGAGCCGAAGTGTGTGTGGAACTGTTACTCTAGTGATCGCTTCGCAGAATGGTGACGCGGCATACCCATCGGTCGGCTCTGTCTCTACTAGTGTAGGTGCTCCGGGCAGTTTGGTCATCAGCTTCATTAGGCGAGAGTAGTGCTTCGTCATGCGCGCATCCATCTTGTTCAGGTGCTGGGTCACTGGGTCAGGGGCTTCTCCATCTTCTTCTTCGCGGGGTTCCTCATCATCGGTCAGGTCTTCGAAGTCATCGGGCATCTCGAATGTAAGCTTTTTTGGCTTTCCACCTTTGTAACGTGACTGGTACTTGGTACTTTTCACGGACTCGAGCTCTTTCTGTAGGTTTTCAATGGATTCTCTTTCTTGGGCCAGCTCTGCTTGGGCCTTCTCGTAAGCCGCTTTCATCTCTGCGAGCGTCATCTCTTCAGTAGTCATGGTGCAAAGGGTGATTTTTGAAGGAAATAATGCCCTTGGTCCAAGTATGCATTCTATGTTAAAGTCTAATAAATGCGGTTCAGTATTAATTAACAAGTTAATAATTCAGTGAGATCAAGTGAGCTGAATGCCTAGCTAGAGGCCGCTTCAGTTCAAGTGGAATTAATGATATTAATCCACAGCTTACTCTTGACTGAACCCGTAGGGTCACACAAATAGTACGTAAACGGATCAAGTATTTAATGGCATTAAATACTCCATCTATGAATATTCGGAACCAACGGATCTTGGTTTCAGTGGGAGCTAAGATCGTCACAGGCAAGAAATGAATACTCCGGAAACGATGATATTGCCGGAAACGGAAATATGGATCGTATCGGAAATATAAATATTATCCAAGTCGTAGATGTTGCCGGAAACGGAAACATGGTACGTATCGGAAAATATTATCGGAAATGGAAATATTGCCAGAATCGGAAATATTGCCGGAAACGGAAATATTGTCAGAATCGGAAATATTACCGGAATCGGAAAATAATTCCGGAAACGGAAATATTAAATATTTGTTCGAAACGGAAATTAATTCCGGAATCGGAAATATTAAATATTGTTCGTATCGGAAATGAATTCCGGAATCGGAAAATTTAATCGGAAGCGCATCGTATGAATAAGCATCGGACGAGGCCTGCCGGACGAGGCCCAGCACGAAGCCAGGCCATCGCCCAGCAAGCCAAGCGCGCCGCACAAACAGCCACGCCAGGCCCAGCGCAAGGCCAGGCCCAGCAGGCTGCGCAGCGCGCACAGCACGCGCAGCGCGCAGCGCGCGCGGGCGCTGCGTGGGCTGCTGCTCGCGCGCACGCATGGGGGCCCATCGTGGCTGCCGTGCGTGTGTGTGCAAGTGTTTGTGTTCGTGCACGTTTCCTAAAACATGCAGAGTTCGGTTAATGATTAAATTCCTAATTCTATTTGATAAATTAATTAAATTAGAGTTCTTGTAGGATTCTAGGTTTAATTAATTTGTATCTGAATAGGATTTCGATTCCCTTTCCATACCCCTATAAATATGAGGCTAGGGCTCACAATTTATAACAAGTTTCAAAGTATTCAAAGTGAGTTTTTGAGAGAAAAATTCAGTCACACATTTGCCTATAAAGTGCCGAAAATAATAGTACCTTAAGGGCGATTCTAGTTGGTCAATCTTAAGGCGGATCCGGACGTGCTGTGGACTATCTACGGAGGGACGACACTTGGAGTCCTAAAGACTTGTTCTTGTTCGGTTCGGGCGCAGCTAGGGAAGGCACGCAACAAAGAGTATGCATCTAAACTATGCTAAATGATTATGTGTAAATAATATGTTTTCCTGGCTTTATGGTTTTTCCGCATGATTTATGAATTGTCATATGTATCATAACCTAACAGTGGTATCAGAAGCCCCTTATTATTTTCATAATCTAAATTGCATGAACATGGTTAAATATTACAAATTTGCAAGAATTAAAAGGGGTGATTAATTTTCGTAATTGTTAATTAATTGCAAATTGCGTTTATTTAATTATACGTACGCAGTTTTTCGGCAGTTTCTTCGTTACTCATCCGAATTGAGTGATTTTTGTGTCAATTCCGCATGTAAAAGGCATTCTAAAATTTTGACAAAAATAGTGTTTTTCTGCCGAACCCAGAATTCTCAAATTCGAAGCCCAACTATGACTTTTCGAAGGTTTTAGTTTTTCGAATGCAAAATTTCGTAAATTTAAGATGTTAAATTAAATATTTGCGATTCTTGTTGATAAATCTTGAATTTTTGATTGACCTACTCCATATGTTTAACAAGTTTGAATGCCTAGTCTTGTTAATTATGCAATCTAATTTGTAATTATGATTAATTTGTTGAAAATTAGAATAATTTAGAATTAATTTGATTTTCATAATTAATTGTAATTTAATTAGAAACCTATGATTAAAAACCACCATAAAAATTGTAAATTTATGATAAATTTTAAATTTTTATGACCTAGACTTGAATCCATAACAATCGGAAATCAATTGGATAATAAATTTTCGATTTTTTCGCCCTAAAATTATGAAATTAATATTATTTATTAATTTGTCATTAATTTTATAAATTTTAAATTTTTTATGCGATTCGTTCATATAACTTGCACGCACAAAGCAATGGACGCTTCGTGTTACCCTTAAGGGGTGTTGTATAATGCGGGCATGCGACGACGAGCAAGGGAGCTCGTCGCCCGTGCGGCACGAATGCAATGAGCAAGGGCGTAGTGCACGAGCACAAGGCAGCAGCCCTGCCTTGTGTCGTGTGCCACGAGCAATGGACGAATGGGCATGGGCGAAGGGCGAGCCAAGGCAGTCGCGTGTGGGCAGCAAGCGAGCTGCGCCACAACGCGCGCTGCCTCGCACAAGAGCGCGCAGCCTCGCGCGTAGCGAGCGAAAGTTCGCGTGCCACGAGCGCTGCGCCCAGCATTGCTCGCGCGCACAACGAGCGAGGACTCGCGCGCACAGCCAGCATTGCTCGCGCGCACAGCGAGCGATGTCGCCCGCCCAGCGAGCGATGTCGCGCGCCCAGCGAGCGATGGCTCGCGCGCCCAGCGAGCGATGTCGCGCGCCCAGCGAGCGATGTCGCGCGCGCACTGCGAGCGATAGCTCGCGTGCGATGAGCGCTGGCGCGCGCAGCGAGCACCAATGCGTGCGGAGGCTTGCGATGGGGATGCAGCAGCTATGCGACGAGCGCATGGGCTACGCGCACATGGCCAGCAATGGCTGTGTGCGTGCGGCCCATGGGCGTGCAACGCGTAGGGTGTTTGCGTTACGATTAAAGATCGTTTTGAATGTTTAATTTGAAAATTCCAGTTCACGTAATTTTAATTAATTTTAAAATTAATAATTTAAATTATTTTCTTGGATTTTAATTTTGAATATTGTAATTATAATAAATTTTATTTATTCTAATTATTTTACTAAAATTAAAATCATGAATTAATTTAAATACGACTGAAATTAAATTAAACTTTTTGGATTCAATTATAAGTTTATATGAGCTTTAAATTTTAATTAAATTTGTATGTTTCCGGTTAGACTAGAAATACATTTTTATGTTTAAAATTAGTAAAGCATATAAATTTATTGGTTTAAGTGGGAGCGTTTTTTAGTCATAAACTCTTGATTAGGTCTACAAATCCTTAAGGTTAAAACAACTTGATTAGAATTAATAAGGACTGAATAATTGGTAGATTATTGGTGCCCTTGATTAATTGATGCAAATGTTTACGTGATGCATAATGTGTTTTACTAACCAGCTATGTGGGCCATTCATGATAATGAATGGGTGAATGGTATATATTGTATATGTACTGTTTTGCAGGTTATGAAGTGACTAGTATGGCCCAAATAGGATAGAAAATATGGTCTGCGTACCATTAATTTGAATGTAATTGGTCTAAAGTACCAAAGTTATTTTTCAATTCAAATATGGTCTGCGAACCATCAAATAGTTGTAATTAGTTATAGCTTATCCTATTTGAAGAAAATGGTGCCTCCCACGGAGATTTTCAAGACGGACTTTGAAGTCAAAGCTTCAAGATGAAGTCGGGCCATACTAGATCACAAATATCTTATGCATGTTTTAAGTTATTTATTGCTTTTAAATATGTCTTAAAATGCATGAGATCAAAAGCTTGATTATGTTGCATGATTAAGGATTTTAGTTCACTTAAAATCTAACCAACATAGTAAGAGCCTTAAGTTCCAAACTTAAAAATTGAGTTAAAAGGTGCCATGCCAAAATATACACTTGCTTGGATATCCTTTACATCAATCTAGTAATAGTTTTCGCTCAGCGAGGTGTTACTTATTGGTCCTAAAGGGGCAAGGTACACAAATAATTGTGAGTACATGTTAGTTTTGGTGAAACTCAACGATATAAGTAAGGAGTCCTTTTATGTCGTGGCAAATTCGATAGGTTTACCTAATAAGTTCTTAGACGTACCTATCAACCAAGAATAGTTTCTAGACTATTAGCAAAAGGCTTTTTCTTACCTAAGATGTTCTAGGATTAAGTCGACAAACTGTGCTTAGTTCTTCAATGATTTTAGAATCTTGGAATCATTTTATTCACACCTGCCGGAACACATAATTTGAATAAAATGCTTAATAAACATTGAATTATGCATGTATGCTAGAATTTAAGTTTATTAAGAGAAACTGTGAATGGTTATTTATTTGTTTATTCTTTTCAATTGTAGTTTTTAATATGGCAAACAACAATTCATTCAACATTCGATCAATTCTCGAAAAGGAGAAGTTGAACGGGAAAAACTTCCTTGACTGGCAAAGGAACTTGCAAATAGTTCTTATGCAGGAAGAAAAGGAGTATGTCCTAGATGAGGCGATGCCCGAAGCTGCAGGCGACGGGGTCACTCAGGCAGCCCTCAATCGTTGGATTGATGCCAACAAGGATGTGAAATGTCTAATGCTCGCCACCATGAGTGCGGATCTGCAAAAAACGTTCATCAACTCAGATGCTTTCACAATCATCAGTGAGTTGAAGAACATGTTCCAAGATCTGGCTCGAGTCGAAAGATTCGAGACTCATAGGCAAATTCTTGAGACCAAGCTTAAGAAAGGCGAGCCCGTAAGTCCACATGTTCTCAAAATGATTGGACTCATTGAGAATATGAGTCGGCTGGATCAGCAATTTTCTCAGGAAATGGCTATAGACACCATCCTCCATTCTCTTCATAGCGGGTATGATCAGTTCAAACTGAACTACAGTATGAATAGTCTGGACAAAACGCTCACTGAGCTTCACGGTATGCTGAAGACCGCTGAAAAGACGCTCAAAAGTGATAAGCAGGATGTGCTTATGGTGCGTGGGGGCAAGTTCAAGAAATCTGGAAAGAAGAGGAATGCTAAGAAAGGTGGCAACAAGGCCAGCCCAACTAAGCAAACTGGCGCCAAATCTGCAAAGAGGAAGGTCAGTCAACCCACTTCTGAATCCGAATGCTTCTACTGCAAGAAGAAGGGGCATTGGAAGAGAGATTGCTTGAAGCTAAAGGAAGATCAGAAGAACGGAACAGTCGTTCCATCTTCAGGTATTTTCGTTATAGACTGTATACTTGCTAATTCAACTTCTTGGGTATTAGATACAGGTTGTGGCTCACACTTATGTTCCAATCCACAGGGACTAAGAAGAAGTAGAAAGTTAAGCAAGGGTGAAGTCGACCTACGAGTGGGAAATGGAGCACGGATTGCTGCATTAGCCGTAGGAACTTACTATTTGTCGTTGCCCTCCGGGCTAGTTTTGGAACTGGAAGAATGTTTCCATGTTCCAAGTCTTACTAAAAACATCATTTCAGTTTCTTGCTTAGATGCTAAGGGATTTTCCTTTTTAATAAAAGACAATAGTTGTTCGTTTTATTTTAAAGAGATGTTTTATGGATCTGCTAGATTAGTCAATGGACTTTATTTATTAGATCACGACAAACAAGTATATAACATAAATACCAAAAAGGCCAAAAAGGATGATTCAGATCTCACCTATCTGTGGCACTGTCGATTAGGCCATATAAACTTGAAACGCTTAGAAAGACTTCAAAGGGAAGGAATTCTAGAACCATTTGACTTAGAGGATTATGGTAAATGCGAATCATGTTTACTTGGCAAAATGACAAAGCAACCTTTCTCTAAAGTTGGAGAAAGAGCAAACGAACTATTGGGTTTAATCCATACAGATGTATGTGGACCAATGAGTACAAATGCTAGAGGTGGTTTCAGCTACTTTATCACTTTCACTGATGACTTCAGTAGGTATGGTTATGTCTACCTAATGAAGCATAAGTCTGAATCCTTTGACAAATTCAAGGAATTTCAGAGTGAAGTAGAGAATCAATTAGGCAAGAAGATTAAGGCACTGCGGTCTGATAGAGGCGGTGAATATCTGAGCTATGAATTTGATGACCATCTGAAAGAATGTGGAATTCTATCAGAATTGACTCCTCCTGGAACACCACAATGGAACGGTGTGTCGGAACGGAGGAACAGAACCTTGCTAGACATGGTCAGGTCAATGATGGGTCAGGCCGAACTTCCATTAGAATTTTGGGGACATGCACTAAATACAGCTGCACTCACTATAAATAGAGCTCCGTCTAAAGCTGTCGAAAAGACTCCATACGAATTATGGTTTGGAAAGCCTCCAAATGTGTCTTTTCTTAAGATTTGGGGATGTGAAGTATACGTCAAACGATTAATTTCAGACAAACTTCATCCAAAATCTGACAAATGTATCCTTGTGGGCTATCCAAAGGAAACAAAGGGGTATTACTTCTACAATACATCTGAGAACAAAGTGTTTGTTGCTCGAGATGGTGTCTTTTTGGAGAATGATCACATTTCCAAAATGACAAGTGGGAGAAAAGTAGACCTCGAAGAAATTCGAGTCGAACAACAAACTCTAGAGAATGCTCAAGATGACATTCAGGATGAAACTCAGAGATCTTTAGAAGAATCTGGTGAGAATCATGGTCAATCTAGAAATGTTACCCCGCGTAGATCGCAAAGATATAGATCTCAACCGGAAAGGTACTTAGGTATTTTGACGAACGAGAGCTATGACGTTCTATTACTTGAAAGTGATGAACCTGCGACTTACAAGCAAGCTATGACGAGCCCTAGCTCCAAGCAGTGGCAAGAAGCCATGCAATCTGAATTAGACTCCATGTCTGAAAACCAAGTATGGGATTTGGTCGATTTGCCAGATGGCTACCAAGCCATTGGAAGCAAATGGGTTTTCAAACTGAAAAAGGACAAGGATGGGAAACTTGAAGTTTTCAAAGGTAGATTGGTCGCAAAAGGTTACAGGCAAGTCCACGGTGTGGATTACGATGAAACCTTTTCACCAGTTGCAATGCTAAAGTCTATTCGGATAATGTTAGCAATCGCTGCATATTACAATTACGAAATATGGCAGATGGATGTCAAAACTGCTTTCTTAAACGGCGTTTTAACAGAAACTGTGTTTATGACACAGCCTGAAGGTTTTGAGGATCCAAAGAATGCTAAAAAGGTATGCAAGCTAAAGAAGTCAATCTACGGATTGAAGCAGGCATCCAGGAGCTGGAATATACGTTTTGATGAAGCAGTCAGTGACTTTGGTTTCATCAAGAACGCGGACGAATCTTGTGTATACAAGAAGGTCAGTGGGAGCAAAATTGCTTTCCTAGTATTATATGTCGACGACATATTGCTTATCGGAAATGACATTCCTATGTTGAACTCTGTCAAGATTTGGCTTGGGAAATGTTTTTCGATGAAGGATCTAGGAGAAGCACAGTACATATTGGGCATCAAGATTTACAGAGATAGATCTAAAAAGATGATTGGACTTAGTCAAAGCACTTATATCAATAAGGTGCTTGATAGGTTCAAGATGGCGGACTCCAAGCGAGGCTACCTACCCATGTCTCATGGAATGACTCTAAGCAAGACTCAATGCCCAAAAACACTTGATGAGCGTAGACGAATGAATGGGATTCCATATGCATCATTGATTGGTTCAATAATGTATGCTATGATATGTACACGCCCGGATGTTGCGTACGCACTCAGTGCTACGAGCAGATACCAGTCAGACCCAGGAGAGGCGCATTGGACTGCTGCCAAGAACATTCTGAAGTACCTGAAAAGGCACAAAGATGACTTCCTGGTCTATGGTGGAGATGATGAATTAATTGTTAAAGGCTATACGGACGCAAGTTTCCAAACCGACAAAGATGATTTTAGATCACAGTCTGGGTTTGTCTTCTGCCTCAACGGAGGAGCAGTACGCTGGAAAAGTGCTAAGCAAAGCACCATTGCGGATTCTACAACTGAAGCGGAGTACATTGCTGCACATGAAGCAGCAAAGGAAGCTATATGGCTAAGGAAGTTCATAGGAGAACTTGGTGTAGTCCCCTCCATTAAAGGACCAATAGCCCTGTATTGTGATAATAACGGAGCTATTGCACAGGCAAAAGAGCCTAGACACCACCAGAGAGTCAAGCATGTACTTCGTAGATTTCACCTTCTACGAGAGTTCGTTGAAAGAAAAGAAGTCGAGATAAGCAAAATTGGAACTGATGACAACATATCAGATCCATTAACTAAACCTCTGCCGCAGGCGAAGCACAACTCGCACACTGCAGCTATGGGAATCAAGCATATTGGAGAATGGCTTTGATGTCTCTGTTTAATGTTTTAAAGTTTTAGAGTTTAAATCTTTGTAAAACATTATTGGTTAATCATTCACAATAAATGAAATGAATTCATTTTTCCATTTAATTTGTGGTTTATTAAATGATGAGTCCCTTCAATTTGACGATATATTCAAGATAGACTGTCAGGACCAGTCCTGTGACTAAGAAATGTCTATCAAGTGAACTTGAATGTCAAAGGTTGAAAATGGTCCCTAATCGGAGTTTTCTATAAAATTGGACGCATAGAAAACGTTAGACGATTAGAATGCAAGATGACTAGTAGTTCTGTTTCTTGAACTATGTGGACATGGCAATGTCATAATCATTTGCATAGATACTTACTTTGGGAAGACTAGTATCGGACAAGACCTATGAAACTTTACTATAAGAGATGAAAATCTGTCATGAGTAAATTTCATTAAAATTATTAGACACTAAATCCTCAATACCTGAGTGATTTGAGATTACTTGTTTGAGAACTGGTTGCTTTGACGTTGACCAACCGTCGCACCGTAAAAGGAGGCTATAAAGGCAACGCTCAGGTAATCACCTATCAAACGAAGTCTAATCTCAAGATCGCAAGATTGGGATTGTCCTCCCATAAATCGGGATGAGATGCTTAAAAGTTGTACAAGGCCACTCGGAGAGCTAGAAACTGTGAAATGCATGGCCGTGCTCGGATGAATCATAGGCTATGATTATCTGTTTATTTGATCAGTTGAACTCTGAAACCGAGGAACACCTCTGGACGTAATAAGGATGACAACTCTTACCTTATGTTCAAGAGCAAGCATCGAGCGACAAAGGAATTAGGAAATGCACACTTGTCCCTAAGGACAAGTGGGAGACTGAAGGAAATAATGCCCTTGGTCCAAGTATGCATTCTATGTTAAAGTCTAATAAATGCGGTTCAGTATTAATTAACAAGTTAATAATTCAGTGAGATCAAGTGAGCTGAATGCCTAGCTAGAGGCCGCTTCAGTTCAAGTGGAATTAATGATATTAATCCACAGCTTACTCTTGACTGAACCCGTAGGGTCACACAAATAGTACGTAAACGGATCAAGTATTTAATGGCATTAAATACTCCATCTATGAATATTCGGAACCAACGGATCTTGGTTTCAGTGGGAGCTAAGATCGTCACAGGCAAGAAATGAATACTCCGGAAACGATGATATTGCCGGAAACGGAAATATGGATCGTATCGGAAATATAAATATTATCCAAGTCGTAGATGTTGCCGGAAACGGAAACATGGTACGTATCGGAAAATATTATCGGAAATGGAAATATTGCCAGAATCGGAAATATTGCCGGAAACGGAAATATTGTCAGAATCGGAAATATTACCGGAATCGGAAAATAATTCCGGAAACGGAAATATTAAATATTTGTTCGAAACGGAAATTAATTCCGGAATCGGAAATATTAAATATTGTTCGTATCGGAAATGAATTCCGGAATCGGAAAATTTAATCGGAAGCGCATCGTATGAATAAGCATCGGACGAGGCCTGCCGGACGAGGCCCAGCACGAAGCCAGGCCATCGCCCAGCAAGCCAAGCGCGCCGCACAAACAGCCACGCCAGGCCCAGCGCAAGGCCAGGCCCAGCAGGCTGCGCAGCGCGCACAGCGCGCACAGCACGCGCAGCGCGCAGCGCGCGCGGGCGCTGCGTGGGCTGCTGCTCGCGCGCACGCATGGGGGCCCATCGTGGCTGCCGTGCGTGTGTGTGCAAGTGTTTGTGTTCGTGCACGTTTCCTAAAACATGCAGAGTTCGGTTAATGATTAAATTCCTAATTCTATTTGATAAATTAATTAAATTAGAGTTCTTGTAGGATTCTAGGTTTAATTAATTTGTATCTGAATAGGATTTCGATTCCCTTTCCATACCCCTATAAATATGAGGCTAGGGCTCACAATTTATAACAAGTTTCAAAGTATTCAAAGTGAGTTTTTGAGAGAAAAATTCAGTCACACATTTGCCTATAAAGTGCCGAAAATAATAGTACCTTAAGGGCGATTCTAGTTGGTCAATCTTAAGGCGGATCCGGACGTGCTGTGGACTATCTACGGAGGGACGACACTTGGAGTCCTAAAGACTTGTTCTTGTTCGGTTCGGGCGCAGCTAGGGAAGGCACGCAACAAAGAGTATGCATCTAAACTATGCTAAATGATTATGTGTAAATAATATGTTTTCCTGGCTTTATGGTTTTTCCGCATGATTTATGAATTGTCATATGTATCATAACCTAACAATTTTGTGTAAAACCTAGTTAATGTCCCCACAGACGGCGCCAAACTGTTTATGCCAAATTTCGTCTAGGGGCGACTCTTGGCTAGGGTCGACACTAACTAAGCAATGAATTAATAAAGCAAGTAAAAGAGACACGACACAGAGAGGTGTTGACGCGGAAAACCCAGGAATAAGGTAAAAAAACCGCTGATAGCTATGAGGCTATCAATCCACTAAGTATCCTATGAAATTCGTATGAGTGTTTATGCTTAATCAAAATAACTAATACAAGGAATTCCTTAAAGTACGAGAGTAATTATTGCTTGAGTGTTGAGAGCTTGAGTTAACCTGTCCTCTGATGTGCTGCCGCTAGGCTTTTATACGTAGAAAACAACAGCTTTGTTGGTTGGAAGAATCCCTAGAAGGTAGGGATCTTCTACTGACCATTGCCCATGATCTTATCCCATCTCCAACAACTCCCGTTAGTCTTTGGTCAATCCTTGGACTCATTCCACTCGTATGACGGTGCAGTCTATCTTGGGCTTTGGGCTTGGATCTTGACCTATCTCCGCTTACTTGCCTATCGATCGTCGTTACTCCCTTGTCGCTAGTACTTCGTTGCTGGTCCTGTGTCGCCTGAACCTCGTCGTCTGTCGTCTCACTCGACACGTTCGCCTGGCACGATGTTACCTGCGACATGACAATACCTGGATGACACGACATGATCAAACGTCAAAACAGTTATGTCGTTAGTCCAATAAAGTGGGATAACAACCACCAGGCCCACTTTTAAGCAAGTAGGGAAAGGCTGATCTTTACCTAGGTAACTTGTATTTCTAATTGATAGGAAGTAGAAAGCCAATGTATACCTCCCTAACCAAGGCTTCATCTAAAAAGTTAACTGAAACCATAAATGAAAGCTTAAGCATATTTCATTGTACATTTACAAGTATAGCTAACCATTCTAAAGCAAAAATTAGTTTCATTCAGGGTTTTGTCATCTCAGATTTACCCACAATCGCAATTTTGGGTGGTTTACAGCTGTTGCATCCCAATATCACAGTTTCACTAAGATTAAAATCTCTATATATTTGTTAGGATAGCTCACACCCTCAGCCAGCCATTCTAAAGACATAACTAGTTTCATACAGGGTTTGTCATCTCCGGTCTAGCCTCAATCACAATACCTAACTTTGCAGCTATTGTAGCCTAATATCACATTCATAGTCAGATCAAAACCTTTGCAATTGCAGTCACGATGCGGTAAATCCAATCATGGTGTCAAAATTTACTACACTGGTGAACGGTCACGTACTCTCATTACAGAAAAGTCCAACAAAGAGATCAAGAACAAACTATTGTAAGTATTTTCCAAAGGGAATAAAAAGGTAGCCACAACAAGCAAAGCTACCAGCACTACTACAAAAATAGCCTAAGAGACCAGGCGAAATAAGCCAAGGAGACCGGAGATTGTACGGTGCCTAGGTAGTAGGTCTCTTAGCCTAAGAGACTGGAATTTTGGTACGGTTTCTTAGATATTATGAAGAGACCAGTTTTACAAAATATTCGGTTTCTTTGATGAGTTCTAAACCAATAATATACAGAGGCTAGGAAACCAGATACTTTCGAAGTCCAATTTCTTTGGCATCATGTATGGAACCTCATTTCATAATAACAGGTTTCTTTGCTGGTTTTTATATTAAAACAATTATATCACGGGTTTTTTTTTATTATTAAAACAATTATATCACAATTATATATTGTTTTTCTTTGGCATCACGACATTGTTGTACAATTGTACCCACCATTAGAGCTCAATAATAACTGCTGAAGAAAATGAAATTTAAAAGCAATCAATAAAATGGAAAAATATAATTCATTCATCTGAAAATGATACAAGTATTCCAGTATTATTAAATGAAATTAATTTGAATGATAGAAAAACAAAGAAGCAAATACAAGATGGATCTTTGAACATAATCACGAACAAAACATGATTCTTTCTTTTGAGTTGTGACCTGCAATCATCAATTACAGTGCCAAATTAGTAGAATTCCAATATATGATAAAAATTTATAATAAAAAAAAACTCATAATGATGTTCTGTGATTCGTAAGGGAAAAGATTTGATTAAATACTCAAAACATCTAAAGCAATGTTTAAAACTTGTAGTCATAATCTATATTTATCAATCAATTCCGCAAATTCCAAATTGCAGGATGTTAATATATCAGATATGAAACCATCATTAAATCTAATAAAATCAATCAGAAACTCAATAAAAGAGAGAAATCAACAATTATGAATTACACATATATACTACTCCGTAATTAAATAACTAGCTGCAACAAATCAAAAATAATAATAAAACTTACATTAAGATGAAGCTGATGATGGTACCAAATATAATTTCCCAAAAATGTGAAGCCGACGTCGTCTTTATTTTGATGATACCTCCCTGATTGTTATGGTTGTATTATGTTAGCTTTTTAATTTAATGGTTTTGCATGAAAAAAGAAGAAGTGGATTGTTTAATTATTCTCTGCCGCAGCAAATGAAGCTGATGCAATATAGAGGATTTGGACTTTGGAGATGAACCGAAACCCGATCCAGATCTAAGAGCCGACGACGTGTTGTTCCAGATTCGGATCAAAAGCGGAGCCTCCAACACCCGCATCTGCAGCATCAGGCATCGATGTTTTCTCTATCCTCCTTCCACCACCTTGTCGCCACCAATCACTCAAAATCCAAGCGAGCCTGCTTCTCTTTTCCCATCGCAAGAAATCGAAAAATTTGCAAATTCCTCAACAATTCGCAAAAAAATACATTAAATTGGAGAGATTTAGAAAATAACAATTGAGATAAAAAAAAATAAAGGAGAGAAGATCTTGTGGTTATAGATCGGAATTCACTAATTTTAAATTCCAGATCTAATTAGAACGCATGGGAGGGAGAAAGGAGAAAATTAGAAGTTATCTGTGCATATAGCTTGAAAAATGACTAGAATATGTTGTTGCTTAAGAATTTAGATGTGGACGATAAATTGGCATGGGTTGGTGTTTTTCCGTTAATGGTGTTGTGAATGAACTGATAAACTGTCAAGGTCCGAGAATATATGAATCATAAAGCTTTTTTTTTTTTGAAGGAAATAATATATGAATAATAATAATTAATATCTAGTACTCCCTCCGTCCCGGAATACTTGACATGTTTTCCTTATCGGGCCGTCCCTTAATACTTGACCTGTTTCTAAAAATGGAAATATTCTAACAATATTATATTATTTCTCACTCCACCCCTATTAACCCACCTACCCCCTACTCCATACAAAAAATAATTAAAAATTCAACCCCTACTCTCCCCCAACCCCACCCCTTCACACATTTCCCACTAACTATATTAAAATAATACCCCACTATCAACTACTACCTATTAAATTAAATAAGTCAATTCAAGTCCCTTAAGATAGGAAACCGGGTTTTACCTAAGAAACCAGACATCACTTAGACACGATTTCTTTATCTAAGAAACCGTTGGAATAACTTAATCGGTGCCCTATGAATGGTTCCTTAGGCTATTTTTGTAGTAGTGCAGTAAGACATTGCCCAAGAAAATCAGAAAGGAAAATCAATTCCACAAAAATGCATCTATTGATCAAACTAATATAACAACAGTTTACCTAGGGGAGAAGCCTTTTTAGCCTGTGGAGGTGGAGAACGACCTCTCTTTGCTGGTTTCGTGGAACTGCAGAAACATTTAATACATATTTATTAAGAGAAATATATAGTATAAACCCTTTGTGTACCATGTTCATACGAAAGAAGCTAATTTTTCATACTGATTACTCATCATATAATGCAAGTAAATCAGGCAGTTTTATTAGTGTTAAGTGCTAACAAATCCGTATTTATGGCTGCTATGCTCTCTGCATTAAGAAACTGAATGATTTTAGCTTGAAGAATCAGTTACATCGACGATGAAGAGAAGATGACGCATATTGTGAAAGACTGAAAGTCACTGGTAAGTAATGGCTACTAGTTACTGGTAAGTAATGGCTACTGAAGAGAATATAGGCAATAATAACACAGTTAACAGGGCAAATAAAAATGATTCAGCTTGAAGAATTAGTACATCGACCCAGATTTCTACACCAATTTTAACAAGTAAAACTCAAAATTCAATTCCAAAACAATCAACAGAAAAATCTAAATCGGAAATTATAGCACATTTGATCCTAATTGTTGCAATTTATCGGGAAGTAGAGACCTAATTCATGTAATTTCTCATAAATCTATTCCATAAACAACAAAAATAAAACATAAATCTTTCAAATTAAAATTGGAATATGGAAGGATGTAATTCTTCCTCATCTTAATATTTCATGATGAATCACGAAGGAGACTAACGAGTTCAAGCTAATGTTTCTAGCTATAACTAATTCGTCATTTCCATTAAAAATTCGTCATTACAGTAACAATCTTATAGGAAGTAATTAAATTTAAATTACAAACCTACAAGAGATAAGGAGGAGCGACGCTGCGGTGGGGGAACAACAGCGGCAACTAGGCGATGGGAGACATCAGCGGCGACTCGGCGGTGGGGAACATCTGTGCACCTATGCACTGAGTGTTGTGTGTCTGAATTTCGCGCCCGGAGAAGAACCAAAGAGGGGAAGAGAGATTAGCGGGAAATTGGAATTAGGTTACAATAATCAAAGAAGAGGAAGGAGAAAGAAGCAGGAAATGAATATTTTTGGAAAATATTTTGTGCGGCTCACTTTACAAATGAGCCCGCACTTGAACCCAAGTGCTGCCAATTTTCTAAAATAATCCCGCACTTGTGAAAATGTATTTTTTATTCTGTGTCCTCAAGTGCTGCCAATTTAGTAAATGAGCCGCACTTGAAGGGAAGCACATGACGATTTTTCCTCTAGTGCTCGTGCTTCATGAGCCCCTTTGAATTCGTTCTCCACAATGCTTGTGCCCCTACTACCCAATAGGTAGGAGCGCGCTACACGATCTGGTGCCCGAAAATTTTGGACCGTGACACATAGCATGCTAAACAGTTGGAATTAAATCTTCCCACAAACTACAATTTCTGCTCCTCTAAATGAAATGGACAGCTACAGCCGAACCTGCATACCGGACATGCTTCCTGAACTTTGACCTTCTACTGTGCCGAATACCTCAAATAATTTTCTGCAATGTACGGAGAAGAAGCGAACTTAATCCCTAACCTCTCCTCGAGCTCTTTAAGAAACCTGCTACTGTAAGGACAACAAAAGAATAGATGTTCATGATCTTCCTCATGCTGTCCACACAATAAACAATCTGCTGAACTACAAATTCCCATTCTAGCCATTTTTGTTGTTGTTGGCAGTGTAGATTGAACAACCAACCAACATATGAATATTTGTCTTAGAGTGTTAAGCCTGTTCCACACCATCTTAATTATCCCAATGAATCGGTGATTTAGGACCTGCAAGTTTATCATAAACCATTTTTACATAATAGTGAGGCATAGTAGTAAACTCAACTTGAGTAAACACTTGTTTCAGCTGTTCCTTTGTTGCACAAATTTTTCTCCAATACCAACTAGCGGAAGCTCTAGGCTGATGTAGGTGATTTTGATTCTTAATTGGTTCAAAATTTCAGATACACGTACAATTAACACAAATACTCAGTAGGCCTATGCGTAAATTAATATACAATTAAATATCATAGATAAAACGATATTGACTTAAAATCATAACATAAAATTGTGAAAATAAGTAATTAACAGAAAATATTTGGAACATAAAATGATGCACTTTCTTTTAGCTAATTAAATGTGTGTGTTTTTCCAATAAAATGTACATTAAGTTTTTAACTTAATTTATAAAGTTTCACTGAAGAAATTAATTTCTTAATTACTCCGTACTTCCCCCGTTTCATAATGATGTTCTAGTTTCTTTTTTCATCTTTGCCAATGAACATTTTATATTATTTTTATATCTAATTACACAATATGAAAAATTATAAAATTTGGATATTTTCAAAGTAAGCATTGATACGAATCAAACAACACTGCACATGAATATGTTTTTTTTCTTATCCGTAATATATTGAAAAGAATTTAGAAGATTGCCTTCCATTGTGAATATTGTCGAAATTCTTAATTGAATATCATTATGAAACGGGGGGTTCTAATTAGTTATAACTGAAGTATTACAAAAAATAAACTATGTTTTTATACAAACCGAACGAGCTACTAAAAAAATGTATTTTATTATTGGTTAATATATTTATTTCTCCGTAGCAAACTACATACGCTCTAGGACATCGCCCGGGTCAATAACTAGTTGTTATACCAAAACTTATAACTATTATCCTAAAAACCACAACTTCTTTATGTATTGACCTAAAAACCTCAACAATTAATTGAAAATACATAAATGTTAAATATAACTGTTAAAAATAACTATTTCATCACAAGATGTTGGAAAAACTTGTTATCTATTCTATATTAAAAGGCCGAAAGATGGCAAAAATTTGGCGTAATTTTTGTTCCCATTTTACCCCTTCATCATTTTGTTTATTACAAACTCTTTTAGCTAATTCAATTTATTTTTATTTTCATGATTGTCAAACGTTGATCATGAATCAGGTTAAGTATTTCCCTTTGTTCCTTAAACATTGCATCAGGGTTGACTTTATGTTTTCCAGCACATGACTTTAACTCTTAGCATCTCGAATTATGTGAAATAAAAAATTTAAAAATGGATATTTAGAAAATATATATTGATATTAATCTAATAAGATCGTACATGAATACGATTTTCCATACGCGCGTATTAATCACAAAGATAACCAAAGTTATATTGTGAATAGTAATCCAAATGGTGCTATATTTAGGAAACAAAGGAAGTATGATAGATTGGTAGTAGTTTACACCGTTTAGATAAGAGTTCATCTAGGAAAGCTCATGATATTGTAACTAATTAAGTACTTCCTCTGTATTTTAGAAAGATATACACTTTCCTTAAACGACTGTAGTTTAAAAAGAGATACACTTTCCTTTTTCGATATGTTTTGGTCTCCACTTCCATTATATTAATATTTCTCTCTTTCTTGTGGTCCCCATACTTACTCACATCATCTTTTTAATATAATAAATAATTCACCCACTACCCCACTTTCATCTTATTTTAATAAACTCAACTCACTCTCCTAAAACTATTTGCCAGTCAAAGTGTGTCTCCTTTTAAAATACGGATGGAGTATCAATGTAATGTAAGAATTTCTTATGATAGACTGATAGTTTTTAGGTATTATTTCTAGCATGTTGCCTAACTAGCAAAATTAAATGAACTTACAACTAGATTATTTAGAAATATCCTATTATGCATGCAGTGACACATCCATAAACTTCATATAGAGTATGCATAGTTTGCTCAAAATAAAATTCAAATAATTAATAATACCCACACATGTGATTGAAGCGTACACTAATAAATTTAGCTTGCTATAAGCTACAACTATGTAACTGCATGTAGATTTAATGCCCTCCTATAAATACTACTCCCTCTTTTTCTTTTTAAAAGAATTACTTGTACCGTCATACTTACCATTGCATTATTATGACCATTAATTATCTTTAATTTTCTATTTTAAAAAATTTTAAAAGTTGTTATGATGAAAATAGGAATTGTGACTAATCAAAAAATATTTTTCATAATAACATTTGATTTTTATAAATTAGTAAAATATCCAAGTCAAAGTTATACATAAATACTGTGAAAGTTATAATGATACATTTAAAAAGAAACGGAGAGAATAAATATATAATAATTACTTTTGTTAATGTAAACATCTTCATGCTGCACTTTATAGAGATAGAAATATACACTTCTTAACTTGCAAATAAAAATGATAAACATTTTTTTGATGTAAACCGTTAAGAAGTTGTGTCTTTGATGTTATAGAAAATCTAAACCTTAATTAATTAATACGAGTAGTAAAAGATTATAATTGTAAGTTAAGGCAACACGTGCATGGCACGTGCCTCTTACTAGTTTTCACAAATATGTTAAACGATGTATACCCATTTTATTTTAATTTTTTGGGGAACTATATATATTTATACATCCTTCTACAACAATGGATCCTCAATTTTACAAGGATAAACAATCCAATGCAATTGTCCTTAGAAGAGCAGACAAATGATTTTGCACTATTACACGATTTCTTATACTTGAATGGTGAAAGCATAGACTGAGACTGAATGCAAATATCAATTAAAACGAAACGAATTGAAGTTCATGCAACTCTAAAATCGCATTCGGAACACCTTCCTGAATAATGTACAACAGTAACAGCTACGCTTCCTGTAAGGTTATCCAAATATATAGACTTCATCATATCCGTTCCTGTTACGAAACAGAAGAATAAGAAAATGTTGTGTGATAATTGGAAGTCAAGGTGTATATTGAGATTGGGAGCTTACCCTTGCTTGCCACAATATGTGGGACTGTAATTGTAAATGAGATTGTTCAGCACATCAGGCACAGGTGGCCTATTAGGAGATCTCCTTGCCTCACTGCAAAAAGAAGACGTTAAGACTTACTAAACAATTTCTAATGATCATGTAAGGATAACAACAGGTACTGGAAATTACTGTTGAGGGTAACAATTATTAACCAACTGATAGCAAGTGCTTCAACTATGGAGATGGATAAAAAAACAGACAAGATGGATAAAAAATAACAGACAAGACAATAAATTGACTTCAATGATTTATGTGAGAGCATGCATGTTTATTGAAATACGGTAAATAGAGTCCAAACTCCGTTGTCTCCCTCCATCCCGGAATACTCGAAACGATATGACCGGCATAAAGTTTAATGCATTATAATTGACTTATTATTTAATTAGATGATAGTCGGTAGTGGCCTAGTGGAGTATTTTTTAATATTTTTTTTTAGGGAGTAGGGATATAGGTGGGTCTTTGGGTAAGTGAGAAATTGATATAATATTACTCCGTAATAAAAAATTCCATTTTTGGAAACGTTGCAAGTAATCCGAGACGGTCTTATAAAGAAAGCGTTTCGAGTATTCCGGGACGGAGGGAGTATGTAGAACACTATATATTTCAGAGGATACCCACATCAGTCTCGTGACTGTCATCAGCAATCTCCGGCTGAACGAAAAGCAGCATTGGAGCATATCCTCCCTTTCTTCTTCTGTTTCATAACTTTTTGATAGGGAAAATCTCCTTCTGGATTCTTCCTAATTAGGCCTATTAGGTAAACTCTCCTTCTAAGAGGACAAACAGTCTCATGCTTATCTGTGTACCTAGAGTATTTTTTTTCAAGGAGCTAAATTCCGTGGCTTCTTATCCAGCATGAGATCCTGTTTACTATTACTAAGCAGCCTCATTCACTCCTATGGATGAAGTAGATGCAAACCAAATTGAAGGGTACACAGATAAGAGTCATTACGGATTTATCATTGCTTACTTGCCACACTCATGCACTACTGCAAATAAAGTACTCCGTAGATTGCAAACCAAATTGGAGGCCACATATTAACTCTTCCCTATATTGGTTGACAATAATTTGACCTTGTTAGTAAATAGTGACCACTGACCAACATAAACTGAACATAAAAAGCCTCCGGTAATAGATTCTTGGTGCAGCAAAAATGTGGGAACGTACAAAGATAAGATATTGCACGCTCCTAGTTTCTATAAATATATATGCTGTGAACGTGATTACAAAAGCTAATTAAGTCGACAAGTCGTACGTGTTACGTGTATGTTGTCATAAAATTCATTTGAGAGTAAAATGATATCAACAACTTCTCTAAATTAGAGAACTTTTTTTTATGACGTCGTTGTCTCGTGGGTTAAACGTTAATTGTTTGTTTGTAGCTTTAAGACGTGATTTTGTCCATGTCATACGTGCATGCTATGTTGATCCAATTTGACAAGAGATTAAATAGACATTTTATATTATTAGACCTTAAACATGTCTATCTTAGGAATAAAACTCAAAATTAAATATGATTTTGAATATTATAAGGAAAATTCCCAAAAATTCGATTGACATGAACGAAACAGACGAATACAAATTAAAACACCGCAATAGTTTCTTAAACTAAATTGTCTAAAACAAACTTAACCAAGTTGGAAGAACTACAATGGTCTCTTATTTGACAAAATACTTTGACACACCTCGATGTAGAGAAACACGAACTTCAATGCAAATCATATCCTAAAATAATCGAGGTTAGAGGTTTCATCAAGTCCTTTTTTCATGTTGTAAATAGAATACTCTTTCATCGTGATCTCGCGATATTTTGGAGGATTTTCATCAGATAGTAATTCCTTGATAGGTCCGTATTTTTGTGTTGTCTCTAGATAAAATGTGCTAAAAAAGGATGCAATGGATATTCTTGGTCCTGCATACTTAGCGGGTACTCGATGTTCCACACTTTTAAACTTGTCATTTGATGCAATCTGAAAGAGCAGACATAAATAAATTTAATTTTAAGATGCTTAAAATAAAACATAATTTTACATGTCAAAATATGAAATTAAATTATATGATGTAAGGTACAAATAACAAAACTGTAATCCGATTAGTCACCCTGTAATCGAACACCACTTTTTCCTAAGAGCAAGATTAACGGTAGTGTGAGCAATAGTCTTATTGAGTATTAACTTAAGACCTTCCATTTAAGTGGAAGAATATGACAAAAGTCTGAGCAAGATTCTTGGAATTCCAAGACTCTACTTAAGACGTTTAAACAATACATTCAATTTTAATTATTATTATTTATTCTTTTTTATTTTATTATTTTCATAAGTTTAAGGAGTCTTGAATGAGTACGAAGGGTGAAGTAGAAAAATTAAGTAAGTCTGAAAGGGTCTCAACAAGAATCTGATTAATTGAAAATAAATAAAAATTAATAAAAAAGATGACGTGAAAGTCTTAGCTTATACTGGCGCTAATCTTGCTCTAAGAATGTTAGCGAGCCAACGTGATTCTTGAATATTTGAGCTTGGCTTCAAATTTTCATCGGTTGAGGAGGGTGAGCACAACAAATGTCGATTAAATAGGAAAATTGTTAACATGATCCAAAATATTAATTAATATTTTTAGTGTACTCATTAAAAAATGTACCTTAAGTTTTTAGTAAAAAAATTAAACATTAGTGAGAAATTACATATGATTATTAGTGAGGGTATTTCAGAAGCACAGACCAACACTATAAAAATTTGTATCTTTTATGACAACCTAATAACGACGGGTAAAAATACCGTTGCAAAAGAGCTTTTACAACAGGGATAACAACTCAACAACGACGGGAACAACCGTCGCAAATGTCTTTTACGACGGGTTAACGACGGGATTTTCCATTAACGACGGCCCCCTTTTATGACGGATTCGCGACGGAAAATCCCGTCGTTAATAAAAAATTATTGACCTTTAGCGACGGGAATTTCCGTCGCTAATAGTACAATTTCTTGTAGTGCAAATATATAATACAAAGTATAGAAATTCAAAACAAAATATATGTAGTATTAATTAAAATTAAAAGAAATAAAGAAAAAAGTACCTGTAAAGCATTCCCGATATTAACAACTAATGCCCCAGGAGGAACATCAACCCAATGGTTCTGGTGAAGAACTTGCAGGCCACCAAGTTGGTCTTGCAACAAAATAGTTATATAAGAACCATCGGCATGTTTTGGGGTACCGATAGTCAATTCAGGTTGCGGACAAGCTGGATAATAATGACCTAAGATACTTAGCCCATCAAGACAACCCATATCAAGTAGGTGACATTGTTGCAATCCTAATGCCTCTGATAGTATCTCGAACAACATTTTTCCCAACTTCATTACTTGCTTTGAATATTCTATTAGTATCTCCCTACAATTATTAAAGTAAATCGCAATTTCCTATATATTAGAGGAATTAACGGCAAATAAAAAACATTTCAAACATAGTATAACCAATTGTTTATTGGTAGTTTGCCCTCTAGCTAGACTTGTGCATTAGTACTTTCTTAACAATATGAAAAACTAAATTTAAGAACGGATTATTCTTAGAACTAATTAGATCATAACAAATAATAAAATAAGTTCATATAAGATTATAAAATTCATTTTAGAGATTACTACTATTACAATTAGAAATTTGTTCATTTTATTATTAGTATTATTCTTATTATTAGTGTTACAATAATTATTAATTACTACTACAATTTCCGTTAATAATAATAATAATAATAATAATAATAATAATAATAATAATAATAATACCGCATTGGATCAGACTATATTAGATTGAATAATTTTTTATAGTGATTAGGAAACTAAAACTTTCACCCGGTAATATTAACAAAAAATATTTACTTTGTATGCAAAATATGAAAAGTTAAATCAGGTCATACTAGATCTCATCAGCTCATTAAGGTTGCGTTCTATTCACCTGATTTCCTCTTATTTTTCATGAACTAATTTTATTTGAACTTATCTGAACTTAACTGAACTTATTAGAACTTATCAAAACTTATTTTAGTTATAAATTGTACTTAGTCAACCCTTATTTTTCCCGAACTTATCGGAACATATCTGAACTTATTTTTCCTGAAATAAGTGGAAATGAGGTAAACGGAACAAGACCTAACTTTGACAAAACAAGATTCATTTCAAATCAATCCTTCTCGGTCTAAGTCTTACCATTTTAAAATAAAATTTACATCTTTTTAGTAAATTCACATTAAATGTAGACATTAGTTTTTTATTTCAAACATGAATAAAACCAATTAAATCAGATCGAAGCGCAATTGGATTATACGCTGTTGAACATTTATTGAAAATCTAATGAACATTGAGAATAATTTCAATGTACTCCGTGCATGTACTAGTGAAATATTTAAACTATGTTCCATGAATTTGAAATATATGTTCTTTGCATTTGAACTATGTGTTTATTTAAAAAACAGGGTGCACAGTGAGCATTGTGCACCCCGGTGCACAGGAGATCAAACATCTTGTTGGGTTCTTCAAGTATAGGTTAATTTGATCTTATTTCTCATTTTATTCGTTAATATGAATACATATTTCATGTTGATACATTTAATTTTTTAAGAAATTCATAATGAAATATATTTACCTAGAAAATTCAAGGTCTATTTAATACAAAGTATAGTACTAGTTAAACCCTAACTTTTTAATTTTTTAAATGGTACTGTTAGTATGGATCAGATTACCAAAATATAGTTTATGCATCCGGGTGCACAATGCTCACTGTGCACCCTATTTTTAAATGAACATATAATTCAAATACAAAAAACATATTGTTCATATTCAAAGAACATATAGAAAATGAACATATAGTTCAAATCCAAAGAACATAAAGTTCAAATATTCCACTTGTAAATGTACATTAAAATCATTCTTCATGTTCGTTAGATTCTCAATAAATGTTCATAAGGGTGCACAATAAACACTGTGCACCCGGATGTATAATCCAAATTGCAATGGACCAGATAGAACAAAAAAATTAAAAAATTCTTGAGCATGTAATACCTTTTTTTTTACTCCATTTAGTTGTAATTTTCATTAATTAATAATAATATTAATAATCATTTTATTTTAAATTTAATTTAACATGTCATACTAGATTAGAAAAGGTAAGTGATCAGAAGAAATAAATTCATATTTGATAATATTAGACCAACATAAAAAGGTAAATTAAAAAAGGAACCTAATTCCTAACAGATAAAAAATCAAAATATGGTTTATACACCCGGGTGTACAATGCGCACTGTGCACCCTGTTTTTGAATGAACATATAGTTCAAATACAAAGAACATATAGCCAATGAACATATAGTTTAAATCCATAGAACATACTTGGTATAGTTTAAATACTTCACTAGTACATGTACATCGAAATCATTCTCCATTTTCATTAGATTTTCGATAAATATTCAACAGGGTGCACAATGAGCACTGTGCACCCGGGTATAATCTAAATTGCGATAAACAATATAGAAGGGGATTGAATATGGGGGAAGAGATACAAACCTGCAAACTGGAGGTATTTCATCGGGAGTAGGAGGATTGGGAGCCATATAACAAAGAAAACTATCCCTCCAGTTAACTGCAACTGCACTATAAAGATCAGCATTACAATGATAAGCAAACTTATCATTGGCAAAGTCTCTTGAATAGTAACCTTTCTTCACCTCATTATCTAGCTCAAAAAACCCTTTTACTCCTTTCAATATCTCATCCAAAACGGTGTCTGGAATCCCATGGTTTATCACTTGGAAAAAACCCCATGTCTCTGAAGCTTCTCGAATCTCCTCAACAACCTTCTTCCAGTGGTCTAAACCATTTTCACTAGCGCGAAGATCAATGACTGGAAAATTAAACTGGCCATCACAACCAGTGGAGTTTGGTTTCGGAGGTGGGAGTCGTTTAGAAATTGGGTTAATGAAGATGGAGGGAATGGTTGTAACACCAGCATCAACAATTCCCTTAACTCCTAATTTTGTTTCATCAAATGCTCTTACTTCTGCTTCTCGATCGCTACTCTTTGCGGACATCATTTTGGCCGAGAATTTTGAGAAATAATCGAGAGGATCACAATTGTGAATGAATTTTGGATACCGAGAAGCTGAGGAATGAAAGATTTATGCAAACTGATAATTGTTTTGCGAGATAAACGTGTTCTTTTATAGGAGAGAAGGGTAGGTGAGAGAGAAGATAGAGAGAAAGAAATACGTGTCAAGGTTGCATAAAACCATGAAACAGAAGCGGGAAATAGGGAAACAGAACTTTTCAAAATTTTAGAAAAAGGGGAAATAAACTTTAATTTTTTTAAATTAAATAATTTTAAATTTCCTAAATTTTTACATCAATTAAATGAAAAGCTTTCACATTAAGAATATTTACCTTTTCCTTATAAAAAAGATTTCTTTCCTTTTTAAACCATTATAAAAAGTGGGAAAAAGTACCAGTTACTTGTACGTAATTTGTTTCCTTTCTCAACCAATTTCCTTCCTCTTTAAATATACTCATTCCGTATTTATTTAAGAGATACACTTGGTCGGACACGGGTATTAAGAAAAAGAATTGAATGAAATAAAGTAATAAAACAAGTGGGGTTGAATAGATATTTTAATAAGAAAAACAAGTGGGGACCATGTCATTTTAGGGAGTATGGGTTGGGATGGGGTGTAGATATATTATTTAATTAGATGGTGGGGTTGATAAGTTACTAAAAGTGGCAAGTGTATCTCTTAAATAAATACGGCCGGAAAATGCAAGTGTATCCCTTAAATAAATACAGAGGGAGTATCAAACTAGTTTTTAGCCCCGTGCGATACACAAGTTTCTTAATTTTTTTTTTATAATATATAGTCCCTTCGTTGCTAAACATGTGTCCTATTTGGATGAATGTGCAGGGCAAACGAGTATTAAGAAAAATGAGAATTGTATAAGAAAAACAATGATTAAGAGTGCTTTTTTTGGAGAAAGGATAAATTAGATAATTGTTTAATGATAAAGTACAAATAAAAGTGGATGTAGGGATTGGAAAGTGGAAAAAGTGTAGAATGTTTAAGAATGATTTATAGAAAAGTGTATGGAAAAGTGAGAAAAATGGGTGTTCAAAAATAGAAACATGACACTTATATAAGATAACGCTATTTTTAGAAACGTGACACGTATTTAGGAAAGGAGGGAGTATTTAATAGAGGAGAAGATACATTTTTTTTGTAGCAATAAAGGAAATATGCATTATGAGTATCATCATTAAATTTAATTTAGAATGTGCAACAAATAAAATAAGTATTATATAAGCCAAGAGGGGAGGGTTATTTTCGTAATCTTGCTTTTGGTGTCTCTCAAGGATTTTACTAAACTACCCTCTATGTTATTTAATCATAACTATTAATGAAAATACCCCATAAATATAACCATTAATGTAAATATGTGAGGGTTTGTAATCCTTCATTAGATAGGTGATTAGCCATTACTAAGTTATAGCCTATATATAATTATGTAGATTAGTTTGTATATATGTTGACTTATGTCACTCTCATCAATCAAGGAATATCGTCCAATTAATAATATATATGGTTAAATATGATATAGAGAATAATATACAAAATGTACATATAATCTATATGTCAAATTTAAAATGAAAAGGGTCGGAAGATTAATATTCGAAAAATTAAAGCTTCATGCATGATTTTACACAATATTATTTTAAACAACCTGAAAACTCAAGAGACACTACACAACACACATGTTAGTACTAAAATAGCTCTGAATAGCTCATTTAAGATCGAAAAATACTAAGGGACGGGGGTAAAAACAACACTATAAAATATGAATATATCAAACTCCCCCAAGATAAACTTTTGCTTGTCCCTAAGAAAAGAGCATCAATGAGACATAGACAATCAACTCACCCCAAGTTCGATAGAAAAGACTATGTAATCATAGTGCAGTGGGTTAGTGTGGAGATATTTCTTTCCCTTACCAATTACTATTTTCAAGGTATTTCTTTTCTGCTTTGCTAGCTTTTGCCTCTTTGGAGTTTATCTGATCATTTTACAATTTACCATTCTCACACTTAAATATTCATGACAATACATAATTCAACCAAATCAATCCCCCTTCCTTAATTAACCCAACAAACTTTTCAACCATAATTCACAATTCTCCTTAAATAATTCATACTTCGTACAATACATAATTCATAACAATATGTAATCATAATGCAAGAAAATTAACCCTACCCCCTCAAATAATCGTGCTTAACTAATAATATTTAACAAGAATCAAACTTTCAAAACCTGAAGTAGAGGAAATCGAGGAGCTGATGCAGGTAAAGCAACGAAGTTGGCGTCGGTTGACGGTGCGGTGCTGCAGAGGGCACAATGTTGTAGAGGGAAATTTAACAACTTCTCTTTGAGACGTAGGCTAGGAAGGAGAATAAAATTTAAACGGCGTTAATGAATTATCAGTGAAGTTGGTTAGGACTTGAGAATTGACTATAGTACACATACATTCATTTAGTAAGTTTTATAGATGCTTAACCACAGTTAGTATTAGATTGGCTAATTAGGTCAAAATTAATGAAATAATGTTATGTTAGAGAGAATTTAGATTGCTAATGTTATTTTAGAGAAAGTAGCAGAAATTTGTTACCAATGAGGATTTACAAAAGTATAATGCTACCATAGATAATTTCCAATAAAATTATGTACTAGCATTATTACAACAACACATAGCAGCAACGAGGTAACGCGAAACAACATTAACATCACGATTTAACTACCACTAGTGGCAGAAGCAGCAGCGGACCAACGACAGCAACCACCACAGAAGAAGAAGAAGAAGATCAACTAGCCAGCGGCGGCAGCTGAAAGAATATGACCGTCATTGATGAATCTGATGGCGAGCAGCACCGAGCAACGCAAGCCCGAGCACCGCAACTCCAGCATCAGGCGGCGACTTCAAGGCGAGAAGTTTCACACCTCATCCCTAACCGCCTCACCTCCCTTTCCTCGCCGCCATCTTGAACTAGCATTCCCTGACACGATTCTCCAGCCGCACTTCCATGGTCGCGGAGGATCTCGCGGTGGCCTAACGCTGCGAGATAACATCGATTGTTCCTCCTATCTACAAAAGGAGAAGATCGTCGCCTGTTTACAAAAATCAAAATCCTTCAATCTCAACTGATTATTTATACAATTTGTTCACAAAATTGAAGAGAAAATTGATTAACTTACTGCGCATAAGAATCGTCAAAACCAGAAGGAGGAGATCCTATTTTGACCAATCCTGAATCGCCGAAATAAAAGGAGGAGATCCAACTACCACCACCGCTACCGCCTGATTGATCTGCCTCGTTCGACGAACATCGACCAACCAAAATCCACCGCTCTCCTTAGCAGCCCCAGCCGCACTTCCACCACCCCCACCGATCCTTTAGCTTAGTTATGGAGGAGAGAGGAGCAGTTCTGAGTTTAGGGGGGGGGGGAGAGATGGGGCGGAGAATTTAGGAGAGAGAAAGAAATGAATTAGGTTTATGAAAATGAAAATGAAAACGCGTATGTATATATTTTTCGAAAATAGTACAAATAAATGTTGATGTCAACATCTTAGGTGGCATTTTGGGCGACAACAAGAGGATCTTTTGTAAAAGACCGTCTTATATAAAAGTTTGTATTTTTCTAAATAGTTTAATCGTTCAGGATTCTTTGGCTTTTAACATCTTAAGAAAAAAATTAATTTTGTTTTTTAAAAACCTTAGGGCTCGTTGGATATCACTGCCAGTTTTTCAGTTTTTGGTTTTTTTGTTTTGTAAGTTATAGGAGCTGATTATTTATGGTTATTGATTTATTTTCCCTTACACAAAAGTTGTTACAAGTTAGTTAGTCCTAGTCAGCAAGTTGTTAGGCTAAGCTTGTAGTATTGTTGTATTTAAGCTGCTGCTTTCTTATTTCTTCCTCTTTATGAGATTCAGTTAATGAAAACTGACAATTCTCTCCAAAATATCTTCATACTCACGCTCAGTTTCTATATGGTATCAGAGCTTAATCTCTGGTAAGAGATTGAGGTTGCTTGATCTTGAGGTTTTCTCATACTATTAACAAATTAAAGATCTGTTTTCGATCATCTTATCTGAAAATTTGTTGCGAAAATTTCTGCGATTGCGAAATTTTCTTGCGCAAAGTTATAGAATCAGATTGATTGATTACCTAAGATTGTGATGGCGTTTGAGAATTCAGAAGAAAATCAATCACACACTCAAAACAACAACATGAATCAAGGAGGTAATAGTGATAATCTTGATCCTTATTTCATTGCAAATTCTGATAATCCGACTTCTGCATTAGTTGCTGTAGTATTTTCTGGTACAAATTTTGTGCGATGGAGCAGAAATGTTAAACGAGCCTTAATTGCTAAGAACAAGGAGGGTTTCATCAATGGTGAGATAGCTAAACCTGCAATTAATCATAAGGATTACTTAAAATGGAAGCGTGCTGATTTTATGGTAATTAGCTGGATCTTAAGCTCAATGAATCATGATTTAGCTGATGATTTTGGATACATTGACACTGCTGTGGAATTATGGAGAGAATTGACTGAAAGATTTGGTCAATCCAATGGACCATTGATCTATCAGCTGAAAAAGGAGATTGAGAATTTGACTCAGCAAAACATGACTATTGTCAGTTATTATGGAAAACTGAAGAAACTTTGGGATGAAATGCAGAATTTGAGGGCGTTTCCTACCTGTTCTTGTGGTGCTTTGTTACAATGCAGTTGTAACTTCATGAAGAAGGTAGCTGAATTTGAAGAAGAAGACAAAATGATGAAATTCCTACTTGGTTTGAATGGTGGATTTGAAAACACTGTGACTAATGTTCTGTCAATGGATCCACTACCTAGCATAAACAGAGTATTTTCTATTACTCAACAGATTGAAAAACAGAAAGAAGTGTGTCATGCTGCAGTGGAAAGCAATGCTATGAATAGCAGTGCAATGGCTGCACAGGCTTACAGAAGTGTTGGATCAACACAAGGGAAGAAAGATTGGAAAGATCTGAAGAAAGATAAAATGAACAGGCAGTGTACACATTGCAAAGGAAAGGGTCATACTGTTGACCAGTGTTTCAAGATCATTGGATATCCTGATTGGTACAATACAATCAAAGCTTCCAAGGGAAACAGTTCACAAGGTGGCAGAATTGCTGCAAATGCTCATACTAACATTGACTTTGCAGACTGTCCTCTGGATGATACTGGAGCTGGATACAACAGTCAACAATGAAATGCTGAATGCTATTTGTCAAGAGGTCATGAAGGCCATGAAAGGCAAGCAGTCACAAAACAACACCAGCAATGGAATGGCTTGTTCCTATGCAAACTATGCAGGTATAATATCTCATTCCCTCAACTGTTCTGTGAATGAAATGCTTGATGATTGCTTGTGGATTGTGGATTCTGGTGCATGTAATCACATGACTTATAATGAACATATGTTAATCAACATAAGAACACTTAAAAATCCTATTAAGGTTGGATTACCTGATGGATCTCAGTTAACTGTTGAAATCATGGGTGATGTTGTTTTGAGTGATGATCTGGTTCTGCACAATGTTCTGCTGGTTAAAGGTTTCAAACACAACTTGTTATCTGTTGGTAGATTGATAGAACACACTGGCATTCAAGTTGAATTCACCACTGTTGGGTATACTTTCCAGGACCCATCTAAATCTGTCTTGATTGGCACTGGAAAGAGGACAAATGGCCTTTACTATTTTGTTGCAAATTCTGGAAATAAGCAGTCAAGTATTGGCATACAACAAGGAGAGGCTACCCAACATACAAGTTGTAATACTGTGGGAAACCTAGTTGATGTGAACCAGTTGGTTTTACCAAATAAAACTAGTACTAGTATCTCTGTAAATAAGGAACAACATAGAGTTGATCTTGATTTACTGCATGCTAGGCTAGGACATGCTTCTTTGTCCAAGATGAAATATGTTAATGCTGATTTTTGCAAAGGAATAACTGAATACAATTGTGGTGTATGTTTTAGTTCAAAACAACACAAGTTTCCTTTTGGTGTGAGTGAAAACAGATCCCTTGCATGTTTTGACTTAATACACATGGATCTATGGGGCCCTTATAAAGTCAAAAGTTTGGATGGGGCATCCTATTTTCTTACTATCCTTGATGATCACAGTAGAACTACATGGACATTCCTGTTGCATAACAAAATGCAAACTGAAAAAGTCATATCTGAATTCTTATCCATGGTTGAAACTCAATTTACCACCAAGGTTAAGAAAATCAGATCTGATAATGGGACTGAAATAGTCAATGAGTCATGTAGATCCTTGTTTGCTGCTAAGGGTATCCTACATGAGAAAAGTGTGCCATACACACCTCAGCAAAATGGCAGAGTTGAGAGAAAACATAGGAGTCTTCTTGAAATAGCTAGGGCTTTGAGATTTCATGCCAATCTTCCTAAGAAATTATGGGGAGAATGTATTCTGACAGCAACTTCTTTGATTAACAAGATTCCTTGCAAAGTGTTAAATTGGAAAACTCCTTTTGAGATCATGTTCCAAGTTCCACCAGTTTATGACAAGCTCAGGGTGTTTGGTTCTCTTTGTTTTGCTCACAATGGTCACATTCACAGAGATAAATTTGATCCTAGAACTAGAAGATGTCTTTTCATTGGATATCCTGGTGGGTATAAAGCTTTTAAGCTCTATGATTTGGACACTCATACCACATTTGTCTCAAGGGATGTTATTTTCTTTGAAAATATATTCCCATACAAACTGTCTTCTCAGTCCAAGTTATCTCCCACTCCTCAATTGGTTCATTTTGGATCTGCTGGTGATTCTGGAACTGCTAGAGCACAAGACAACAATGACTTGTTTACTGAGTCTGATACTTCTATTTCTCTTGATTCTTTTCAAAATGTCAATACTGAAAATGACATTTTATCTCCACACAATTCCCCAAACACACCTATTGAATCTCTTTCTTCTCACAATTCTCTTTCTACTTCTGATTCCACCATTTCCCCTCTTTCTGAACATGTTCCTATTCTAAACCCAAACACAGATTCTATACATGTTTTAAGGAAATCTACCAGACCAATTAAACCTCCATCCACCTTTAAAGACTTTGTGGGTGGCTATGTACCTCACAGAGATAGAACACTTCCACCAAATAGTGCTGACAGTGAATCTCTTTCATTCAATGTCAGCAATACATTTCCTAACATTGATTCTACTTCTACCATGGAACCTGATGATCTCTGGTTACTTTCTCTAGCATTGAATGACTATGACACTTGGGAATCCCTTGCTTTTTCTGTGTGTGTTTCTTCTTCTGATCCAAAGCATTACAACCAAGCCAAAAATAATGAAAATTGGGTACTAGCTATGGAAAAGGAAATTCAGGCTCTTGAAAGTAATGACACTTGGGATTTAACTGAGCTACCTGAGAACAAGAAAGCTATTGGTTCTAAATGGATTTTTAGAACAAAGCTCAATCCAGATTACACAATTGATAAGCATAAGGCAAGACTTGTTGCTATTGGTTATCAACAGATAGAAGGCAAAGATTTCAACCAAACTTTCTCTCCTGTGGCTAAACTTGCTACTGTGAGAATAGTTATTGCTCTTGCAGCCATGAAAAATTGGACACTGTATCAGCTTGATGTCAACAATGCTTTTCTGCATGGTTTTCTTGATGAGGAAGTTTACATGACTCCTCCTGCTGGTTACACTAAGGCAAAACCAGGAGAGGTTTGTAAACTCAAAAGGTCCCTATATGGTTTGAAACAGGCATCAAGACAATGGAATAAAGAGCTTAGAAAATTTCTTAAAACACTGAATTTTCAACAGTCAATACACGATTACTCTTTGTTCACTAGGAATCTTGATGGTGAATTTCTGGTGTTATTGGTCTATGTTGATGATATACTCCTCACTGGAACTTCTAAATGTCAAATTGATGAGGTCAAAACTGCTTTGGATCAAGCTTTCACCATTAAAGATCTTGGCCAACTAACCTATTTTCTTGGGATAGAGGTACACAGAAATGACAATGGCATCTTCCTTTCTCAAAGGAAGTACATCAATGATATTTTGGTTGATGCTGGCATGGAGGACTGTGATCCTACTTCTACTCCATTGTCATGTGGATTAAAGTTGTCTACTGATGTTGGTGATCTAATTGCTGAACCTGAGGTATACAGAAGATTGGTAGGAAGACTTTTGTATTTGAGCATCACCAGACCTGATCTGTCTTACTGTGTTCAACACCTCAGTCAATTTGTTCATTCACCAAGAACACCTCATTTGCGTGCTGCCCTGCATGTTCTTAAGTATTTGAAAGGCACTTTAGATGATGGCTTATGGTACTCATCAAGTTCTGATATGCAATTGTCAGCATACAGTGATGCTGATTGGAGCTCCTGTCAATACAGCAGTAGATCTCTCAGTGCTTATGTTGTGTTTCTTGGTCCTAACTTAATTTCATGGAAAACAAACAAACAGAGAAGTGTCAGCAAATCATCAGCTGAGGCTGAATACAGAAGTATGTCAGCAACAGCTAGTGAACTTGTTTGGATACAAGGCTTACTTGAAGATCTTCAGGTCAACATTCCTCTTCCCATCACCTTGTACTGTGACAATACTTCAGCTGAACACTTAGCTAAGAATCCCATGTTCCATGACAAAACCAAACATCTCAAAAGGGATATGCATTATGTTCGTGAACAGGTAGAAGCTGGCTTCATACACACTAGTCATGTATCAAGCTCTCAACAACTTGCAGATTTGCTCATAAAGCCTTTGGCTTCTTCTCAACATCACTCTTTGTCTGCCAAGCTTGGACTTTTATCTAAAGTCCAGCTTGAAGGGGGAGTATAGGAGCTGATTATTTATGGTTATTGATTTATTTTCCCTTACACAAAAGTTGTTACAAGTTAGTTAGTCCTAGTCAGCAAGTTGTTAGGCTAAGCTTGTAGTATTGTTGTATTTAAGCTGCTGCTTTCTTATTTCTTCCTCTTTATGAGATTCAGTTAATGAAAACTGACAATTCTCTCCAAAATATCTTCTTACTCACGCTCAGTTTCTATATAAGTCATATGATTTATATTGAATCATGATTTTACAAACAATCATACTTATAGTATTCTTGTGGATTTTGAAAACTGGCACAAAAAAACTGGAAACAAAAAACAATAGCAAACGAGCCCTTAGTTAAATTTTATTTTATTTTAGCACCTTCAAAATTTTGAAGTAAAATTCGATTTTGAAACCAGCTTAGGGATTCGGTCTGGAAATCTGTTAGCTAAGCCTGGATATTCTTTCACCTCCCTTTCCCACAATTTCCTTCTTTCTCTACCTCCATTCTTCATCTTCTAATACCTCCATTAATTCATCAAAGCTCTCCCAAGTTTAAAATTTTTTATGGAGCTTTTCGGAAATTATTAATTAATGGAAGTAGGATTATAGGAGAAGATGAAGAATGGGGGTAGAAGAAAAATATGAATAGTAGCTCCATAGAGTAATTTGAAAATAGACACGTAATCACACAATAATTTTCTTATGAAGGGTCTAAAACAAACATAACAAGCTGGTACCGAAATGGCCCCCTTATTTACCCAAAATATTTAACATTAATTGTAAACCTCCATTCAATAACTTAAATACAATTCAAATCTTGAAATGTTGGAGGGTAGAGGTGCCGTCAAGTCCTTTTTTAAGGGAGTAGACACCATACTCTTTCATTGTCATCTCACGATATTTTGGAGGATTCACATCGGATAGTAATTTTTTGATAGGTCCAAACTTTTTAGATGTCTCTTGATAAAATGTAGTGAAAAATGATCCAATAGATATTCTTGGTCCTTTGTAGTTAGCAAGTACTCTGTGTTCCACGCTTTTGAATTTGTCATTCGTTATCAACTGAAAAAATAGGCATCAAATTAAATATTAGTTGTTGTGCCAAATTATGAAATTCAAATTATATGAAGTTATGTAAAGTAACACAATCATGAAATGTACATAACAAAGCTACTATGCTATTTGCCACCCAAAAATCGAGTACACGAGAACCACCCTATATTAAGAATGTCAATAAACCATTATTATTTGTGTTGATTCCTGAGTTTTGATGATGACAAGCTTACACTCTACTAATTGTCGAATTAAGGATTGACAGGAGCAAGTCACTATAAGCTAGGACAAGTACGCAACAAGACAAGAAGTGAAGCAGCATGAAGATTAAGTCCAACCTCGTGGAGAATGCAAGTCTAAAGAGTATGGACGAATTAAATCATGGGCCGAAAAGAATGAAGCCCAGCAAGTCAATTAGGGTCCAGAAAGGTATAAGATCAGTAGAAGCAAATATTGCTTAGTATGGGAACAAAGTATTTTAAAGAGTCCTAATTAAATCCTGAATCTAAAGAAAATCGGTTTTTGTTTTTCAAAAGATAAACATCAAAGATTAAACCTGATTTTACTATCCTACTTAAAGATATACTCTTAAAGGTTTTTAAGTTGATTTGCAACTCTCAGATTAATAAAGATAGAATTTATCTAGGACGCGTTTTTAGAAACTGTTTGCGAAAAACTATCTTTCGAAAAGAGTCCTAACTAGTGTAGGATTAGAATCTAGGGTAAAAGCCTGGATTCTTATAAATAGACCTTAAGATCTTTACGAAACTTTTATCAGACTTATTTACATCAACCGGAAGCTTTCAGGTATTACCTTTAAAGTTTTAATCTTTAAAAAGAAGTCTGTTCCTGTTCCCATATAAGAGCAGTATTTGTTACGTGGTCTTGTATCTAGTATTTAGTGTTAAGTTTAATATTCTTTGATTTCAGTTAAGTGTTGAGTTTTTGTATGATAAGGCTGAGTCAGGCTTACTTGAGCAAGAGATAAGATCTCATAAGAGATTGGTGAGGAGAAGCAGTTGAGGGACTGCTTCTGTAAGGGAAGGAACAACGAGGGGTTGTTCCTGGTCATCTGTAGTCAGAGGCGACTAACAGATTGTGGCCCGAGTAGATTAGGCTTGTAAAGAAACTGAGTTGTTTTGCCTAATTAGTGAATGTGTTTAAGTCCCCAAAAGGGGCCGTGGTTTTTTCCTCTCTATTGGGCCTAGAGAGTTTTCCACGCTAAATCTCGCTTGCATATTTTATTGTTTCTGTTCCTAGTAGTTTAATTTTTGTAAAATCATAAAATATCAATTCACCCCCCCTCTTGAGGATCTCTGTAAAACTAACAATTGGTATCAGAGCCAGAACCCTTTAACTACAGGTAATTCTGTCGGGAAAAACGATTCTGAAGCTATGAACACAACTGAGAAACTCGAAGAGGGATACTCAACACAAAGACCTCCAATGTTTAGTGGCAAATACTATTCATACTGGAGAAACAGGATGGAGATCTTTATCAAAGCTGAGAACTATCAAGTATGGAGAGTCATTGAAGTTGGAGACTTCCAAGTCACCAAGCTAAACACCTCTGGTGAAACCGTTCCTAAACCGATTGCTGAATTTGACAAAGCCGACTATGAAAAGCTCGAACTTAATGCCATGGCTGTCAAAATTCTTCACTGTGGACTAGGACCTAATGAGCACAATAGAGTAATGGGATGCAAAAATGCGAAGCAAATATGGGATCTGCTCCAAGTCACTCATGAAGGAACAAATGAAGTCAAAAGATCAAAGATTGATCTTTTAATGCACCAATATGAACTGTTCACCATGAAACCTTCTGAAACAATTCAAGACATGATCACCCGCTTCACTAACATCATCAATGAATTGAACTCTCTGGGAAAAATCATAACCCCTGAGGAACAAGTTAGAAAAGTTCTAAGAAGTCTTCCTCAAGATCCCTGGATGGCCAAGGTAACTACCCTGCAGGAAACTAAAGACTTTACCAAGTTTAACCTGGAACAACTAGCTGGATCCCTCCTGACTCATGAACTGCAACTAAATGCACGACCTTCAGAGAACAACAAAAATAGGGCTCTTGCTCTAAAAACTGAGAATGATGAAAACTCTGAAGAAGATGAGGAAACTGCTCTATTTGCCAGAAGATTCAGAAGAATGTTCAGGAACTATAAAGATGGAGATTACCGAGGGAAACCTAACCGGAATTCTCCAAAACTGATACTGGATGCCATAAGTGTGGAAACTTGGAACATCGCATCAGGGAATGCCCTCTCTGGGATCAAGAACGAGGAAAAGGAAAGGAAACAACCAAAGACAGATTCAAAGAGAACAGAAACTCATTCTCCAAAACTGACGTAAGAAAGGCCATGATTGCCGCATGGGGAGACACTTCTTCGGATGAGGAACAGGAACAACCCAACGAAGAAACAGCTCACCTATGCCTTGTAGCTGAACATGAAGAAGATGGATCTGACTCAGAATCTGAAAAATTCCAGGCAAGTCTCACTCAAATTAAAATTAAACTTGAATCTCTTTCAAAATTAGAATTGTTTGATCTACTTTCCTGTCTCACTAGTGATTATGAGGATCTACTGAAAGAAAAGTTAGACTCTGATAAAGAACACCAGACCACCATAAAAGAACTTAGGAATGAGCTAGAATGGACAAAAAATACTAACATAGATATAGAC
The DNA here is from genome assembly GCF_020520425.1 of Spinacia oleracea. Classification (NCBI taxonomy): domain Eukaryota; kingdom Viridiplantae; phylum Streptophyta; class Magnoliopsida; order Caryophyllales; family Amaranthaceae; genus Spinacia; species Spinacia oleracea. Next base: position 13,896,345 of record NC_079489.1, on the reverse strand, counting down.
AAACGGTTCTTTAACCTCTTTGATCAGAACCTCTACATAAAAGAAATCTGTGAAGCCTTACGATGTGAAAACATCTGGCTAAAACAAGAACTAATTGATCTAGAAGTGACCAAGACTAAAAACCTTTACAAAGATGAACTAGAAAGAACTCAACTGGAACTAGTTAAGATTCACCAAGAAAAGACCAAACTAGAAGATGAACTAGCTAGAAAGACTAGACACAAAATAGAAGGAACACCTAAATGGATAGAAGAAGCTAGAACCAAACGCACAGAAGGACTAGGTTTCAACCATAAGAAACGTCAATCTAGAAAGACTAGAGTAGATCTCTATAGTGACATAATATGCTCCTTCTGTGGCCTAATTGGTCATTACAGAAACACTTGTCCCAAAAACCAACGAAGCTTGGAAAAGAACATAGAACACACCAGGACTAAATGGGTAAAGAGAAGCGATTTGATTCCAAGCAAGGAACCCAAGCTATGCTGGGTTCCTAAAAACTCTAACTAAAAATCGAATGCAGGTCGAAGTGAGGGGGAACAACACATGGTACCTAGACAGCGGTTGTTCCAAGCACATGACAGGAGACAGAAACAGATTTCTCTCACTCACGACCTATGAAGGTGGAACTGTGACTTTTGGCGATAACAAAAAAGGTAACATCATTGGGATTGGTAAGGTCGGTAAGTCAAAGTCTCACTCCATCGATAATGTATTTTTAGTTGAAGGTCTAGGACATAGCTTATTAAGCATTTCTCAATTTTGTGACAAAGGAAATTATGCAAAATTCTTCTCGAATAAATGTCTGATTATCAACAGTAACACTGATACAGTGATCTTAGAGGGACAGAGGAAAGGGAACACCTATGTGGTTAACCTTAACTCCGTTCCTCACTCCAATCTGACCTGTCTCAGTGTTATTGAAGATGATGCATTGTTGTGGCATAAAAGACTTGGTCATGCTAGTTTCTCTCTAATGAACAAGTTAAATTCAAAAAATTTAGTCACAGGTCTTCCAAATACCAAGTTAGCAAAAATATCAGTATGTGACGCCTGTATCAAAGGAAAACAAGTGAGAACCTCTTTCAAGTCAAAGGGAATGATCAGTACAACAAGACCACTGGAGTGTAACACCCCGACAATTCTCTCTTTTCTAAAATAATCTTTTAATATAAAACGTAGAAAATTATCAAGGCATTATCGCCCGTGTGAAAACGTAACGGCTTATTCAGAGTTTTGCAGCGGAAAACATAAAACTAATTTTAGGTTTATAAATAATCGATTACAGGTTTAATCCCAAAAACCAATAAACAAAAAAATAAGGAAATATAAATAGTACGACCAGTTTAAAGTCCAATTAAACAAACCCAAGTCAACTTAGCAAATCAAAACTAAATACAAGCTCTCTATTCCCGATCCCAATGATGCAACATCTTCAAACCTGCAGATGGACAATGCTTATTGATCCTTAGAGACTGCTCACCAAAGATTGGGTCATCACAGGATCAATAAGGCATAGCCATGATCAACATGCACAAGCAAAAGCACGTAATCAGCAAAGCTGAGTACTACATACTAAATCAATAATAATCCTAACATGATTCTATTAAACGAGCAACCCTAACATGATACTAATGAACACAAACAAGGGCAGATAAAACATGATAGTTTGACGACCATACTTGACCAGACTAGACTAGGCTAGACTTTTAGCAATAATATTATTTTAGTTGAAATAGACAATGGACCGAGTTGACCATCCAGAAGTCTTCACTAAGGAAGACGAGGTACGGGCGCGACTCCGTAACCTCAGTGACCTGCGATATCGAGGAACGTTTAAATAAAAATAGGACACGGTGATCAATCCGGTCCCAGAAAAGGCCATGGGCTACCACCATGAACCCCAACTCCTGTTTGTCCGTCACTTCAGACGTGCACAGTCTAAAGCTATTGCTATTCAGTTTCACTTTACATGATTTACAAATTGAGATTCCGTTATGACTCAACCATTACATAAGACAGACAATTCACCTTTGTTCACAACTGTTTTTATCTTGGAATTAAGTAAGTGATCATAAAAGCATAAATCAAGACTCATTCCAACTTAACCAACCTTTCCTTTAACCATGAGCAACCCTGTATATGGGCATAGAGTTTCAACTTACTAAACAAGGTCCTCCGCCCTTATAAAGTAGTGAAAAGATAGAAAGGGAACAACAACCAATCGATCCAACCCAATCATATAGAATAATCTAGTGTTCCCAACCAACATGTTTGTATCAAACATCCATACTAACATGTTACAGTTCTTATAGTGCAAAATAAGTTCAATAAGTTTGTCCAACAGTATTAAACATGCACATTCCATATAACCAAGTTTGTCTATAATATCAACATCACCAAGTTCAACAATAATATCAACATGATTTCAACAATTAGCACACATTCCAAGCACGCAGGTATGTACGTACCTTGTGTAAACAAACTGCAAGACCACTTTAATAATTCAAAAGTCGCCTACGGAGAATTCTCCACCTAACAACAACCAATATAGACTCATATCAATTCATATTGAATTTTCAACAACATTAGGGAGCTTCAAACCCTTCCTAAACATAATTAGAACATTTTTCAATATCGAAACTTGAATATTTGGTTTCCTAGCATCATAATTATTATATTAATTATTGAAATTCGTTGAAAACTTTCAAAGCATCATACTTTAAATTTACAGCAATCTAAAATAATTAAAAGCTTACTCAAAATATATTCGACATCTTTAAAATCATAAAAATAATAACTTTAATAATATATAATCTTTCTATTATGATTTAAAGCCTTTAAAACCTCAAAAGTCACACTTTACTACTTAAAAGCACTAATTTAACCAATATAATATAATCTGAAAATTAGTAACTTTATTATATAATTCGTATAATCTGAAATCTATAATTTAAATCATAAAACTATAACTTTAATTCAAGAAAATATAATTCGAATTAATAAAACATGATTAAACCCTAACTTATATTTTAATCAAAAACTGAAAATTAATTCGTTTATAATCTCAACCCAAATCTGAAAATCATGTTCAAACCATAAAAATTATAAATTTAATATCAAGAACATAATTTAAATTAACAACTATATTTAATTAAAATAATTAGTTACTTAGGGTTTAAGAAATAACCAAGAATTAAAGAGGAGAGAGGAGGCTGGCCGGCGGAGCACAGGCGGCGCGGCACAGGGCGGTGGTCGCGGGGAACGGGCGACGCGGCTGGAGCCTGGTGGTGGTGACTACGGTGGTCGCACTTAGTCGTGCTTGGCTGCTGTCGTGAAAATGAAGAAACAAGAAAGAGGATGATGGAAAACGTTGGTTGGCGAGTTGGGCGGTGCAGCAACAGTGCACGGTGGCGGCGTTTGAAGCTGCGGTGAGGGACAACGGTGGTCTCCGACGACTGGTTTGGCGGCGTGGCGGAAGCAACAATGAGGTTGAGGGTTGAGGGTCCTGGTTCACGTGAAAGTGAAGGAGAAGGGAAGGGGTTTTGGGTTTTGGGTTTTCACGTGAAATAGAAAGAGGAGGGAGTAAAGAATTTGAGTTTTTGTTATTTGGGCTTTATCATTTTGGGCTAGAACTAGGATTGAGTTTAAGTGTTTGAATCCAAAACCCATTAGGATTGTTTTCCAAATTCAAACGGTTTTTGTAATTCGATTTCTTTTCAACAAAAAGTTCTAAAATAATTTTAATTTCATAAATCGTTGAAATATTTAAAACGTATAAAAATAAATATTCGTTACTTAAATATTTATTTCAAAATTCGTAAATTCTATTTTAATATAATTACTTATACGTTAAAATATATTAATAAAATGTATAAAATTACGGGGGATTACAATCTACCCCTCTTAAAAGAAGTTTCGTCCCGAAACTTGACACGAAAATTCACACATTTTTCAAAAGTTTTCAACTTATTCTTACTGTAGAAGTACTTTGTGACACTCTTGTGCACTCATTTGCCAACTCAAAGATGTTTGTGTTACTCAAGAACACCTTTTTCTTATGCGGAGAATTTATTTACTTTGCACCAACATGTTTAAGTTGCTAAAAATGAGCATAAAATGCATAAAATACCATAAAAATAGGTAAAAAGCGCGAATTTATATCGCATTCTAACCCTCTTAAAGAAAACGAGTTACGCCCTCGTAACTCATCTCAGGGAATAACTTTGGGTATTTCTTCCTCAACGAATTATGTCCTCAATACAATATTCTCACTAAACTCATTCCAACAAGTAAGACTCCTATAATTCTTTCCATACAATGCCTCAACATGTGACATCGTAATGCTTGCATGGTAACTATTGATGCACGAAAATTCAATCGAACCTGGGTGGCTTTCCCAATTACCCTTAGAGTCAATAACACAGGTTTTCAACATAAATTCCGTTAGTAATCTCAATCTGTCTATCGGTTGCAGGGTGGAAAGAAATATTCATTTTCAATGTTGTCCCCAAGATTCAACTGGACCTTATTGCCAAAATTTCAGACTTTTGTTCTCGGTAAGGATCTTATATGTTGCCCTATAAAGGTAATGTCTCCAAATATTCGTAGATAACACCATAACAGCTAACTCTAGGTCATGGGTTTGGTAATTAGCCTTATAAGGTTTAAATTGACGCGACAACAGCTAAATCTAGAAAGCTTCCTCACATTTCTCACTTCACTTGAATTTCGATTCCTTTTTCAACAAGTTGGTCATTGGTTTTGCTTTCTTCCAAAAGTCTTTCACAACCTCCTATAATGGTCATCTAGGCCTATAAAACTTCAAGTATCGGACACGTTTTTTGGAGTAGGTCACTCACTCACAGCTTGAATCTTAGCATGATCTACAGAAACTCCTTCTGTTCAACTTTTCCTTGATACCGAACCTCATTACACTTTTCATGGGTGTATAACTTTTGGGCTTAACTCTTAGCTCTTGCACCAATTCATGTATTTCTTTTCATCTTTTCCAGCCAACAATGATTTCCAACGATCCTGGACCACTCAAATCTTCTCTTAAATTTATTCCCTTACGTAACATAGTTCTCAATCAATTTAGTCCTTCACTTTTCTGTCGGTGTCACTTATACACATATGACTTCAAGATTTGTATACTTCATTTAATAAAACTAGATTCTTCCTAAGCGTCTCCAAGTAATCCTCAAGTGTTTGTCATGCTCTTTCTCATTCCTTGCATAAATAGGGATATCATTAATAACATCATAACGAACTTAATTCGGAATTCGTAGAAAATCTCATTCATCAAATCTATAATTAATGCAGGTGCATTGGTTAACCCAAAAGACGTTACTCTAAAACCCATAATGACAATGACGAATCCTAATGAGGTCTTAGACCCTTATCAGCTATTCCCAATTGGTGGTACTTCAAACGCAAATCAGTCTTCGAGAACACACTCGCCCAATTCAATTGATCCAATATGTCATCTATCCTAGGCAAGGGATACTTGTTATTGATGGTGTTTAGCTCCCTAAAATCGATGCATAGTTCCATACTCTTATCTTTCTCCTTAACAAACAACACAGGAGCTCCCCACGGTGATGCACTAGGCCTAATATATTCCTTGACCAAACAACTCTTACAACTGTGTCCTAATTAGTTCATTTCAGGAGGTGTCATGCTATAAGGTTCCTTGGATATAGGTGTCGTTTCAGGATTTAATTCTATAATGAACTCAAAGGCTTTAGCAGGTGACATACTCGCAATTTCACTCGGAAACACATCAATGAATCCATTCACAAAGGTAACATCCTCGATTTTCACTCCAACTTCTTTACTCCCATCTAGCACCCTACAGAAAAATAGTTCACGCTCCCTATTCATCAATTTCCTCACTCGCATTACAGAAATAACCAAAGGTTCTTGGACTACCCAAAACATCTATACGAGGTCAATCTTCCAATATGGTTCCTTACATTTACTTTCTGAATTTCACAGTACGTCTATCTTAGACTTGTACAAACTTAGTCAATTCCATCCTAAGGTTTATGAATTCTTGTGCCTTTTGCTTTCTCATAAAAGGTAGGGTAAAACTTTCCCTTAAGGCAGTAAAAAAAACGAATCCCAATTGAATCTCTCAACAGCGCTAAGTCTAACCCCATTTTCTCTCCACCATAAATCAGCTTCATCTTCCAAGTACAGTACAACTTGACCCACTCTCATGTTCTCAAGACAATTCAAATCCCCAAACAGTTTCTCGAACTCTCTAACCTAGTTCTCTAAAAAGTAAGATCAGTTTGCTTCTTAAAGTATGGTGGCTTAACTTTGGTTAGTCTCTCAAACATGTCCCCAGTAGAATCAGGACGCTCAGTTCTCTCTTCAGCCAGTCTTCCCGCCAAAAGGCGAATAGTAGCAACTAACTCACTATTGCTTGACATTCTAGTGTGCGACCTAAAATTAATTACTCTACGATACATAACTCATATGTCCCCTCTACGAAAGAAATTTAGATTTGATCATAGAGATCGCATCAACAAACACTTATTCAAGAATGTACACCAATAATAGAGCAATCATCGTCACTCATTCAAGAAAATATCCCTATCAAGGACATACAATTTGAAAACCAATGAATGGAAGTTCAATCACAACAAATAAGTAATAATATTCCCATTCGCGTGCCCAAAATAAACTTTTGATCATTGACCACTTGGATAATTAAATATTTAACTTTAATTCCTCAAAAGAAACTTGTATTTCCTAAAAGAAACTTTTATTCCTCAAAACAATATTAATAACAATTTCTAAACCATAATAACGCACTTGTCCTCAAATTAACATAAAGGTTCTACGACACAAACATAAACTATTGTTGTTGAATAACGAAACTCTCAAACTGGAAATGAATACTTTAACTTCTATTGCTAACTCTATAAAGGCTTATTATATCCTTGAAGAGAATAAAGAATAACTCAAACTCTTATTGCTTTAACTTTAAACCGTTGCTGATATGCCACTTATTCTTTAAAACATAAAAGAACTAACTAACTATTACAACTTCAAATGTTTAAGGCATCTTGCCTACCTATTCTTTCCTTGGAAACTTGTGGAGTAAGATCTAGATCTTCAATATTCGTCGAATTCTTCTTCCGAGTATGAGTCTTCTTTCATGTCTTTATCTTGATGAGACTCACTTGCCACCTCACCATCACCTTTAGGTTCCACATCCGACTCACTAGGAATCTCAATGGTAGGCTCATGGGCCACTGGGTTAGGGTTATTTGCCTCAACCACTACATTCTCATTCTCCACGGTTACATCATTTCCCTCTAGATATTTACAACTCTAATAGGTTCATCTATAACTGCATCCCAAGCATGACTCCATGAGTTTCTACCCTCCTTGAACCCATTTTCTACGACCTCAATAATGGTGGTCAGGATCTCTACGTCATATCTCTACCTACCATCCCTAGTCCCATACTTAATCAACTTTGGTGTTCCATCATCAGAATGCATGTCTTTAAACCTATATTTGAGTTCTAGGTATGGCATTTTTGGTTAGGTAAACAATTAATGATAGTGGCTGCTATGATATCCTTTCTCATTAAGATAGGTTGCCCTTGAATTTTAGCATAATATTCACATCCAAACACAATTTTCTTCACGTAAATATCAGGGGTTTCTATATCAAGTTTCTCGAAGGATCCTATGTTGGTATACTTGGAAAGAAACATTTTATTCCTGAAATAAACAATTCAAGGTCTCACTAACGATTTTCCAGCCAAATCATAAACAAAGTTCAATAATGCAATAAGTTTGGTGGAAGCAAACAATTCTTTATGCACATTTAAATGTAACATTAAACAATTAGCATACGCACGTACATAACAATCAATTTCTTATGCTAGCATTGACTAGCTACTAATGCACATATAATTCTATCTTATATGCCCTTCTTATACTACCCATCTCTCATAAACTAAAGCATTGAAATAGTTTAAATAACAAATTAAAAGGACGATAATATAATAAAATTATAACATAGAATAAAAATATAAAATAAATAAAGTAAAATAAATTAAGGAAATGCGTAGCGAATAAATTCGAAAATAAAGTTATTAATTCGAAGAAGATTTATATATATATATTTTTTTTTAAATAACGAATTCTAACTCTTGAAACAATTTAAAAAAAAATTGAACTTCTAAAAAAAATTGTACTCCTTTTTTTTGAATAATAATTAATAAGAAAAAGAATAAAAATTTCGAAAGTCAATTTAATTCGAATAAATAATTTGATTTCGAACTTAAATAAGAAATATTATATACTTTCAAACAAGATAAAAGGAGACCTGCCCCCCCCAAAAAAAAGTACCAATTTTGAACACTATAATACGTAGAATCTCGATTTTTAAGAAATTTATTTTAAATAACTAGATAGTTAGGCGCCTAAAAATTTATTAAAGTAAAACCTGGCTCTGATACCACTTTGTAACACCCCGACAATTCTCTCTTTTCTAAAATAATCTTTTAATATAAAACGTAGAAAATTATCAAGGCATTATCGCCCGTGTGAAAACGTAACGGCTTATTCAGAGTTTTGCAGCGGAAAACATAAAACTAATTTTAGGTTTATAAATAATCGATTACAGGTTTAATCCCAAAAACCAATAAACAAAAAAATAAGGAAATATAAATAGTACGACCAGTTTAAAGTCCAATTAAACAAACCCAAGTCAACTTAGCAAATCAAAACTAAATACAAGCTCTCTATTCCCGATCCCAATGATGCAACATCTTCAAACCTGCAGATGGACAATGCTTATTGATCCTTAGAGACTGCTCACCAAAGATTGGGTCATCACAGGATCAATAAGGCATAGCCATGATCAACATGCACAAGCAAAAGCACGTAATCAGCAAAGCTGAGTACTACATACTAAATCAATAATAATCCTAACATGATTCTATTAAACGAGCAACCCTAACATGATACTAATGAACACAAACAAGGGCAGATAAAACATGATAGTTTGACGACCATACTTGACCAGACTAGACTAGGCTAGACTTTTAGCAATAATATTATTTTAGTTGAAATAGACAATGGACCGAGTTGACCATCCAGAAGTCTTCACTAAGGAAGACGAGGTACGGGCGCGACTCCGTAACCTCAGTGACCTGCGATATCGAGGAACGTTTAAATAAAAATAGGACACGGTGATCAATCCGGTCCCAGAAAAGGCCATGGGCTACCACCATGAACCCCAACTCCTGTTTGTCCGTCACTTCAGACGTGCACAGTCTAAAGCTATTGCTATTCAGTTTCACTTTACATGATTTACAAATTGAGATTCCGTTATGACTCAACCATTACATAAGACAGACAATTCACCTTTGTTCACAACTGTTTTTATCTTGGAATTAAGTAAGTGATCATAAAAGCATAAATCAAGACTCATTCCAACTTAACCAACCTTTCCTTTAACCATGAGCAACCCTGTATATGGGCATAGAGTTTCAACTTACTAAACAAGGTCCTCCGCCCTTATAAAGTAGTGAAAAGATAGAAAGGGAACAACAACCAATCGATCCAACCCAATCATATAGAATAATCTAGTGTTCCCAACCAACATGTTTGTATCAAACATCCATACTAACATGTTACAGTTCTTATAGTGCAAAATAAGTTCAATAAGTTTGTCCAACAGTATTAAACATGCACATTCCATATAACCAAGTTTGTCTATAATATCAACATCACCAAGTTCAACAATAATATCAACATGATTTCAACAATTAGCACACATTCCAAGCACGCAGGTATGTACGTACCTTGTGTAAACAAACTGCAAGACCACTTTAATAATTCAAAAGTCGCCTACGGAGAATTCTCCACCTAACAACAACCAATATAGACTCATATCAATTCATATTGAATTTTCAACAACATTAGGGAGCTTCAAACCCTTCCTAAACATAATTAGAACATTTTTCAATATCGAAACTTGAATATTTGGTTTCCTAGCATCATAATTATTATATTAATTATTGAAATTCGTTGAAAACTTTCAAAGCATCATACTTTAAATTTACAGCAATCTAAAATAATTAAAAGCTTACTCAAAATATATTCGACATCTTTAAAATCATAAAAATAATAACTTTAATAATATATAATCTTTCTATTATGATTTAAAGCCTTTAAAACCTCAAAAGTCACACTTTACTACTTAAAAGCACTAATTTAACCAATATAATATAATCTGAAAATTAGTAACTTTATTATATAATTCGTATAATCTGAAATCTATAATTTAAATCATAAAACTATAACTTTAATTCAAGAAAATATAATTCGAATTAATAAAACATGATTAAACCCTAACTTATATTTTAATCAAAAACTGAAAATTAATTCGTTTATAATCTCAACCCAAATCTGAAAATCATGTTCAAACCATAAAAATTATAAATTTAATATCAAGAACATAATTTAAATTAACAACTATATTTAATTAAAATAATTAGTTACTTAGGGTTTAAGAAATAACCAAGAATTAAAGAGGAGAGAGGAGGCTGGCCGGCGGAGCACAGGCGGCGCGGCACAGGGCGGTGGTCGCGGGGAACGGGCGACGCGGCTGGAGCCTGGTGGTGGTGACTACGGTGGTCGCACTTAGTCGTGCTTGGCTGCTGTCGTGAAAATGAAGAAACAAGAAAGAGGATGATGGAAAACGTTGGTTGGCGAGTTGGGCGGTGCAGCAACAGTGCACGGTGGCGGCGTTTGAAGCTGCGGTGAGGGACAACGGTGGTCTCCGACGACTGGTTTGGCGGCGTGGCGGAAGCAACAATGAGGTTGAGGGTTGAGGGTCCTGGTTCACGTGAAAGTGAAGGAGAAGGGAAGGGGTTTTGGGTTTTGGGTTTTCACGTGAAATAGAAAGAGGAGGGAGTAAAGAATTTGAGTTTTTGTTATTTGGGCTTTATCATTTTGGGCTAGAACTAGGATTGAGTTTAAGTGTTTGAATCCAAAACCCATTAGGATTGTTTTCCAAATTCAAACGGTTTTTGTAATTCGATTTCTTTTCAACAAAAAGTTCTAAAATAATTTTAATTTCATAAATCGTTGAAATATTTAAAACGTATAAAAATAAATATTCGTTACTTAAATATTTATTTCAAAATTCGTAAATTCTATTTTAATATAATTACTTATACGTTAAAATATATTAATAAAATGTATAAAATTACGGGGGATTACATGGAGCTGATCCACATGGACTTATGTGGACCAATGAGAACTCAAAGCAGAAGTGGAAAAAGATATGTGCTTGTAATTGTAGATGATTTCTCAAGATACACATGGGTAATCTTCCTAACCAGCAAGGAAGAAACATTTGAAGAATTCATGGCATTTGCCTCTAGAGTCCAACGACAAAGCAATCACAAACTGGTCCACATCAGATCAGATCATGGTACTGATTTCCAAAACAAAAAATTTGATGACCTATGCAAAGAATCAGGAATAAGTCATAACTTCTCTGCACCTAGAACCCCTCAACAGAATGGTGTGGTAGAAAGAAAGAATCGAACTCTTGAAGATATGACAAGAACAATGCTGATTGCTAGTGGACTTCCAAAAAGTTTCTGGGCCGAAGCTCTAAACACAGCATGCTATGTACTAAATCGAGTACTGGTTAGAGCAATCAAAAACAAAACCCCATATGAATTATATAGAGGAAGAAAACCCTCCATAACTCATCTCAGAATCTTTGGATGCAAGTGTTTCGTCCACAACAATGGAAAAGACCAACTGGGAAAATTTGATGCACGAAATGATGAAGCTATATTCTTGGGATATGCTTCGAACAGCAAAGCATATCGAGTATTCAACAAAAGGACCATGTGCATGGAAGAAAGCATACATATTATATTTGATGAAACTGACTCCCAAAACTCTGTTGCAGGTACAGCTCCTGAAGGAAATTTCGAACTAGGACTCACAAGAAAAACTGAAGACGAGGAAGTAAAGAGGACTTCTCAGATAGAAGAACAGACACGGGTTGTTGAAACACCAGAAGGAGGAACAGTTGAAGTAGAACAAACGCAAAACGAAGATCATACAGAACAAAATGCTCAAACAGAACAGCGTGCGGAAGAAGCCTCTACATCATTCCAACCCAGACCTTGGAAACATCAAAGCTCACATCCTCTTGACCAAATAATTAGTGATCTTGGACGAGGAACAACAACGAGATCACAACTTAAAAACTTTTGTGCTTTTTATGCTTATTTGTCAATGATTGAACCAAAAAAATTATAAAGAAGCACTAACTGACTCTGATTGGATCATGGCCATGCAGGAAGAACTCAATGAATTTGAAAGAAACAAGGTATGGCATCTTGAGCCCACACCTTTAGCCAACAGAGTAATAGGTCTAAAGTGGGTATTCAGAAACAAACAAGACGAGCATGCAACCATCACTAGGAACAAAGCCAGACTGGTGGTTAAAGGATACAATCAGCAAGAAGGGATAGATTTTGAAGAGACATTCGCTCCAGTTGCAAGAATGGAAGCAATACGTATACTTATAGCGTTCGCCTCATACATGGGATTCAAACTCTATCAAATGGATGTAAAATGTGCGTTCCTAAACGGACATCTGAAGGAAGAAGTCTACGTGGAACAACCACCAGGGTTTGAAGATCCAGAATATCCCTCACATGTATATAAACTGGACAAAGCACTATATGGATTAAAACAAGCTCCAAGAGCATGGTATGAACGACTTTCTCACTTCCTACTAGACAATAAATTCAATCGAGGTAAGGTTGATAGAACTCTGTTCCTTAAGTCAAGAAATACAGATATACTAATAGTTCAAATTTATGTTGATGATATTATATTCGGTGCTACTAACGAAGATCTTTGCAAGGAATTCTCTGACCTAATGCAGCAAGAATTTCAAATGAGCATGATGGGAGAACTTAACTTCTTCCTAGGTCTTCAAATCAAACAAACGGAACAAGGCATCATGATACATCAACAGAAATACATAAAGGACCTCATCAAGAAATATGGAATGGAGTCGGCTAAAAGCAACCACACACCAATGGGAACAACTACAAGACTTGATGAGGATCAAGAAGGTAAGAGTGTTGATCAAACAAGATACAGAGGTATGATAGGCTCTTTACTTTATCTTACAGCAAGCAGACCAGACATTGCATTTAGTGTAGGTGTCTGTGCCCGCTTCCAATCTAATCCAAAGGAATCCCATCTCACAGCAGTCAAAAGAATTCTAAGATACCTAAAAGGAACAGATGACTTATGTCTATGGTACCCTAACTATGATCACTTTGATCTCAAAGGATATACAGATGCTGACTATGCAGGTGATTTAGTGAACAGAAAGAGTACATCAGGGACGGTGCAGTTCCTAGGAGCATGTGCAGTCTCCTGGGCTTCCAAGAAACAAAACACCGTGGCATTATCCACAACAAAAGCTGAATATGTAGCTGCAGCTTCATGTTGTTCCCAAATGCTGTGGATCAAGCAACAACTTAGAGACTTTGGTATGAAATTATAATGCGTTCCTATCATGTGTGACAACACCAGTGCTATCTGCATATCAAAAGATCCAGTCCATCACTCAAGAGTCAAACACATTCACATTCGTCATCACTTTCTAAAAGACTATGTGGAAAAGGAACTGGTCAAACTTGAATTCTGTCCCACAGAAGATCAGATAGCTGACATCTTGACCAAACCGCTTAACAGGGACAGACACGACAAGCTAAGGTTAGAACTTGGTATGATACGAATACAATGATTACTGTTGCCCTTACTTACTTTCTAACTTCACTGGATATCAAAAAAAAAAAAAAAAAATGTTTTATTTATATTTTAGTTACGTTGTTTTTTCTTGTTTTTATTTAAAATCTTCTCTTCATGAATGGACTAACCATCAGACTCAGATTGCAAAATCCAGCTGTGTGCATTACCACAGCCACGTCTACACACTATTAAGGTAATCGCACTTGTTTCCAATACATGCTTTCAATTCGAGGTCTAAGTGGGAAAACTAAAAATGAATGGAAAGCATTTAATTTGATTCGGTGAATCTTACGAACACGGTGCATGCATGACTATTCATTTTTGTTCACTCAAACACGCTTCCCACAAATCAATTCCCAACAAAACCTCTTCAGCTCCCAAATCATTCTCCCTATAAACTTCGCCGATTATTCGCCAAACCCCAGAATTTAAAATTCAAAAACCCTCTCTCTCTCATTATCCACTCGCCACCCACCTCTCCTATAAATAATCATGACTCTCTACAAACTTCAATTCCCAAACCCTAGAAACTCTTCCTCTCCTTCGGAACCGATAATCACAATTATCCCTCTCCAAACAGTATACCCAGAATCCATGGCTCCAAAGCAACCCACACCAAAACCATCGGCCGCCAAGTCCACCGCCAAGCTGACCACAAAAAGGAAACTCGTTCTACATAAGGAGGTAGCTGCACCAACTCAGGGGGAACCAAACCTTCCAATGGAGAAAAAGGTAAAACTTGAATCCTCAAAATTTCATTATTTTCCCCCCGATCGCATGCTCCCTGGGTTGAGTATTGATTTTGGTTGGTGTCGTGAAGTTGGTTTTGTTGAGTTACTAGAATCTATTGAGTCACAGGGGTGGACATATCTGTTTGAGGTATGCTCAAAATCTTGCATGTACCCTGAGGCTATGGGAGAATTCTGTTCAAATTTTTCAAACAAAGGGGGGGTTTGTCAGTCGGAGGTAAATGGGAAGTCATTTAGTTTTGATGCTGAAAAATTGGGGAATTGGTTCAAGGTTCCTGTGCTGGGTGAGGAGGTTTACCATAAGGGGAAAGGTCCAATTGAATTGGGGGGTGCTACCATGGAAGACGTCTACTCTTATTTTGGGGGACAGGGCAAACACCCAAAAGCCCTAAATCAATCTCTTCTCACTCCCTTTCAGAAAGTCTTATTCAATGTGGTACGTCAAGGACTTGTTCCGCGTCACGATAAAAGAGCCCTAGCCAGTCGTTTAGACCTCATTTACATCTTTCTTCTTGAGTCTCAACGCCAAATCAACTTTCCCATGGTCTTCATTGCTCACCTAACCCACAGCATTTCTCAAAACAACATGATTGGATACGGCTCCCTCTTGACCTTTGTCATGCGCAAAGTGGGGGTTGATCTCACAAAATATACATCTGAACCACATACTCCAGCCCACATTCTAAACAAAGCCTGTCTACATGGTGTAAGTCTGAGTGTTGTTGATGGGGTTGTCTGCGTTGGGAAGCTGTTGGTTGGAGACACAGCCCAACAGGAGGAGGATGATTTAGAAGGGGTAGAAGAAGAGCTTGATGAGGGAGATGAACTGTCAGATGCGGAAGAGGAGGCACCATTTCCTTGCCAGGAGACAGAGGGTCAGACAGAGGGTGTTCCTGTTGACCTATGTCCAAAGGAGACAAGTCCAATCAAAGCCACCTCCTCTCCCAAGAACATTCCAACCACATCATCTTATCAGCCTATCCGTCGCAGTAGCCGTCTAGCTAGATCTTCCAAAGGAATTCCTCCGGTCTACAGGGTCGAGGATTCAGATTCAGACAAAGATGGTGAAACCCAATCTGCTGCTCCCTCACCAGACGGTTCAGTGCAGCTCTTGATGGCTAAAGTGGATCAACTGCAGCTGGACAATGTGGTTCTGTTGTCAGCTGTTACTTCTTTGCAGGAGCTCATTCACAAGATGCAGCAGGACCAGGCAGAGTTCTTCAATGACATGACAGAACGTCTTGCTGACATGATCATAGAGGAGGTGGCAAATGATGATAATGCTGCTCCTGGATCACCCCATGCCTGACCTGCTTCTTATGCTACCTTACCCCACCCCATATATTTTGCTCTCTGATAAACAATTTCTTTCTTTTGGTCCTTTGAACATTTTTTTTGGATATTTTGGATGCGCCAGGTTTATGACTAATGCTCATTAGTGCGCTTTTCCTACGTTCTGATAGTTGACCCACATTGACTTGTAGAATTGGTTGTTTGTATTGTGTTCTTTGTTGCATTTTCCTTGTTTTGCTTGCAGGGGTGCGGTCAAACTCGTTGACCGACTTGAGCTGCATGATGACACTCTGCTTGGAAGGGTAATATAATTCACATATGTTCTTTCCTCTTCTTCAAGAAATCGTTTTTCCTAGCCCTTTTTGATAATTCCAAAGGGGGAAGATATTAAGAGGGGCAACATGTGAAAACTGTTGGTGTCTATACATAGGTTCGACACCTCAGTAACTCTTCTGTACCTGGCTAAGATCTTGGTACTCGACTGTCAGGTTACATGTTCCATTCCTCAGTCATTCTTATATTTTTTAAATGTTATTAATCTGTAAGGTTGTCATCATCAAAAAGGGGGAAATTGTTGATTCCTGAGTTTTGATGATGACAAGCTTACACTCTACTAATTGTCGAATTAAGGATTGACAGGAGCAAGTCACTATAAGCTAGGACAAGTACGCAACAAGACAAGAAGTGAAGCAACATGAAGATTAAGTCCAACCTCGTGGAGAATGCAAGTCTAAAGAGTATGGACGAATTAAATCATGGGCCGAAAAGAATGAAGCCCAGCAAGTCAATTAGGGTCCAGAAAGGTATAAGATCAGTAGAAGCAAATATTGCTTAGTATGGGAACAAAGTATTTTAAAGAGTCCTAATTAAATCCTGAATCTAAAGAAAATCGGTTTTTGTTTTTCAAAAGATAAACATCAAAGATTAAACCTGATTTTACTATCCTACTTAAAGATATACTCTTAAAGGTTTTTAAGTTGATTTGCAACTCTCAGATTAATAAAGATAGAATTTATCTAGGACGCGTTTTTAGAAACTGTTTGCGAAAAACTATCTTTCGAAAAGAGTCCTAACTAGTGTAGGATTAGAATCTAGGGTAAAAGCCTGGATTCTTATAAATAGACCTTAAGATCTTTACGAAACTTTTATCAGACTTATTTACATCAACCGGAAGCTTTCAGGTATTACCTTTAAAGTTTTAATCTTTAAAAAGAAGTCTGTTCCTGTTCCCATATAAGAGCAGTATTTGTTACGTGGTCTTGTATCTAGTATTTAGTGTTAAGTTTAATATTCTTTGATTTCAGTTAAGTGTTGAGTTTTTGTATGATAAGGCTGAGTCAGGCTTACTTGAGCAAGAGATAAGATCTCATAAGAGATTGGTGAGGAGAAGCAGTTGAGGGACTGCTTCTGTAAGGGAAGGAACAACGAGGGGTTGTTCCTGGTCATCTGTAGTCAGAGGCGACTAACAGATTGTGGCCCGAGTAGATTAGGCTTGTAAAGAAACTGAGTTGTTTTGCCTAATTAGTGAATGTGTTTAAGTCCCCAAAAGGGGCCGTGGTTTTTTCCTCTCTATTGGGCCTAGAGAGTTTTCCACGCTAAATCTCGCTTGCATATTTTATTGTTTCTGTTCCTAGTAGTTTAAAAATATCAATTCACCCCCCCTCTTGAGGATCTCTGTAAAACTAACAATTTGCCACCCTGTTTTGTATGTGGATTATTATTTTTTTGAATTTCGCCCTGAAATGCGTACAAAAGTCTACTTTAAGAAGCTTGTGAGTCGTGAACAAGATTATAAAAGAGATTTTTTTAATATTGTATCTCTATATTCCTATAATTTTACGGTGTATTATGTAATTGTAAAATAAAGTCAATCTTATCCTTCTTGTTAATAATTCAACGTTTAAAAATTCCGTTACTTTTTAAACAAATTAATGTTTTTCTATAATATAATAAACCTTATATGTGTTTGTTGTTAATTCAACGTTGATGTAGAAAAATCCTGATTTTTAGAAAATATAACGAAACTTGTTAACATTGGATTGGCAGCAAAGATAAAAATAATTAACTTGCATCTACAATGGTATAATGTGTAAATTTAAAACATTAGGATAAAACGTAGAAATTAATAAACTAGAAAGATATAATGTAGAAAAACCCAAATATTTATTTCCACTTTATATTTTATATATAACGCGTGTTATCTAACTTCTACTAACTTCTTTTCAAAATTATCTTTACGGTTACTATTTGCACAAATATTAAGACAATATAGAAAAAATATTTAAGAAGGTGGGTAGATGTAATAAAATATGGATAAAATATGGTAGATGGGTAAAAGCCGATGGTTGGGTGTAAGAAAAAAAAAATGAATAAAGTAAGAGAGAGTGAGTGAAAAGTTGTAAGTGTTAGGGTAAGAAAGATAAGATAATAAATTTTCATTTCTAAAATAGAATAAAGCAAAATGTAAAAAACATTATGAAATGGACTAGAACAGACAATGTAGAATCATTTTAAAGCAGACGTAGTAATAGTAAAGAACAAACTTAACAAATTTGGTGAGAACATAGTTACTCACTTACTCCGTATAACATAGAACTATAGAGGAAATTACAATTTTTAAATTTTTTATGGTAATTAAGTGAGCTTGAGTAATTTATTTTTGTTGGTGTTAGCACCCGGTTCATCCTTATGGCTAATTCAGATTCGGAGCGAGTTCTGGGTGGATAGGTTCTAGTCCCCTCCCAATTGTTGTTGTGGGGATCGAACACGAGTTCTCCCTACCAAGTTCAGCCCCAATCACCACTGAACCAACAGGAAATTGGTAATGAGCTTGAGTAATTAAGTTCGAGTGATCTCGAGACCCGACTCGAATGCAAGGGTATGAAGTCGAGATTTAGCAACTTGAAGTTCGATTTTACCAATTAAAAAGGTTTATTTTTCAACAAAATAAAAAATAAAAAATAAAAAATTACATACCTGTAAAGCATCCCCAACATTGATGACTAAAGCTCCAGGTGTATAAGGAACATCAACCCAATGGTTCTGGTGAAGAATTTGGAGACCACCAATTTGGTCTTGCAACAAAATAGTTAAAAAGCAACCATCGGCGTGTTTTGATGTACCCAGTGTCAATTCAGGTTGTGGACAAGCTGGATAATAATGGCCTAAAATGTTTAGCCCTTCAAGACAACCCATTTCATATAAGTGGGATTGTGGCAATCCTAGTGCCTCCGATAGTAGCGCAAACAACGTTTTTCCCAAGTTCATCATTTGCTTTGAATACTCTATTAGTATCTCCCTGTAATTTTATAAATAAGTAATTAAGAACAAATTATCATACGGAGTCATTATTAATATGTTAAGTAACTCACCACACTTATGTATTAATTAGTACTTCCTTAACAATGTGACAAACTAATAATAATCAATTCCTAACAAGATTAGAATCCTTGAAGGTAGACCTGATCAAGACGAGCCCGGCCCGGTCCGGAATTTTTGCGGGGTTGGACAGAATTTTCCGGCCCGACCCTGCCCGTTTTTTTGGCGGGTTTGGGAAACACAAAAATACATTTTTTAGTTATAAATTTGGCCCGGTCTGAATGGCCCGAAGAACCCGGTATTTTAGGCCCGAAAATAGCGGAGTTGTGCACAAATTCTGGCCCAAAACTTGGCCCGGCCCGACATAACGGGCTGATTTTTTATGCCCAAACCCGGCCCGCCGTTTGATCAGGTCTACTTGAAGGGGATAAAAGATGGGGAAGAAAAAGGATGGACCTGCAAGGGGGAGGCAATGCATCAGAACTAGGAGGATTAGGAGCCATCATACAAACAAAAGTGTCTCTCCAGTTAGCTGCAATTGAAGTATAGAGATCAGCATTGCTATGATACGTGAACTTGCCACTACCATAATCCCTTGAATAATAACCTTTCTTCACATCATTATCTAGCTCAAAAAACCCTCTTACACCTTTGAACATCTCTTCCAAAATCATGTCTGAAATCCCATGGTTTACCACTTGGAAAAAACCCCATGTCTCTGACGCTTCTCGAATCTCCTCAACAACCTTCTTCCTATGATCTATACAATTTTCGCCACCGTGAAGATCAATAATGGGAACATCAAACCGGACATCTTTATCGACAGCGTTGTTTTTTTGAGAAGTCGGGTTAATGAAGATAGAAGGAATGGTCGAAATACCAGCATCAACAATTCCCTTAACTCCTAATTTCGTTTCGTCAAAGGCTCTTAACTCTGCTTCCCGATCACTATTACTAGTGAACATCTTTTATGTTTTTAGCTTCTAAGTTTTGTTGAGTTATTGCCTAAGATTTCCTGATCAACTATTTAAATAGAAATGGAATTCACGAGATTTGCAGTGATTTAGTGTTGTACGTATATTTCGCTTTGTGTAGTCATTTGTTTGATTCCGACACTTTATTCTTCAACATCGCAACACGTGAATCTTGTCCCTACCTTGAGCCTAGCTAACTCTTAATTTGATTGCAAATTTTAGGATTGATCGTGATATTTCTAGACATATAATTTGTTATTGGCTTAATTAGGTGATGTCCTGATCATAGTTTCATGTACAATGAAATTGTACGTTTTTCGTTCTTATAAAATTGTTGAATTAGGTTGTATATAAGATAAGTTGGCTTAGGTAATGTCCTGATCATAGTTTCATGTAGAATGAAATTGTACGTTTTTCGTTCTTGCTTACTAAATTGTTGAATTTGGTTGTATGGGATAAGTTGGTATAGGTGATGTCCTGATCATAGTTTCATGAAGAATGAAATTGTACGCTTTTCGTTCTTACTTATAAAATTGTTGAATTTGGTTGTATGGGATAAGTTGGCTTAGGCGATGTCCTGATCTTAGTTTCATGTAGAATGAGACTGTACGTTTTTTGTTCTTGTCCAATCGTTGAATTTGGTTGCATGGGATATACTATAGGTTTTGCTGGGTAATAAATATAATTGATGATTGGATATAAATGCGATGAAACGATAATGGTTGGGTGATCGTTCCTCGCACGCAATGCAATTAACCGTGTGGTTGTTTTGATTTGACTACGTATATTTGCCATTTTATCAATTTCTTTTCTTTTTTTTTACGAGAAGAGAAGATACAAGAAGAAACATCAAAATGTAACTATAAAACCAAACGAAAAATAAAATAAGATAAACTAATCTAATCTGGCTCCCATGCAAAAGAAGCACATGCAAAATTTTGTTGAATTACGATCCTAGCAAGGTTATGCGCCTTTTGAACTTGGTCACGAGTTGCCTTGTAGACCACACATGCATCGATCAAAGCACTTTCCCAGACGCCGTATTCTTGCCATTGTCCATTCCTGATGGATATCATGTGACTTCGTCCTTGTAGATCTGTAACAAGTTTGGCCGAGTCAGTTAGAATTAAAAGCGAATCAATCATTTGATCCTTAGCCCATTGCAATGCATGTAAACAAGTCGAAGCTTCAGCTTGACTAGCTGAATGAGTCATCCCCCAAGCGCATCCTTCTGTTGGTTGAATGTGATGGGCTGAATTTGCCAACAAAGACCATCCCATTCCCGCCCGTTTATTCTCTTTTCTCATTTTATCAATTTCATTGTTCGATCTCAGTGGTCCTTTTTTACAAGAAAGAGAGAATATACAAAAATAAAGCCATACGACAATTATAACTAAAATTTTCAGATGAAGAAAAAGACTAATTAAGGGGTTAATAAACAACTCAAACTGATTCCATAATTGACTAGAACTTAAAGGATCGATGAACAAAAATGAAGAGTGAGTAGAATACTAATTCTTAGTTGTCACAATTTAATTTTTGACACTATTTACTATCAATTGTAAAAAATATATATAGTCACGTTGTTAAAATTTATGCTCAAAATTAGTGTGTTAGTGGTCCTTAATTTAAGGAACATGATTAGTTATGATTATGAATATTCACTACAAGAAAATCGTGTTTTAGCGACTGAAAAAGTAGTCGCAAAATTAAGGAAATCCGTCGCTAAAATGGAATTGCTACTGAAGCGACCAAAATGGTTTTTGCGTGGAATTAGCGCAATGAAGTGTAAAAATAATCGACAACATTATCATTTTTTAAAAAAAATTAAAAAATAATAGTTGCGACGGCTTGTTCAGTCGCAAAAAACAGTCGCAATTTTTTTCGATTCAAATTCAGTCGCAAAAATTAAAGGTAGTCGCAATTTTGCGACTACGGAGCGACTACCACAAAAGTAGTCGAAAATTTTTGTCTCCTAATATTTTTCAGTCGCAAAATTTATTTTTTCGACTGAAAGTTTTGGTAGCCGCAAAAACAGGTTTTTCTTGTAGTGATTATTAGTGGGCAGTAATGTGTTAGTGGATTATTCCACATTTTAGTAATGTAGTATGTCTTATGAGCACTATAAAAGATATTTTGATGTAACTTAATTAATTGGATTCAATGAAATATAATAGTATAATTTCAACACATAAGGGGTTTTGTGATAATCGTCTTAGTATAAACTTTTTTTAATTTTAACCCATTAATTGATAATTAAAGATATTATTGATTGAATTATTGCACTGGAAAATTTGTATAAAAGAATTTCGACTAGAAAAGAAAAAAAAAACCGATTAAGTATAAGATACCAAAGGAAAATACATAGTAGTTTATACTTTAATTAACCACATCTAATACACGAATTTTCTAGGAACTTAAACACATGCATAATTTTTTTTCTTCTCTTAAGTAATTTATTAATAGGAAGTTATACAACATCTTCTTATTACACTCTTAGATCGATACTTGTAAATTATTAATGTACGTACAATAATATTGTAGGAAAGACACCTAAAAGAAAATTGTAGGTGTTTGGGCTCCCAATTGATTCTCAATTGGGCCACTAAGTCCAAAGCCCAATGGCTCTAAACAAACAGCATCAAACCTACCAATGGCTAGTCAGCCATCCATCAAGGCCCAAGGCCCAAAAGCAATAAATGACCTATGGGCATTTATTATGCAAACATTATAAATAGGCCGCCAAGGCTCACACCTCAAGGTACGTCCAATTTATCGCCTTAAGACTACTCTTCTAGAGAACTTCTCTCTAGAATCCGAGCATCGTTCTTACTTAGGCATCGGAGGGGCTTTCCTCGGAAACACCCCCGAGGCTAGTGACTTTGCTCTTGTGCAGGTGAATTCGGACTCTACTCATTCAAACAAGCAAGATCTTCAACACATACGAAAGGGCCTTCATTCGAAGCCCATTGTTTCCATCTTTACAACACCGGAACAATTTGGCGCCGTCTGTGGGGAAGAACTCTCCAAAGCCTTTTGAAAGACATTAACCACCTCTCTCTGCAAAATGGTTAATGATGTTATCAACAACGATGATGACGATATGATAGTGCGGTCAGATTCGGAATCTGACGAAGAGGAGCACCCTCAATCGATGGCGAGGTCACAGCCAAGCAGAGCTACGACCGCCACAAACGCAGGACCTCCGATTCCAACTAGGGAAGAGCTCACTGCGGCCATGACCATCATGCAAAACTTCCTCTTCAATGAGAAGCAGCAAGGATTGGCAAAAGACCGCAGAGAGGAGAGGAGGACCAGGCGAAGGCTGAACGAGCAGCCCAGTGTAGAAGTGTCCAGACCCGAAAGAGAGCTCCTCCCCTTGACAGGAACACACCTGACGTCGAGATGGATGGAAAGCACGTGGGACACCCAAAAAAGGGTACAACAACAACCAGATTGGTTTGCAAAACCATCACCTACTCCAACAGCTCTCCAAAGCGAATCGACTACTCGTAACACCCGGATCCGAAGCTCGGTGCTCAGCAGGTTGAGGCCTTCGGTCCACTCAAGGTTAAGACCCTCGATCCATACGAGACTCGGGGTAGGCGAATCAAGCAGATCTGGCGAACGACCCGAGGTCAGTAGCCGAGAAAGAAGAAGAGACAGGAGGCATGATCGAACCCCTAGCCCCCATCGTACGCCCGAACGTTCTAACCACAGAACCTCGGCGAACGAGGGCATCAGGGCTAGACTCGGGAAAAGAATCATGACTCCCACGTCATCCCCTTTCTCGGACGAACTGATCAGGGAAGAGATACCAAAGGTGAGACTACCAGCACACCTGACGTATAGCGGAATCACGGATCCAAGGGATCATGTCATCTCCTACGAGCAGCAAATGTTCTTGAGTCCCTACTCCGAAGCATGTTGGTGTAAATATTTCCCAACCACGCTAACCGGAGTGGCAGGAGAATGGTTTAGGTCGCTGCCGAAGGGATCGATCAAAAGCTGGAAGAAGCTGAAAAAGAGATTCTGCACACAGTTCGTGAGCAACAATCGCCCCGAGCGAACCACGGCAGAACTGACCTCGATCCAACAAGAGAAAGACGAAAGTCTAAGAGAGTTCATGGCCAGATTCATGAAGGAATCAACAAACATACCAAACTTACAACCAGATGTGGCCATCTTCGCCTTGAAACACGCGCTCCAGGAAGGGAAATTCCGTGATAAGATCTCGATGAAAAACCCCTCCAAAATAGCCGACGTGCTCCAAATGGCTGATGCGTTCATCAGAACCGAAGAGTTCAACAAAGCCGCTGCAAGATTGAAAGGATCGTCGGATCCGAGAGAAACAAAGAATACCCAGAGCAAGCCCGAGGGCGGCTCAAGGAAAGGGAAGGAGAAAGTGGGAGCTAGAGAGATGAGCCCGAAGAAAGACGGGAGAAGGGGTGAACTTCAACCCAGATACACTAACTACACTCCACTGACTCTGCCCCGAAAAGAAATCTTTAGCCTCAACAGAAATGATGAAAAGTGGAAACTACCTGGGAAGCTCAAGTCCAACCCAGCTCGGAGAAACAAGAACAAATGGTGCGAGTTTCATGATGACTTCGGTCACCACACCGAAGAATGCAACTCGCTGAAAGACAACATTGAGGACCTCGTTCGCCGAGGCTACCTGAAACAGTACTTGTTAGACCGAAGAGAGGAAAAAGAAAAGGCCGCCAATGGCAAACAACATGAGCAACCCCAGAAGAGGGTCTACGAAGCAACATGACACAAGAAAAACGACATCCTAGTGGTGTTCGGAGGGCAAAAGTCTGGCCAGGCCAGCAAGAAACACCTAAGAGCCCTCTCCCATCGGGTCAACTTCAGCGCGGTGGGAGACAACCAGCCACACCCCCCGAACATGACCTTCACTGCTGATGATTGCTTCGGAGTCCAGTACAAGCATGACGATCCTCTGGTCATTTCCATGGACCTCAATAACCACAACGTACATCGAGTGTTAGTCGACGGAGGAAGTGCCGTCAATATCATCTTCAGAAACTGCTTCGAGCAGCTGATCCTCGAAGAGCCAGAGGAAGCACTGACGAAAGTCAGTTATCCTCTGATCGGATTCAACGGATCCGCAGCTATCCCTCGAGGAAAGATCACCCTGCCAGTCACAGTGGGAGAAGGCCAAGCAGCAAAAACCCTTCGGGACAAATTTTTGGTGATGGATTGCGATTCCGTATACAACGTAATCATGGGAAGAACCATGATCCACAAGATGCAAGCAGTCCCCTCCACATACCATCAGCTGATGATATACGTCTCGGACGCAGGGTTCGCCGAGCGAATTAGAGGCGATCAAGAGGTCACAAGAAGAACCTGCCACACTGCTGTCCGAAAGCCCAAACTAGGGGACGGCCCCGAGGAAGAAAAAGGAGCTACAGGAGAGGAAAGCGAGGCAAAAAGGAGAAGAGCAAGCACGAGCAGCCTATCTCCCGCAGAAGTTGATGCCCGCCCCGAAACCCTATCTCCTGAACCAGATCAAGAAATGGAGGATATCTTCCTCGAAGATAATTCAGACAGGAGCGTCCGAATAGGCAAGGGCCTAAGCTCGGGGCTCCGAATCGATTTGATCCGACTACTCAGGGACCACAAAGACATCTTTGCATGGTCAGCAGCAGATATGCCAGGGATAAATCCGAAGCTGATTTGTCACAAGCTGGACGTCAACGCTGAAGCTCGGCCAGTCAAGCAAAAAAAGAGGAACTACTCCTCGGAGAAAAACAAAGCCATCGCCGAGGAGGTGAAAAAGTTGCAAGAGGCCGGATTCATCGAACCATGCATGTATCCGAAATGGCTGGCCAACGTGGTGATGGTCAAAAAAGCGAACGGCTCCTAGCGAATGTGCGTGGATTTCACAGATCTGAACCGAGCCTGCCCCAAAGACTGCTATCCCCTGCCAAGGATAGATCAATTGGTTGACTCCACCAGCGGCCATGCACTGCTCAGCTTCATGGATGCCTTTTCAGGCTACCACCAAGTGTTCATGCACCCCGACGACAGGGCAAAGACAGCATTCATCACAAGCGCAGGAGTGTTCAACTACAAAATGATGCCTTTCGGCTTGAAAAATGCCGGAGCCACCTACCAGAGGCTAGTTGATCACGTCTTCGCCGACCAGAAAGGGAGGAATGTGGAGGTCTATGTGGATGACTCCATCGTAAAAAGCATCAAGGAGGAAGACCATGTCAAAGACTTAGCAGAGACCTTCGAAAATCTGAGGAAATACAGCATGAAGCTGAACCCAAAAAAATGCGTCTTCGGGGTGAAGTCAGGGAAGTTCCTTGGATTCATGGTGAGCGAAAGAGGAATTGACGCGAATCCAGACAAAGTCCAAGCGGCATTGGATTTACCCGAGCCGAAGACCAAAAGAGATGTGCAGAGGCTAACCGGCAGGTTAGCCGCACTAACAAGGTTCATATCAAAAGCCTCGGACAAGGGAGCCCCCTTCTTCAAAGCACTGAAACCAAAGAACCTCCCCGGAGGAGAAGCAGAACCAGTCAAGAAAAAGGGGGTCCCGAGGAAGGTGGATCCCGAACTGATATGGGAACAGGAGCAAAAAGAAGCTTTTCAGCAACTCAGAGCCCACCTAGCTCAACTGCCGACACTGGCCAGACCAAAGGAGGGGGAAACCCTGTACCTATATGTCGCAGTCAGCCCTGGAACCGTCAGCGCAGTGCTTCTTCGGGAAGAAGAGAAGAAGCAACAGACAATCTACTTCACCAGCCGAACACTCACAGGGGCCGAAACTCGGTACCCGCTCATCGAGAAAGTCGCATATGCAGTAATGGTAGCTGCACGAAAACTGAGGCCATACTTCGACTCCCACCAGATCACAGTACTAACTGACCAACCGCTCGAGAAAGTACTCGACAAAATAGAGAGGTCAGGAAGATTGGCTGCCTGGGCCTTCGAACTATCAGAGTTCGGCATCAAATATCAGCCGAGGACAGCAATCAAAGCACAAGCGTTGGCAGACTTCTTGGCCGAGTGCTCATACCAGGAAATGCTGGATGATACGAAAAGCACTTGGGAGGTCTTCACTGACGGATCTTCCACAATAAACGGCTCAGGAGCAGGAGTTGTACTAATCCCCCCGACGGGGAAAAGCATAGAGTATGCATTAAAGTTCGGCTTCAAAGCAACTAACAACGAGGCCGAATATGAGGCCGCAATCGCAGGGATAGAGCTTTGCTTATCCCTGGAGGCCGAGCATGTTTGCCTCAAAACTGATTCCCAGCTTGTAGCCAACCAGATCCGAGGGGAGTATGAGGCCAAGTGGCCCAGCATGACAGCTTACTTAGCAAAAATTAAATCCTTAACGTCAAAGTTAAGATCCTTTGAAGTCATTCTCATCCCCCGAGGACAAAACACGCAAGCAGACGCACTGTCAAAACTCGCGAGCTCAACACTCATCGACCTAAACAGGTCGGTCCACGTGGAAGTTCACCAAGAGAGAAGCATTGACTTGCTACCCACCACAGTATGCAGTCTACGTACCGAACCCAGCTGGATGGACGCAGTAGTTGCATACAAAGAAAGGGGAGAACTTCCCGAGGATAAGCTGCAGGCGAGAAAACTGAAAAGATTCAACAAGTGGTTCATCATCAGCGCCGAAGGAGAGCTCATGAGGAAATCATTCTCCGCTCCGCTGCTAAAATGTGTGGGTCCAACAGACGCTGACTACATCCTAAGAGAAATCCACCTCGGGATATGCGGAAACCACATCGGAGGCAGGACATTGGCACATAAAGCCCTTCGGGCCGGATACTGGTGGCCCACTATGGTTTCCGAGGCAAAGCAGATGGCAAGGAAATGCGAGAAATGCCAAAAGTTCGCACCAGCCATCCATCAACCAGCTCAAACCCTACAATCAACACTGTATCCCTTACCATTCGCACAGTGGGGGTTAGACATCATTGGTCCCTTCCCCTCAGCTACGAACCAGAAGAAGTGGTTGATTGTAGGAGTCGACTATTTTAGCAAATGGATCGAAGCTGAAGCTGTCTCCTCCATCACCGAACCTCAGGTCCGCAAGTTCATATGGCAGAACATCATCACAAGGTTCGACATACCAAGACTGATGGTCTTCGACCACGGGAAACAGTTCGACAACACCCCGTTGCAAAAATGGTGCAAACAGTTCGGCATACACCTAGCTTACTCGGCAGTTTGCCACCCACAAAGCAACGGGCAAGCCGAAGCTGCTAACAAACTCATCCTCAATGCACTCAAGAAAAGAGTCGAGGATGACAAAAACAAATGGTTAGAAGAGCTACCCGGAACGCTATGGTCCCTTCGGACCACTGAGAAAGAAGCTACCGGGCAAACACCGTTCCACCTTGTATATGGATCCGAAGCTGTCATCCCTGTGGAAATCGGAACAGAAAGCCTGAGGATCCAGGCATACAACAGATATGATGGGCTCCAAGGAGAAAGCAACAACCAACTTCTGTCCGAAGCTCTCGATCTACTGGACGAAGCTCGGAACGATGCAAGGACACTCAACGCAGCCTATTTGCAGAGGGTCAACAAGCATTACAACCGAAGAGTCAACGCCAGACCCCTAAAAGTCGGTGATCTAGTACTCAGAAACGCCGCCTCGGTTCAGAAAGGACGGATCCATGGCAAACTCTCAGCCACTTGGGAAGGACCATACATCATCCATTCCGAAAAAAGGCCAGGCACGTTTATGCTGAAACAGTTAGATGGAACAAATTTGAAGAACCATTGGAATACCGATGTTCTCAAGAAATATTATGTATGATCTCTGTCTGTAAACCAAGTAAGTTGTTTAATGAGAAGAGGAAAGCCATCGGCACCATGTGTTTCATTAAACTTATCTCTATATTTATTGTCCCTTTATATATATATATGCAGCCTCGGATCTGATCAATCCGAGACTAAAAACAGGTTGATTTTGCCCATTCCTTGATAAAATGCAAGAAATGACCAAATCATACACTTCAGGGAATCGTCCAGAATCCTCGGATTCGCGATACCCAGATAAAACTTGTTCGCCACAAACAGTCGCTCGAATCAAGTTATAAAACTTCGGCTCAGATCCACGGGTCGCCGAAGACATAACTAAGAGGCAGACTAGCGATCTCTTGCCCAGGTTTCCGAACCACAAGAGGTCGGAAGAACAATCCAGACCTCTGAGCAGATCGACGGATTTGAAGAGTCTGGAAACTAAAGAGTCTCTTAGCAGATCTACGGATTTGAAGAACTCGCAAAATTAAAGAGTCTCTTAGCAGATCTACGGATTTGAAGAACTCGCAAAATTAAAGAGTCTCTTAGCAGATCTACGGATTTGAAGAACTCGCAAAATTAAAGAGTCTCTTAGCAGATCTACGGATTTGAAGAACTCGCAAAGTTAAAGAGTCTCTTAGCAGATCTACGGATTTGAAGAACTCGCAAAATTAAAAAGTCTCTTAACAGATCTACGGATTTAAAGAGCTCGCAAGATCAAATGGTTTTTAGCAAGTCTACAGAAAGAAGAGCTCGAAAAGTCTACGGATTCAAAGACTTAAAATTGCGAAAGTACAAAATTGAAAAGAAGCAGCCAAGTAACAAACATTCATTTTTCATTCAATATTTGGGGGAAGTACAAATACATTGAAAACCTCAAAAATTGAAAACAAAATGAAACAGTTAAAATCGGCAGCCATCAACAGACAATACCGGCCTACCGAAGTACTAAGAAAACAAAAAGAAATGAGTACAACGCAGCGCCGAGGCAAAAGGGGGAAAGGCAAGCACATATTCGGAAGTCCTCAACTGGAACCGACCGACTCTGAAGAAGACGACTGCCCGAATCCCTAACTCTTGGGAGTCTTAGGAGCAGCCCCTAGGGGAGCATCCTTCGAAGAACCCCCAGCAGTAGTATCACCTTCGGAAGTCGCCTTCTGGGCCCGAGCCTCTGCAAGAGCAGCTTGGCGTTCATCTTCAGCTTCGTCTCGATCGGCCTGGCACTCCACCAAGTGATCCTGGGCCCTCATCCAGAGTGGAACCTTCTCATTCCAAGGGAAATGAGGCATATGCTTCGCAAACATGCGCCGAGCACCCAGGATGCCATTCCAATATTGCTCTCTACACTGATCAGCAGTGTAGAGGTCAACTCGCTCTTGCTCCAACTTCCGAATGGCCGCATCCTTCTCTCGGATCTTCAGCTGGAGAACGGGCACCTTGTCAACTTGATTCTGAATAATCTCCCGATGCTTGACAAACTGCTGAAGCCTCGCCTCCGCTTCCTGGCTCTGCTTAATGGCCGCCTCAAATTTAGACGTCATCTCCTTGAGAAGACTGTCTTTTTCTTCAAGTTCGCTCGCAAACTTGGCGGCCATTTCTTTCCTCTCCTTGTCGAAGGAAGCTATCTTTTCAGCATCCTCTTCGACTTGGAAAGTGAGCTTCCCAACCTCGGCCCCGATCTGTTCAGCCGATTCCCTAGCCTCACGACTGTACTGAAGGTACAGTTGCTTGACCTCCACCAGCTCGGTGAAGAGCTGCCCAGCCTTCTGGTCCAAAATAGGGATATCACGAGCATAAGCCTCCTGATATCTCCTCAGTTGCCTCTCCTCAACCGAGCTACACTCGGAAGCGAACGAGGACCAGAAAACAGCCTGGGAAAGAAGGAAGGATGAGGAAAAGTAGAAAAAAAAAAAACATAAAACAAAAACGGAACTCAAAAGAGAAAATCCAACACTTACCTCATTCAGATAATATTGGGCCATCATAGCTGGGTTCCTCTCTTCAGCTCCAGGAACCCTCCACTGCGGGTTGGCCCGAAGAAGATTCTCCCGAGCAGCTTCGGGACCCACCAAAGATCCCACATGAGCCATGGGGTTCTCCCCCAAAACCGGAGCCCTAGCATAGCGAGCCATCGCCTCCCTTACCTCCTCGGGGATCCGTTTCAGCGGAACATCCGAGCAAGGGTCAGCGTGGATCAGTCTATCCAAGGACGAAGACGAGGTAGAGCCCAAGGTCGAGTGGCGCCTCTTCCTCGTCAGACCCTGTTCGGGCTGATCCTCCTCAGCAGAAGGGACCTCCTTCTCAGCTTCGGGAACCTCAATGTGTGCTTCGGTGAGGTCCACCATCTCCTTATCTGGACTTTTCTCTCTTTCGAGAGAAACGTCAGCAGATTCCCTCTTCTGCTCCGCCACAATAGGGACATCCGAGCCAGGAACAAGGTCGGCTTTAATCGCCTCCATCACCTTGGTGATATCCTGAATCTCGATCCCTAAAGCAGCAGACGGCTTCAGCGGAGAGGGGATGGTATCTTCCTCAGCCAATGGTTGATCCACGGGCGGCGGTTCCGCAACCACCACACTCTTCAACTTCTGCCCTGGCAAGGGCATGAAGTGAAGGAGATTCTTGGGAGGAGGCATGTCTTCCGAAACCGTTTCCTACAAAACAGGCGTTCAGAGATCAGCTTCAAGGAAAAAGAAGAAGAAAGGAAAAACGGACTACAAAAATGAGCCCAGTTAGAGCAAATACCTTCTCCGAGGACTGAGAAGCCTTCGCTTTCTTCGGATGCGCGGAAGGCCTCAAAAGAGTGCTACCCTTCCTTTTGCGTTGATCCTAAAAAGGGGAGACCAAGGGTCAATAAATGTAAAAGAAGACAAAGGAAGAAATAAAGAAAAAACCGTGAAGTACCCGGTTCCTAGATAAAGAGATATCTATCCGAGCCGGAGATGAAACCGAAGGAACGGCACGCGGCACAGCGTCAGTCCCAGGACCCTAAAAAGATGGTCCAGGACCAAGACGTTAGCCGACGGCCAACCAGAAAGAAAGACAAACAAAAGACTTCGGGATATAGAAACACTCACCGGATCTGAGGTTGTCCTCAAATCAGGAAGAACGACCTTCACTGGAACAGCTTCGGGAGAGGAGGCAGAATCCCACGGATCAGCTCGAACTTCAGATATCCGAGCGACACCCGAAGGAGACAGCACGTAATCCTTCAAGCGAGGATTACGAGGATTCTCTTTCCCGAACTTGTAATCAGGAGCCGAGTCGTGAATAGTCTTCAGATCCAAAGAGATGCCCAAAACCACAGGATCAATGCAGCTAAAGCCGTACTCTGCAGAAACAAAGCACAAAACAAAATCAATAAAACGAGACAAAAAGGAGGAGGACAAACTTACTAAAGCACGGTCCCAGCCGAAAGACACCTACCCCTGTCAAAAATCCTGTTGAGACCGGCAACAGCAAGAATGTCCTCCCGCAAGATATAGTTGAGGTTCGGGAGCCAGCTAGACGGCAGTTTGTAGTTGTCCTCCCGAGCCAAAAACCACTGGAGGAGATCCACGTAGTGGTGATGGTTCCGATCCGGAGCAGCCACGCTTCGCATATCAGGATCAGGAGTCACAAACCACTTCGGAGGGCGATAAAAATTGGGATGCTTCGGATCTGTCGGCACACGAACGAACAACCACTCCGTCTTCCAATTATGGTCAGAGCTAAGGTAAGGGTAGGCCGTAATGTAGTTCGGCTCCCCCTTCCTTCGGGACTTTTTGTTGATGATGGTCCACCAACCATACCCATCCCCCTTGGAAGCGTGATTAAAAGACAGATCGTGGAGATCCCGAAACACGGCGACAGAGCAGGGAAAGTTAACAAAATCGCACACCCATCTAAATCCGATGATGTGCCTCATAGATTTGGGGGTAAGTTGGGCCAAACTGATGTTGTACGACACCAGGAGCTCGGAAATGAATGGATCCAAGGGAAAGCGGAGACCGTTCTCCAAGTGATGAGTATACACAGAGATGAACCCCCTCGGCGGATGAGTCACCCGAGGACGCTCCTGGTCGGGAAGCTCGCACCAGTACCCCAAGGCGTGCTGGATTCCGTATAACTCCTCGGCCCTCCGATGGTAGTTCCCCAGCTTCGCCTCCACCAACCAGTCACCACTGACCGATTTCTCCAACGGACCATCGATCTTAGTGGTCTCATGCAAGATCGGGGCATACTTGCCCTGCGGATCAGCTTCAGTCCAATGAACTGGAAACTCAGGGTAAGGACGGCGCACACCCGAAGAGCCAGCTTTCTTACCAGAAGTTGCGCGTTCAGACACGCTAGACCCGCCAACAACATCATCTTTGGAAGCATCCCAACCAGTCGAACGCCTCTCCACCGGCCTCTCCGAGGGCCGACCCCTCGAAGTTTTCTGTAACCTTCCCGAAGGCACATTCTCCCTCTTACTAGAGGAGCCAACGACGAACTTGCTTTTGCCCCTATTCTTTGCCATGGTCGCGAATTCTCGGTCTAGGGTTTAGATTGAGGAGTAGAAGGAAGAACGAAGAAGTAAGGAGAATTCAGAAACAAATTACCTTTTTCCGAAGCGGAATTCGCCGATAAAACGAACAACACAAGTTCCCGAAGTCTAAAGCTGGCCGAATTTCGTAGATCTGAAGAAACTCGAAAACCACGATCGCCGGGAAAAGAAAAGAAGTTTGTTTAAAAGAGAGAGAAAGTAAAGTTTGAAGGAAGTTTAGCGCCTGGTATTTATAGAAAAGGGAAGCGTATCAACTTCCTTTCGACCCACGATCTCCACGACACAATACAACTCCCAACACTTGTCATCAATGCAAATCATCCCTTTTCAAAAAAAGAGAGGGAACTTTTGGTCTTCTGACAACTGGAAACCCACCCATTTAATTCTAAATGGACCGGGTCTGGGGGGCATGTTGTTTGGGCTCCCAATTGATTCTCAATTGGGCCACTAAGTCCAAAGCCCAATGGCTCTAAACAAACAGCATCAAACCTACCAATGGCTAGTCAGCCATCCATCAAGGCCCAAGGCCCAAAAGCAATAAATGACCTATGGGAATTTATTATGCAAACATTATAAATAGGCCGCCAAGGCTCACACCTCAAGGTACGTCCAATTTATCGCCTTAAGACTACTCTTCTAGAGAACTTCTCTCTAGAATCCGAGCATCGTTCTTACTTAGGCATCGGAGGGGCTTTCCTCGGAAACACCCCCGAGGCTAGTGACTTTGCTCTTGTGCAGGTGAATTCGGACTCTACTCATTCAAACAAGCAAGATCTTCAACACATACATAAGGGCCTTCATTCGAAGCCCATTGTTTCCATCTTTACAACACCGGAACAGTAGGAAAGACACGTACGTGCAAAAGTACGTTCTCCCTCACTAGTACATCTAGTAAAATAGAGCAATATGCTATTTTCATATATTTTCAATTTGAAAATGATGACACCTAATTGCTAATAAATAAATAAATTCCCAAAAATCCTATAATTTTATAACTGTTGATTAGTGTGGGAGTCTAGGAGATATGACTAACAGTAGAAGAAATTAGAATGACTTATTTGAAATTATGTCGTGGCGTGACACCAATCACTGCCCTAAAGTTGAATTTGCTCCCGCTACACATACAGACTTATGGCAATCGACCCCCAGCGTTACAAGACTCTTCATTTCCAGTGTGGACGGAGATGAAGATTGAGAACACCCTTAAGCAATGCCCAGAACAATGGTCGATTTTGTGTTTGTATTTGCGTAGAAGATGAAGAAGGCTTTCTTTCTTGTCTTTGGAAGAAGAATCAATTGCTTTTACATAGGCCGAAAAGATCAACCTGAATAGAAGGTTATTAATTGGTTCAAATGGAGGAAGCAATAAAGGAAATTTAACTTATAACGGTCAACAAATCAATTAGTTGAATTTACACAATCACTCCACTTACGCTCCAAAAAATGATGATTGGTAGAAAGAAAGACAATATTTTATCTACGTACACTTTAATTCTTTCGAAACAAACATAATTTGGAGTTTTTAACATAGATCGAAGGGGGTAAATTAACCTCCAACAATTAATAGGTCCAAATCAATAATATCCTATCCAGGAGTAGGAGAGACTATGACCATATACAAGTCAAGAGGATAGAATATCGCGTAGTACGTGATAGAGTTATAGTATATCTTAGCTACGTATTATAAGATAAAAGTCCCTACGACGTTTTATCCTTCAGGGCAACTACATTATCCTCACAAAGTCCAACAATATTTCTTCACAAAACTAATCTAATATATATATATAAAGGGGAGTTTTTTCAAGAGTAATGAGAGCGTCCACATAGGATTGCCACGTCATCACATATTATTAAATTATTAACTAATTAAATAAATAATATGAGAGTCTTGCGATGATTGATTACTTAATACGATAAAGATAGATTAATAAATAATATGGGAGTCTTACCATGATTGACTACTTAATACGATAAAGATAAATTTCACAAACTTTTTTTTATCTTTGTGTATATATATACATATTAAAAATCTCAACCCTCACATTAAAAATCTCAACCCTCACCAAATTGTACGGAGGCTTCATTGTATGTGCTTCATTCCATCGCAAGAATATGATGTTGCATGGCGTTGGGTGAGGATGAGGTTGATGATCAATCTTCATCCTTTTCTTTACAGTTGGATTCCAATTTTTTTTATTTTGTTGTCATAATTTTACTTTGATTTTTATTGTTTATTTGTCGTCAATTACTCCGTACATTTATTCTTTATTTCGTTCCAGAAATACGGGACACCCGATGGTCACGGACTCACGGTGTACCGCATAATTGTTTATGTTGCATAGAAAATAATTTTTACGTGGTTCATTGGTTATTCATTGTTTATGTTAATTTTGTACAAGCATAATTGTTTTTGTTCTATCGGTTTATGTGTGTTCATTTAATACTACTTCGTATACCTACTGGATATTGATATATATATATATATATATATATATATATATATATATATATATATATATATATATATATATATATATATATATATATATATATATATCTTTGTATTCCAAATCATACCTCATCAACACAGTTTAATTTAGAGCTAAATAGTGATTAATAAAATAAATAAATTAAGTGTTATCTCGGGCATAATTTATGCTTCTTATACGGCACAACGAACTACAATTTAGATGTCAAAATTAAACCTAACATAGAATATACAACGATAAACGTTAACACAATCGGGGTTGCAAGCCCACGTTTTATTTGGTTGAATTAAACTAAACTTAATGTACTACTTGAAATTGAAATAAAGTCCAAAAAACCTTACTCCGTACCAAAAATAGGAAAAAAGAAAGTAAAGAAAAACAAAGTAATTCACAAGACTAGCTATTTTAAAGTAATGATCACTATCGTAGTTTGAAGAGTATTAGCAATGAATACCACGTTATAGAATTTTAGATAAAGAAATCTTTTTCGGTTTATAATAGAGTTTTATTTTCTTTAAACCTATGATATTTGGATTAATTCATATCATAATAAAATTCTACTTGCATTAAACCTATATTTTTTCTGGTTATAAATATACGAGAGTATTATAAAACTATGCTCCTCTTTTATAAATAAGTGCTATATTATATTTGTTTTTCCTTTCACCCATAGTTATTATGATTTGATTACTCCGTACGTTTATGTTTCAGAAATATTTCGTTGATTCGAGCCATTAATTCAAGCAGAAACGATTGAAAAATAAAAGTACGTGTTTCAAGAAAAATAAAAAGAGATAATTAAAGACTTGATAAAAGATAATAAGAGATAAATTTTGATTAAGTTTCAGAAATATTTCGTTGATTCGAGCCATTAATTCAAGCAGAAACGATTGAAAAATAAAAGTACGTGTTTCAAGAAAAATAAAAAGAGATAATTAAAGACTTGATAAAAGATAATAAGAGATAAATTTTGAAAATTTTTAATAGATAAACAAAGACCCGTTAAAACTGTCATACTAATTGATTATTAAAAAAAAAAAAAATCAATATTCTAACTATCATTTAAAGGTGAAAAAAAAAATCTCATAAAAAAATGAATTTAACCCGTGCATCGCACGGGCTTTAAATCTAGTTGGTAATATATGGATGAGTCCACCGGACTTTATATAGATATTGAAATAACTGGTCGCAAATCATGAGTAGGTTATCCTTAACGATCTTAAGCTCTGTTTGATAGGGCGTAAAACGTTTTCATGAAAAACGATTATACCCTTTTCAATTATTTTACGTTGTTTGGTTGGGTAAGGGATGGAAAACAATTTTTCATGACTCCCTCAAATGTGGAAAACCCTTTTCCATTTGAAAGGGAGGGAAACCACTTTTCCTTCTTTCCTCCTTACCCCCCTCTCCTTTCTTCCCCTCAATCTTCACCATCTTCTCTCATTTTCCTTTAAGGTACCGAACAAAGGAAAACTAGTTTGGAATTGTATTTTCCCTTGAAAAATATTTTCCATGGAAAACCGTTTAACAATGAAAATGTTTTACGCCTTACGAAAAGGAGCCTTAAACTAACTTCGTACTGATCATAAAAGTTGTGTCCTCAACGATCCGATCATAAAACTAAACTTTGATATCTTAAAAGTTATCCAGTTGCGCGCGCGTCCAAATTTATCCTCCAATCTATCATGTGTGATATAAGTATATAACTAGTTATTGCCCCGGACGATGCCCCAGATAGTACATTGTGTGTTGATATTAATTTTTTTTTCATTTAAAATGAATTTAGCGCAATTTTTATTAACATACATAAATATTGATTAACAAATTTATAATTAGTTACCTAAAATTTGTTAGATTCAAGTTACTTTTGTAGATGTTGTATGACTTTTTATTAAGATTTAGTTTACTTGATTGGTATAAAACTTTAATTTTTCTAGTAGGTTACTTGATTGGTACTCCGTATAAAATTTTATTTTTTTAAATTTACTTATGAACATAAGAAATTTCTTAATGTATCAATTATTACAAATTGAGACACAAAAAAGATATATTTTTGAAAAAACACAGAACTGGCTAATTAGCTAAAGAAGTAGTGTAACAAATAATTTTTTTAACGTATGACCTGAGTAATTAAGAAAAAATAAGTATAAACTTTATACTGCGTAATAGGTTGTTATTCAAATATATATTGGCATTAAAGTTTTAATATTTATAAGAATGATTTTTGTCCTTTTTCAATACTTAATTTAGAGTCATATGTTATATCATTGTAGAGATGGTTAAAACTTTACATTATGAATGAGAGGTCATGAGTTCGAACATTGATAACATTTTTTTGATAATAAAATTGAGTATTACATGTGTGCGCATGACATGGCACATCGTCATTTCACTTGCCAAATCACAATGACACTTGGCAACGTGACATTCCTTGCCTTAGAGATTTAATAATAGTATAGATTAGCACAAATTCTTATTTACAAAGGGTGTACAATAAATATTGTACACCGGAGTAAAAGTTAACTCAAAATGTTTAAAGTTAAGCTTATATATGTAAATGTTATCTAATTTTTGGTGATAAATTTTTTCATTTCAATAAAAACATATTTCTTCGAAACCACTAATAATGTATAAAATTAATAATTTAATCATTTCTATCAACATTTTTTTACTAATATGAAAGTTAATCAAAACTAGGTTAAAGTTACGAAAAAATGGGTAAAAGTTATCTTGGTTTACAATAAATTTATTGTACACCTTGTGCGCGCAAGACCTTTTGTACACAAATTCTTATTTACAATGGGTGTACAATAAATATTGTACACCGGAGTAAAAGTTAACTCAAAATGCTTAAAAGTTAAGCATATATATGTAAAAGTTATCTATTTTTAAGTGATAAATTTTTTCATTTTAGTAAAACTTATTTCTTCAAAATCACTAATAATGTATAAAATTAATAATTTAACCTTTTAAAATATTAATCTATCAATTTTTTTTTTACTAATATAAAAGTTAAGCAAAACTAAGTTAAAGTTACAAAAAAAATAGTTAAAGTTATCTTGGTGTACAATAAATTTATTGTACACCTTGTGCGCGCAAGACCTTTTGATAGATTAGTACTTGGGTTAATAATTGTCCGTAAACAATTAATAGTCACGTATCAAACAATTGTTGTGGCAATTCATAATACTCAAATATCATTTCTATCTATTATAGTGGGGCTTAATATTTACCGTCCAATATTACACAAAATCCCCCTATTTATTTACTCATATACATTTTTATATGTATCTTTTTCGTTTACTTTCTTTGACCTCTAACCTTCCCACCATATTTCCAACTACCACCACCTCCGGCCGCCACCTCCGTGCCACCGCATATTGTTACATATACGAGTCTACCGGCGGAATCTCGACGACTTCACAAGAAGGTTTTTTTTACCGGAAAAAAATTCAAAGACTTATGCATTTTAAGTTTGTAACATGGTACAGACTTATAAATTTTAAGCTTGTACCATGATACAAACTTATGAATTTTGACCTTCGACTATGGTATATACTTATGAATTTTAAGCTCATACCATGGCATGAGCTTAAACTTCATAAGTTTATACCATGGTCGAAGCACAAAATTCATAAGTCTCAAAAAAAAAAAATTCGGGAAATTAATTCAAATTCAACAACAAATTAAACTCTTAAATAACATCGACTTATGCATATTAAGGTCACACCATGGTGTAGACTTAGGCTTCGTTCTATTCGACTTATTTTTAATGAACTTATATTACCTGAACTTATCTAAACTTAACTGAACTTATCTGAATTTATTTTATCTGAAATCAACTTAATTTTGTGTGAAAATGTTTGAAAAAACTTATTTGTGTGTGAAAATGTCTGAAAAAAACTTATTTTTTTCTGAACTTTTATGAACTTATTTTATCTGAAACAAGTCAAAATAAGTCTAATAGAACAGAGCCTAATGCATTTAAAGCTCCTGCTGTTGTACACATTTTAATACCGACCCTTAACAAGGGTATGCGGTAGGTCAAAAGTCCTAAAATAACAAAGTGTCCGTGATTAAGTCAAGCCCAGTCAAGGTATAAACCCAAGAGCAAGAGTGAAGTGGCCCAACAAGAAAAGGCCCAATAGAAAAGCGAAGCCCAGAAGCGGCAAAAGTCAACGCCAGTTACATGAAGATTTGAATTTAGGAAAGGGCCAAGGTTAACGTACGTTCCACGATCGCTCTCTCTCTCTCTCTCTCTCTCTCTCTCTCTCTCTCTCTCTCTCTCTCTCTCTCTCTCTCTGTTCAAGCAGTTATGGGTTTAAACCCTCGTTCTCTTGCAAATCGCCACTAGCCGTCTTCATAAAGGGTATAAATACATTTAGAAACAACAATCAAAAAACAATCATCAACACACAAACAAAGCATTTTTTAATTTCTTAGCTATCCGTAACTTTTAGCCTTAGCGCTTAGTGTAGCCCTAGGCTTCGTAGCCTAGTAGTAGCGTAGCAATAATTCGTTGAGGTTCCTCTCATGTATTGAAGCATTTCCGACGATTTAAGTTGTGAATTTTCTAAGCATTCAACCATGGAGGTACATCTCTTCATGAATTAATGTTTGTCCAATTTTTCATTACATATCAATCAATGATATTTACTTAAACTTTGCGTGCTATTTCATTTATGCCTTTCATTTCCCATTCACTTTATCATAAAAAGTTCTTGCATTTAGTAATTTCCTATAAATTACTCGTCCACGAGCAAGACCTCTATATAATAAGGTCGGTCGTAATTTAAGGGTAGTACCCGACCCCTAGACACCTTTATTCGCCCTACATGATAAGGTGTTATTGCTTGTTTGCGTACAACGTCAATACTTGTCATGGTACGAGCTTAAAATTCATAAGTCTATAACATGGTCGAACCTCAAAATTCATAAGTGTGTATCATGATACACACTTAAAATTCATAAGTTTGTACCATGGTATAAGCATAAATTTCATAAGTCTGTGAATTATTTTCCGGACAAACAAAAAAACAAACAGATGGAGGTCTTTTCTCCGGACAAATGTGTGGCAATTGGTGGTGGTTGGTTGGTGAAGCGTCGGTGGAAGTCTTTTCACCAATAATGGGAGAGGTGAAAGTGGGGGGAGAGAGAAATAGAAAGTTGGGATAAGGGTATTAACGTAAAATAATGAGGCGGCTTTAGCGCTCCACATTTTATATTGTAATCTAATATATATAATTAATTCGGGCATATTTGTTGAATTACAAGAGCGTACTCACCTAGTAAATTATTTGAATTCGACCAATGAGAAAAGAGATTTTCAGTTTATTTTAGAATTAAAAAGTTCGGCCGCCATGCACACAAGTAAAAATGTTTACAAGTTAGATAGATGATTTTGAATAAATTTAAAATGTACGTAATATTTATCTTTTTTGATATGCGATAACTTTAGTTAAATATAAATTTCGAGTAACATGAATATATTTATTATTTATACTTTTATTAAAAGTATAAATGACTTTTTGTTAGAAAGGATCTTTCATAAGAGTGTTTTTGTAAGAAATGACCTTTTATAAGCAAAGTGGTGATTTGGGACCTTAAATGTAATTTTCTTTGTTGACTAGGACCTTTGGCCGGATTATGGGAGCTGACCCAACTTTCAGGCGTTGACTCTGACACGTAACCACCGGCAACTGACTCAAATATTAAGGGTAAAAAAAAGGAAATTCAATTTCCCTCCAAAACACTAACTGGCTTCATTAACCAAAAAAATATCCAATTTATTTTCTCTCTCCTCTGGCTTCATTAGCAAAAGAAGCTTAACCTCCATATTCTCCCCACCACCACCATTGGATCCTTCACACAGACGGTGGAGCTTAGAAGGGTGCGCACAATAGGGTTAACACGATTTAGGGAGAGAGAAAAAAATATTGTGTTTTTTTTTTTTTGAGGTTCAAAATGGACTCAGTTAGTGTTTCGGAGGGAAATTGGGAATATATAATTTTTTTCATCCTTAATAGTGCTACGTGTTAGTTGCCGGTGGCTACGTGGCAAAGTCAATGCCTGAAAGTTGGGTCAACTCCCATAATCCGGCCAAAGGTCCTAGTTAACAAAAAATATTTACATTTAAGGTCCCAAGTCACCACTTTGCTTATAAAATGTCCTTTCTCACAAAAACACTCTTATAAAAGGCCCTTTCTAACAAAAAGTCCATGTATTTTCTTTCATATAAGGTTATAGTTCTTTAGCTAGTATTTGTGTTCTTTGGATGCATAATGCACATTGTATATCTTTGTCCACCCTCTAAATTGCTATAGTTCTATAATCCGACATTTGGTAATGTACAGGGGCGGAACCAGAAACTATATATAGGGGGGCCGAAACTTAACTTATAATTCTTTTAACAATGAAAAACACAAATAAAATTAAAAAAACAAGTATAAAAGTGAGGGAGTCAAGATTCGAAACTTATACCTCCAACAACCTCTATTTTTCAAGGTGAAACAACCACTTGACTTATATGAGACATGTGCTATTCTAGTACATATTTAATATTTAAACATATCATGGAGGCCATAGCCCCACCAACCCCCCTAATTTCGCCCCTGGTAATGTGATTTCCTTAAATATCTACTTTGTATATGTTTTGATATAGGTTATTTATTAACAAGAAGATTGGAATAATATAAAAGTAAACAAAACAAATTAAGTGCAATCATCAAGTGTGCCTTTTCAACTCTTTCTTGTCCTTTTTTCTTCAAATAAAATACAATTTGTTATAGGTTACAAAGTATAATTTGTCTATGTCAAAAAAAAAAAAGTATAGTTAGTCCTAGTTATTCGATACATCAGATTACATACATGAGATTGTACATAACTTGTTAGCAACATATTAGTTTTTTTTGAACCTTGTATTGCTAATTAAACAATTAAAATAATAGTGATCCAAGATAACACTTTGACATGTATTCGTATCCCACACGAGCAAGGAGTAACCAAGTCCGGGTAAATAAAGAGTAGTAATTATTGTATTTTGCAATTACAAAACAACCATCATATTTTATATTAAGTGGACTCAAAGTCAATTTACTAATTTCCCTCAAAATAGTTAATTAGAATAACTAAATACAAACTTTTGTAAAAGACGGTCTTACAGGAAAGACCGCCTTGTTGTCAACTAGACTGCCACACAAGCTGCCATGTAAATTGCTGACGTCAGCATCAATAAAAATATATATATAACATTTTTATGATTTATTTTCATTTTCACTTTCATTTCTTTCAAAGATTTTCTCTCTCTTCCTCCTTCATTAGATTAGGGTTTTGCAGCAGATTAGGGTTTTCCATTTTCTCTTCGCCGCTGTCGTTTATCATTTGCCACCAGCAACTTCTCTTCGTCGTCGTTGAGCATTCGCCGCCATAAACTTCTCACTGCCGTCGTTGCTCTCCTCTGGTACTCATCTCCTCTGAATATCTTCACTTTCTTCATTTTTTTCGGTAAACCTAAGTTGTTGATGATTTCGAAACCGTAAAAGTGGTGGCGGTGGCGGTCATAGAGAAAAGTTAGGCTTGACGGCGGCGACAGGAGAACATCGGTGAAGGAAGGAGGAGAGCCGCGGGGATTAGGGGCGGCGATTTACATCGTAATTTGATGTTTGAGCAGCGACAAGTTTTGGTGGTGGAGCCGCTGCCGCTGGCGAAGAGATCTTGGAACAAGTTCAAGCGCGACTCTTGAGGTTTTTGTTTCGTTTTGATTGAATTGATTAGGTTTTCCAATCTCCTCTTTTTATTTAGGTTTTTTCGATTTTGATTAGCGATTAGGTTTTTGTTTTGATCGAATGCTTGTTGATTCCACAACGCCGTGAAGGGGGCTGGGCTTTTGATTCATCAACACCTGATTCATCGACGACGGCCGCAGAACCATAATTTGTTCTCGCTCCTCTACTCTGATGCTGCCATTGTTTATTCGCGTGGTGGCCATTGTCGGTGGTGGCGGCCGTTGTGTTTCACAGCCGCGAGGAGAGAAAGCGCTGCCTGTTGCTGGGTGCAAAAATAGCAAAGAAATATAATTTAATTTCCAAGTTTGTATTGTAAATGTAAACAATTGTATTCATTTATATTAGTCAGCATTAAATTGGTTTTAGTTAAGAATAATTTCATTTTAGTTACATTTTTGTTATATTTAGTTAAGAGTATTTTCGTTTTAGTTAAAAATAATTTCGTTTTAGCTATAATTAAATTCGTATTAGTTTGAAATAATTAGTTCGGAATTTTGAT
Source organism: Spinacia oleracea (assembly GCF_020520425.1). Classification (NCBI taxonomy): domain Eukaryota; kingdom Viridiplantae; phylum Streptophyta; class Magnoliopsida; order Caryophyllales; family Amaranthaceae; genus Spinacia; species Spinacia oleracea. The sequence continues at coordinate 13,852,068 of NC_079489.1, read as the reverse complement.
GTTTTAGTTAAGATTTTTTAAGTTTTAGTTACGATTTTCTTGGTTTTAGTTAAGGTTCTTTGAGTTTTAGTTACGTACTTTTTAGTTTCAATTCAGGGCTTTAGTTACAATTTTATGGGGTTTAGTTACGATTTTATGAGTTTTAGTATAGCAATATAACCAATTATCTAAGCAATATAATCAATTAGTTAAGCACGAGAACCAATTAGTGAAGCATGAGAACCAATTAGTGAAGCACCGGAAGCAGTTGGTTATGCACTGGAACTAATTAGTTAACCACCGAAATCAATTAGTTAAGTCTAAAAATCAATTAGTTATGCAACGAAACCAATTGTTTAAGCGTTGAACCAATTAGTTAAGCATAGGAACTAATTAGTTAAGATTTTATGAATTTTAGTTAATAATAAGTTTGTTTAAAAATAATAACTATTCGACTCATAAGTTTAACTATTTGTCTTTATATCTTAACTATTTTGTTATTCAAGTAGTTATGATTTTATGACTTTTAGTTATGTTTTACACTAGTTAGTTAGTACTAAAAATGTCGAAGAAAAAAAATTTCGAAAAAAATTTTAAGCCTTATATCCAATTAGTTAAGCTTGAAATCCAATTAGTTAAGCCAGAAGTCTAATTAGTTAAGCTAAAAGGGCAATTAGTTAAGGCTGGAAAAAAAAATTGAAAATTTTTTTTGAAAAAAAAAATTGAAAAAAAAATGAAAAAAAAAATGTTGAAAACGAGACGTCAGCATGACGTCAACGTGCTCCACATGGCTGCCAACAAGGCGTTCTTTCCTGTGAGGCGGTCTCACACAAAAGTTTCTCATAACTAAAATATTAACTAGATTTTTTACACCAAAAAAAAAAAACTAAATTTATATCTATACTATATATTAAAAAGCGTTTATATTACGGTGTATCCTCTACGTGGCACTCTGCTAAAGAATTTTTACTATTATTTCTTTGAAAAGAGAAGCTTTAAAAAAAGTTACTCCGTAATTAAAACATGTTGAAAGTTTTCAAAAACCGATTACTACTCCGGTGTATAATTAATTTATTGTACAACAAGTGCGTGTAAGCTAGACCTTTTGTCAGATTCGTCTTAAACTTTTCCGTGGCCTTGTGTAGATTCAAAACTTGGGCCCCAAAATATAAATATATGATTTACGATAAATATATACTCTAAGTTCGATCACCAAAAAAACTAATATAGTAATATATAACGTGGGCTTTCTTGGTTTTGGGTCCCATAAAATAAGGGGTCATGTGCAGTAGGGTTGTATGCACTCCCTTAAATAGAGGTGTGCCTTTTGTACAATCATAAGTTTCTACAGTAATTAACTTAATTAGTTTAAGTATGTCTCGATCGACAGCTGAATGTCTTATCTATCGTTTATGTGGCGAAAGAAGGAATTTGAATCTTAGTTTTAAGATTTAAACTCATACGTTTAAATTAAGAGATAAGTGATTGCCTAATTGACTGGACATGTTTGGACTTTGGAGTACTAATATGTAATGACAAAAAATTAAAACAAAATAATAACTTTGACTGTATTAGTAAAATATACGAAGTGAATACTATTAAAATGTAGTAAAGACATTGTATCAATCATTTCTATATTAAAATATTACTTGTGTTCTAAAAATAATATGAAATACTACTTCATTGGAAAATCAAAGGTCCTTTAACTATAAATATAGATATGCATATTATTGAACTAGAAACATTATATTTTTATGAAAATTATGTTAAATATACACATCATCGTTAATGTAACAATCAAACTCCATAATAAGTTGGCGGTAGAGTAAAGATATTTTTTTCTTACGTACCATGGTAAAGAGGTTATGGATTGGGGTTACACTGCACGCACCATGTCCAGCACACCCACTAACCTGCTCCAAATCCTTAAATATTTTATTGTACATGTTCAGTATTTTCTTGATTCCATAACACGTGTAATATCCAAAATGTTATGTCAAAATGATCAAAAGTAGATTTGGTACGTAGTCCTTAATAAGTGTCACTTTTCGAGATTTTACTTTGATTATTCATATCAATATATTTAGAGAATTTTTAAAAAAAACTTAGGGGATACTATTTTATATTGTTATTTCTTTAATACGAAACAGTTGGTATATGTTAGTATTAATTTTACTTTGTATGAATAGAATATGTTATGAACGACTAAATTAAAGTCAAAATTGGTGCTCGGGAAGTGAAATCAATTGTTATTTCAGAATGGAAAGAGCAAACAATTCTTAAAAACTTGAAAAAAAAAAGTTTCTAAGGTTTATGGTAAGAATGGAAAGAGCAAACAATTCGTACATGTCACAAGTACTTTGAAACAGGGGAGAAGGTTTAAAAAGGCAACAATTGGCATAACTTATTCCTTTAAACAACGGTTAAATATAATATATGATGTGTTATTCTATATACTTAGTTAAAAACTTAAATTGAGAAAGATAACATGCAGTTCAATGCAATTTACTAATTTTAGAGGTACATTATTACATACTTCGTATAACAATCTCAATATCTATCGACCTATACAATATATAGGTTTAATATTTTTATAATATATGTGCAGTATTCGTATAGTATATGTGCAATATGTGTAACACATAAATATATGTTCAATACAAGTTGTTAGATATCTTCCACCAAAAAAGTAACATATTACGCCAAGGTCGCCGGCCCATTTATTTAGATATATTATGCAACATTTATACGTAAATGTTTTTCTAATGTTGGGGTTTGCCCACCTAGACCCACCCCTAGATCCGCTTAGTGTGTCTATTGCTAATGAATTGTGCTTTACATACTTTTACTTTGAAAATGGGTGTTAAGTTGTTAACCAATTCATTGTCTTCCGCTAACTTTGTCCATGGAAATGTCATACAATCCTCTATACAAGTAGTGTAGAAAGGTATGTTCCCCCTAATTTAAATCCAACGATTTTGTACATTGGTGTTACACAACTTATGCCTTGTGGTATTCCTAAACATCTTTAAATACGTGTTGTTCATTTGTTGTAGCATAAAGGTTTGTCTCAACCACAACACTTTCTAGTTTCCTTAAGCTTATTTTAGTTTCAATATATTACTAAATTCTATATACTACGTAATACGAAGTACTTGTAATACTATATATATATATATATTGGTGGATCTGAAAATTGGGGAAGGGAAAGCCATCAGCATTGCACTGAATAAGAGCAACTTGTACGTAACTGGTTAGCTGGATGAAATTGCTGTTTAGAGCACACTTTTTTTCGGATGAGGGTAATCATGCCATCACGACCATTTTCCCCCAAGCAAAGGGTAACCAAAACCGGATAAATATGAATTATAAAAGTTGATATAATGATTTGAGGAAAAAGGCTGGTATTGTTAAAAGTAAACTTAGCCTAGGTATCCAAGCAGTGATGAAGCTCATCAGCCTAGTCTACGGAAAGGAACGTAATGTGAAGAATGAGGCTAAGCTAATGTTAGTGGTTGTCGAAATGGTCTCGGAAGAAAAAACTTCAAATACATGGAGAACATGATCCTCACGAACTTTGACCAATTTCACAACCCTGATCCAAAGGAATTGAATTTGGTGGTCAATTGGAAAACAGTGAGCAAAAGTATCAAGAATTCCAAGAATGGAATTATTTTCTCCACCGCTAGGTTTAGTAGACGCCAAGGGAAAGCCTTGGGTGATTTCATCAGTTAAAGACATATCAATTGAAATGGGCCTTCTAAAATATGAAGTTAATTACTTTTTATGTAGTGTGTTTCGTGCATAAGCTTTCTTAAATTCAAGAATAAAGAATAGTATCATGAACGTGTGTGTTGTGGTAGCAGTGATGATTTTTCGGATGCGGGTAATCATGCCATCACGACCCTTTCCCCCAAGCAAAGGGTAACCGAAACCGGATAAATATGAATTACTAAATTTCATATGATGAGTTGAGGTAAAAGGCTGGTATTGTTGAAAGTAAACTTAGCCTAGGTATCCAACCACTGATGAAGCTCATCAACCTAGTCTACGAAAAGGAACTTAATGTGAAGAATGAGGCTAAGCTAATGCTAATGGTTGTCTAAATGGTCTCGGAAGCAACACGCTTCAAATACATGGAGAACATGATCCTCACAAACTTTGACCAATTTTACAACCCTGATCCGAAGGCATTGAAATTGGTGGTCCTTGTGAGGTTTTGTCAGCTCATACGTTATAAAGGAAAGATTATTATATACTTCGTATAAGTCTTCGCTTGGCTTTTCCCTCGAAAAGAATAAGTAAAATTAATAAATAAAACTTATTCCGTATATTTTTAATATTTTATAAGTTTATGTAGTTAAAGATATTGTTTGTCAAATTTGTGAATTGGCAAGTGTGTCTAGCTCACACAACTCTTTTTCACCAAGCAAAGGAAACAAGAATTCCAGGAATGGAATCATTTCTCCACCACAAGCCTTTGATGATATCCTTTGTGAAAGACATATCAAATGAAACAAAAGGCCTTGTTCATCCGCTGTTTAATAACTTTATTGTATATCGGGGTAGTTTTTATTTAGCTTTTGATAACTTTTAACTTATTTTGATCAACTTTTTATAATATGAAATAAATAAATCACTAAAAACAAATAGCTTTTACATTATATCGGGGTAATTTTGAAGAATTTTTAGGTAACTTTACATTTTTCTAATGATCAAATGGATTCTGAATATCGAGAAAAGGTCCCACAATTAATTTCATGGTCTAAGATCCTTCTTATAAAGGAGAAAGTAAATATCTATCACTATTACAGACAAGCAAATATATCTTTAACACAAAAAATTTGTAAATACATTAAAATTTTATGCCATACTCTCATGGTTGTTAAACTCCCGATCCGGATCTTACTAACCAAAAACACTTCACCAGTCCGGATTTTAGGCAAGATCTTAATATGTATAGGATCGTATGATCCCACCTGAATAAATTTTTGGAGAGGTATGATCTTAATACGATCCTCGATCTGATCCAGCATACATTGATATTTCGAAATATTAAATTATTTTTACATTTATATTACTAAATAAATCATATTCACATGCCATTAAAAAGTACATGCTATATTACTGTACAAATAATAAAAAAAGTAAAATAAATTTGTATAATTTTTTAAGTTAAGGGGGTGTTTTGTTATGAGAGGTTTGAAGGAAAAAGATGTTTTTTAGGTGAATTAGAGGTTTGATCTTTTGAAAAAGTTAATTGGATTTGTTTGGTTATGAGAAGTTTGGAAGAGAGTTTGCAAAAAAAGGTTAATTCTCAAAAAGCTCAACATAAGAGCTTTTTGCAATTAGAGGTTTGAGAAAATGAATGTAAAATGACTACTTTGTCCTGATAATATTGCCTAAAATTACAAAACTTACCAATCGTAGCACCCTACATTATTTCCTTCAACCCATTTACTACTCCTTGTTGTAATAAACTTTATATTAGTACTTTGAAGCACTTAATTAAAATTATTTCAATCATGCTTGTAATATCATTACTAATATTTCTCTATTTGCATATAAATAATTTATGTATTTAAAATTTTAAATTAAAATATTTTTTAAAAAAAGATTTGTTTTTGTTTTTTGATTTTTTTAAGGGAAAATAAATTTATTTTATTTATTCTATGTTTGTTTAAAAAAATAAGAGGAGATAATTAACATAATACTCCCTCCGTCTCTTAATACTCGCACCGCTTTCCTTTTCGGACCGTCCCTTAATACTTGCACCGCTTCTATAAATGGATATTTATACCAATATTATATTATTTCTCACACTTACTTACTAACCCCACCTACACCCCTATTCCCTACAAAAACACCATTTAAAAATTCAAACACCACTCACCACTCCCCACCTCTTACACATTTCCCACTAATTATATTAAAAAAATATTCCATTATCAACTAACACCCATTAAGTTAAGTCAATTCAAATGTCTTAAACTCCGCACCGGTCAAACCGGTGCGAGTATTAAGGGACAGAGGGAGTAAACTATTTGTCTAATATTAAATAAGAAACAAAGTACTTTATATATGTATCAATATCCTTAATGATCATTTTACGTATTCAACAACTAACAACTAACAACTTAATTTACCAAACACTTTTACACAAGCAGTTAATTCAACCAGCTAGTCAAATCAACTAGTCCAAACAACTAACATCTAACAGCTAGTCAAACCAGCTAAAAACTCCTAACCAAAAAGGGCCTAGGATTTGAAATTGATCATAACTAAAATATTAGTTTCAATAACTTAGCTTGTATACTCTGTACATCTTATCATTTGCACTTGAAACTATATAAGTATCCAACTTAATGAGATAAAAATTGTATTAAAGTATTAAGAATATTTGCAATGCATGATTTTACATTGCATTAAAGCAATATAAATATTATTTCTAATGTTTAGTAGTATCTTATAACCCTACGATCCGATTTTACTCAACTCATCGATCCAGAGTTGGAGCCGATCCTAACAACCTAAGATACTCTTTTGTCCTACTCTTTTTAATTAATATTTGTATGATTATTTTTTACATTGTTTTATGGATAACGTTAAGTAATAAAACCATAACCATCGTAACAACAATTGTTAGTTAGATATGTACTTCGTATATAATAAAACCATACCTTTGTAACAACACTTGTTAATTGTTATATATATATATATATGCTCCATCTTACTTGGATATTGAAGACTGGTTGTTATATGGATGGAGAACATATTAATAGATTATGTAAATAATCTTAATTATGTATATTGTAATATTGTGCTAACTATATTTGTCAATCATTGATTTTGTAAGATACGCCGGTATACGGCCCTAGGGCTTTAGCCTCCTCTAGGGTTTAGTCTTGTATACTTGTATATATATTTGATACTCACGTAATAAAGAGATCAAGCAATTATCCCTACTTTCATGGTATCAGTTGCTTAGGTTAACCTAAATATCTCCCTCCTTTTCTTTGCCCTAGCCATTTCCTTCTCCTTCTCTTCTTTCTCCATGGCTGATCGCATCCATCCCTTTCTGTCAGTAACATTAAGACTTTCATCCCCGTCATCTTGGAAATGGAATCGTCCCAGTATGCGTCGTGGGCCGAATTGTTCAAAATCATGTTAGGGCCTTTTTTTCTCTCGACCATATCCTTCCATCCGACCCTGCTATTGCTGAGGGAGAGGCGTCGGTCACCGAAGATAAAGCTTTGTGGACAAGAATTGATGCCATTGTCCTGCAATGGATCTATGGGATGATCTCCAATGACCTTCTCCATACGATTATTGAACCTAACTCTACGACGCAACAAGCTTGGGAACGTTTGCGGGATATTTTTCAAGACAACAAGAACTCCCGGGCTGTCCATCTCGAGCACCAGTTCTCGAACCTTGCCATGGACGACTTCCCTAATGCTCGTGCTTACTGCCAGAAGCTCAAGATGATCGCTGATCAGTTGGCGAATGTGGGTGCTCCTGTATCGAATCATGGTCTTGTCCTTCGCCTTATTGCAGGCCTTCCAACCTTATACCGTAGCCTGGTCACGCAAATTCACAATAAGGATCCTTTTCCATTGTTCTCCACTGCGTGCTCCATGCTTAGGTTAGAGGATTCCACCCTATCGGACATCGCCGCCCTCGAGGCCCAGGCGGCTATGGTCGTGATTGATGAACCTGTAGGTGAGCCGAATCACAACCAACCGAATGGAAATGATGGGCGCAATAATCAAAACAACAATAGAGGACGACGTAGCGGTGGCCGTGGCCACGAGGGCACCGGAGGCCGAGGTAGGGGCGGCGGCGGTCGAGGCTCTGGCCAGAATCAACCTCACAATGCGGGTTGGTTTCCGGCCACCGCAACAACAGTGACAGCCCCATCACTCTTATGGTCCATGGATGTAGCCTTGGGCCACTCCCCCTTGCCCTTATCCATCTTCTAGTTGGGCTTGTCCACAAGGCCCATCTCATCAGCAACAAGGAGTGCTTGGGCCAAGACCTCAACAGGCCCACGTGGTTGGAAATGATGCACGCTCTTGCACTCAATCCTCCGGATGCAAATTGGTACATGGACACCGGTGCCACTTCCCATATGACTTCTAATCAAGGTACTCTCTCGTCTTATTTTAATTTGAGCAATAATCGTAATATAATTGTTGGTGATGGTCATTCAATTCCAATTCGTGGGTATGGTCATGCATCTCTTTCCTCTCCTAATCCACCCTTGTCTTTACAAAATGTCCTCCATGCACCTCACCTCATCAAAAACTTGGTTTCCGTTCGTAAGTTTACTAATGATAACTCAGTTTCTGTTGAATTTGATCCTTTTGGGTTTCTGTGAAGGATTATCAGACGGGGACGCATCTCATGAGATGTGATAGCACCGGCGACCTCTATCCCATCACCAACACCTTCACCAACCGCACCACCTCACCATCTACTTTTGCTGCTATCTCATCCACCTTGTGGCATGAACGCTTGGGACATCCCGGCGCTCTTATTTTAGACTCTCATAGAAATAATAATTACATTCAATGTAATAGACTTTTTCGTAATTCAGTTTGTCATTCTTGTGTGTTGGGAAAACATATTCGATTACCGTTTGATGCTTCCACCTCTTCTACTATTATGCCTTTTGACATTGTTCACAGAGATCTTTGGACATCCCCTATTTTGAGCTCTGTGAGCCATCGTTATTATATGCTCATTATTGATGATTATTCTAAGTTTATGTGGACTTTTCCTATTAGCAATAAATCTCAGGTGCATGCTATGTTTTTGTCTTTTCGAGCTTATATTCGTACTCAATTTGAACGTGACATTAAATGTTTTCAATGTGACAACGGGCGGGAATTTGACAATGGCTTATTTAGGAAATTTTGTGACATGAATGGTATGATTTTTTGGTTTTCATGTCCCCATACTTCTTCCCAAAATGGTAAAGCCAAACGAAAAATTTGTACTACCAATAACATTATACGAACTCTACTCATTCATGCCTCCCTACCCGCATCATTTTGGCACCATGCTCTTCAAATGGCTACGTACCTTCTAAACATTCTTCCATCTAAGCTCCTAGACTACCAATCTCCAGTCAAAATCCTATACCAAAAAGATCCGTCCTACTCTCGTCTTAAGGTTTTTGGGTGTTTATGCTATCCACTTTTTCCTTCTACCACCATTAATAAATTACAGGCTCGTTCCACCCCGTGTGTCTTTTTGGGCTATCCATCGAATCATAGGGGATATACGTGTTATGATATGTCCAATAATAAAATAATCATTAGCCGGCATGTAATCTTCGATGAAAATACTTTTCCGTTTGCAAAAATAAACACACCCATACCTCAATCATATGATTTCTTGCTAGACGGTTTACTTCCCAACTCCCCTCACTTGGAAGAGCAGCCCACGGCCCATTCCAAATCTCCCTCCGTTGACTCTGGGCAGAATAGGTTGTTGGTGGACCACGGGCCTGTTCAATCAGCCGCGGCCCAACAACAACCTACCCAGGCCAGCATGTCCCACTCGCCATCTGCAGCCCAATCCTCACCAACTTCCCCTCCTCTCTCACCTGGAACTCAGCATCTCCCTGGCCTAGTTTCTCAGGCCCAACTCCGCATCATGTCATCAGTTCTGGACCAGGCCCAATCGGTCCTACCTCCCACTTCAACACGCCAGACTCCCTCCCCTAATCTGGCCCAGTCAGCATCACCCCATTCCCCTTCACCTCAAATGACTACCCGGGCCCAACATGGGATTTTTAAGCCCAAAAGGCTCTTTAATCTTCATACTTCCGTCACGAGGTCTCCCTTACCCCGTAACCTGGTGAGTGCTTTGTGTGACCCGAATTGGAAAATGGCTATGCATGATGAATATGATGCTCTTATTAGAAATAAGACGTGGGAGTTAGTGACCCGTCTTATTGGTGATTTTGAGAGGCACAAAGCACGTCTTGTTGGTGATGGCAGGTCTCAACAGGTTGACATTAATTGTGGAGAAATTTTTAGCCCGGTGGTCAAACCGGCTACAATCCGCATAGTTTCGAGTATTTCTTTGTCTAGGCATTGGCGTATTCATTAGTTGGATGTAAAGAATGCTTTCTTACATGGTGAGCTAAAAGAGACGGTGTACATGCACCAACCATTGGGGTTTCGTGACTCCACCCATCCGGATTATGTATGTCTCTTGAAAAAGTCATTATATGGTCTTAAGCAGGCTCCTCGCGCGTGGTACAAAAGATTTGCTGATTTTGTAGCCACCATTGGCTTCACTCACAGTGTTTCAGATCATTCTTTATTTGTTTATCATCGTGGTTCGGATATGGCATATTTGTTGTTATATGTGGATGACATTATTTTGACAGCTTCTTCTGATTCTCTCAAGCAGTCTATCATGTCTCTCCTCAGTTCGGAGTTTGCTATGAAGGACTTGGGTCTCAGTTACTTCTTGGATATTGCTGTCACCAGGCACGATGGGGGCCTCTTCCTATCTCAACGGAAGTACGCAGAGGAGATCATTGAGCGTGCTAATATGTCCTCGTGTAGACCATCAGCGACCCCAATGGATACTAAGGCCAAATTGGCGGCTGATTCGGGTTCACCCATTTCTGATCCTTCCCATTTTCGTAGTCTTGCAGGTGCGCTGCAATATCTTACTTTTACCCGGTCTGACATTTCATATGCAGTTCAACAAATTTGTCTCCATATGCATGAGCCACGGGAGGATTACGTGAGTGCGCTAAAGTGCATTATTTGCTATATACAGGGCACAATCTCATTTGGCTTGCATCTATTCCCCTCCTCTGTAGCGAAACTTGTTTCATACACCGATGCAGACTGGGGCGGTTGCCCGGACACACGACGTTCAACGTCCGGTTATTGTGTTTTTCTTGGTGAAAACTTGATTTCGTGGTCCTCAAAACGCCAACCTACCCTTTTCCTGTCTAGTGCCGAAGCTGAGTATCGCGTTGTTGCGAATGTGGTTTCTGAGTCATGTTGGATTCACAACTTGCTTTTAGAGTTACATTGTCCGGTGTCTCGGGCTACATTGGTTCACTGTGATAATATTAGTGCGATTTATCTTCCGGGTAATCCGGTACAACATCAACGCACTAAACATATTGAAATGGACATTCATTTTGTATGTGAGAAGGTTGCACGCGGCCAGGTTCGTGTGTTACACGTCCCGTCCCGTTATCAGATTGCTGACATCTTCACTAAAGGGCTTCCGCGCGTTCTCTTTGATGATTTCCGGGACAGTCTCAGCGTACGCCAACCTCCCGCTACGACTGCGGGGGTGTAATATATTATGTATATTGTAATATTGTGCTAACTATATTTGTCAAGCATTGATTTTGTAAGATACGCTGGTATACGACGCTAGTATACGGCCCTAGGGCTTTAGCCTCCTCTAGGGTTTAGTCTTGTATACTTGTATATATATTTGATACTCACGTAATAAAGAGATCAAGCAATTATCCCTACTTTCACATATAAATACAATCGGTTGTATTTTATGGATGGTAGAACCGTAGAACCAATGTTATTTGTTTGCCTATATGCAATGGTTGTACAACAAAGATACTCTATGACGCATTATTAAAGAATAAATAAAGACTATACATTTCTTAAATTTCCGGTTCTAAAAGTTGCCCGGATAATAAAAATGCATAAATACACAATAATTCCTATAAACAAAGGCCATGAAAAGCCCAATAATTACTCCAAGACAAACATAAACAAGTTGGAAGCCTAATTAACTTGGCCCCAAATTCTGAAAAAAAATGATACTCTTTCCGTCCCTTTTTATTTTTTCACGGAAGAAACTTATTTAACTCAAAAGGACCCTTATTCACCAAAAATATTTGGACATTAATTATAAACCTACACTTATTTAAACCCATGCTTACGGTGAGCCATTGTAAAATCGTGTAATCCTACTGACACTGAGTATTCATTAAGATTAACCTCTTGAGTCTTGATTATGAGCTCAATAACACAATAGTAGGAGTACGTAGTACGTAGACACGTAATATTAGACATTGAGTTAAATACATTCGTCTTGTCCGATCCGAACCAATTGAGCTTAAATCGATTCAAATTTTGAAATGTGGGAGGACGGAGGTGCCATCAAGTCCTTTTCCTAAGAAGTATGCATAATATTCTTTCACTGTGATCTCACGGTATTTTTGAGGATTTTCATCTGTTACCAATTCTTCGATGGGCCTGAATCTTGTAGATGACTCTTGAAATAATGTGCTGAAAAAGGATGCCACTGATACTCTTGGTCCTTTATGATTAGCTAGTACTCTGTGTTCCACACTTTTAAATCTGTCATTTGTAACCAACTGAAAAAATAACGAGAATGTCAACATAAATATATATAAGGATTACCCTTTTACAATAAAAAGTAAAATTAAAGTCAGACTTTGATTGAATGTTGATTCTCCATCAAATTGACTCATTAAAGTTACGAAATGTCCGGGCTTTTAACCCAATCCAAGCTGAAGAAACTTATTCAATGGTCACAGCTAACCGCTTTTGGTCCCAAGGGAGAATTAATTAGGAATATTTTTGATAGGAGATCAGAGTATTTTTCCTTGGAGATGGAAAATTCGTCCCCCGGGTTTTATCAATTTGCATTTTATAACGTAACACTTTTTCCTTTAAACGAAACTTACGGCTGTGGATATCAAGTCAAGTATACGAACTCAGAATTATGGGTGTATTCAATACTCCCAAATGAAAAGGGAATTGATCCATGGTTGGTAATAATTTGTCCTCTAAAAAGGGAAATATTGAATGAATTGATCGCAGCCGGGCGAGGGGAAACTTTCACGTCCGGCTTTAAAGGGGGGAGATCCTATAGGATACCTAAGAAAACGAATTTGTCCATTTTTCGGTGATATTGTAATCATCGTTGATGAACAGGAAGAATATACGGTGGAATTTGTGCTTGTGGAAATTATCGAGTAATCGGAGATGCAAAAGAAGACCCAAAATTTTGTGAACAATGCGGAGTCGAATTTGTTGATTCTCGAGCAGTGGGAGGGGGACCAGACCCTGACCGCGTCCCCGAAAACGGCCTTCTTTTTTTCAACCTATTTTTAAACAACTCGACAAAAAAATTGAGTTTTTTTTATTTCAAACTCCTTTTTATACCTATATTTGTTTGGATTATTAAGGCTGTTAAATTAATTATCTTTTTATTTATTTGATTCAATCTAACATTTACCTGTAAATGGTCCCCTATATTAATCACTAAAGCTCCAGGAATAGGAGGAACATCAACCCAATGATTTTGATGAAGAACTTGGAGACCACCAATTTGGTCTTGCAACAAAATAGTTAAGAAATCAATATCGGCATGCTTTGAGGTACCCATTGTCAATTTGGGTTGTGGACAAGCTGGATAATAATGACCTGAAACGTTTAACCCTTGAGCACAACCAATGTCATATAAATGACTTTGTTTTAACCCAAGTGCCTCTGATAATAGCCCAAACAACATTATTCCAAGCTTCATCACTTGCCCTGAGTACTCCATTAGTATCTCCCTACATTTCCGTAATTAAAATTTATTTTCTCTGATAGGAATTAATAGTTAAAAAAGAATTATCATATTTTGTAAAATATAGTTACAAAATATGGTTTATACACTCGGGTGCACAATGCTCACTGTGCACCCTGTTTTACAAAGAACATATAGTTCAAATACAAAGAACATATTGTTCATACCCAAAGAACATATAGCCAATGAACATATAGTTCAAATCCATAGAACATATAGTTTAAATATTTCACTAGTACATGTACATTGAAATCGTTCTCAATGTTCATTAGATTTTCAATAAATATTCAACAGGGTGCACAATGAGCACTGTGCACCCGGGTGTATAATCCAAATTGCGATATAGTTATGCATGTATGGTTTATGAATTTAAATTTCTTATACTTCATCCGTTCATCTGTTCCACAAACACCGTAACATTTCTTATAGGCGTCACGTAGGTTATGCGTCATCATAATATTTTCACTATCAATGCAATATTTTTACTATAAAAATATATATATATAAGGTAATCGATATAAAAAATGAAACAAAATAGAATATTAAGATTTTTCTAACTTTTTTTTTTAACATTTATTATAGGAATGTCATGTTTTAAAAAAAAGTAGAAGATAAGGAGGGGATCAAATATGGGAAGAGCGACAAACCTGCAAGAGGGAGGTAATTCATCAAGACGCGGAGGATTAGGAGCCATCATACAACTAAAAGAGTCTCTCCAGTTAGCTGCAGGTCCAGTATAGAGATCAACATTGCTGTGATAAACGAACTTATCATTGACAAAGTCTCTTGTATAATAACATTTCTTCACCTCATTATCTAGCTCAAAAAACCCCCTTACCCCTTTTATCATATCTTCCAAAACCATATTCGGAATTCCATGGTTCGTTACTTGGAAAAAACCCCATTTCTCTGACGCCTCCCGAATCTCCTCAACAACCTTCTTCCTATGCTCTAAATCATTCTCGCTCTCGCGGAGATCAATAATCGGAAAAAGAAACCTATCATCATCATCATCAATGTCGGTTATTTTTGGAGGTAGATGTAGTTTAGAAATTGGGTGAATGAAGATAGAGGGAATTGTTGTGACACCAGCATCAACAATTCCCTTAACTCCTAATTTTGTTTCGTCAAATGCTCTTAATTCTGCCTCTCTATCACTCTTAGTGGACATCATTGATCTGTTTTTTTTCTTCTAAGATTGCTTATTAATAATTGAAGTAAAATGACACCTATATACTGTATACAAGAGGTAGGCAACGTTTTCATCCATCTCTTAAATTACGTAATTTTGCTTATTTTGCATTACAGGGTCATTGCTTCAATCACTTACTAAACCCTTTAGAGTTAAGAGGTCTATGTGTTCAGTTTGGACCACATGAATGTTAATGCTGTTTTGATCAAGAAATTAAAACAACCAGTTTGGTTTCCTAGCCGAAATAGGCAAACAACATAAACAAAACGCAACTTAATCTGACGTTCATTTCTTTCACTTATTTTTACTAATATTATTTGAAAATGTATCATATTGCCAAAATTAATTAACAGGTCACCAAGAAGCAAGAACACTTAAATTTCAGGATTAAAATATTAATACTAAAAATCAACATGGTCACTTAAAATCGAATTATTGGTGTCGACTGCGAATCTGCGATCGAATTATTAGATTTATTACTTTCAAATCTATCACCGGGAAAGAAGGGCCGCGGGGAAAATAACTGACATCTTTTAGGTCATTTATAATAAAAACTTTTATAAAAGACGGTCTTACAGGAAAGACCACCTTATTATTGAATTGGGTTTCAAATTTTCGCGGGTTAACACACGCGGGTACGGGTCATGGGTTTTAATTTTCGGATCTAATAAAGAAGCTGCTTTTCACCACATTTGAAAACCCATTCGTTTCTCTCTCTCCCCAACGAGTGTCTGCCTCCCCCTCTCTCTCTCCTAAACAACCTTCTTCTTTCTCTCTCCTCAAACCCTAATTTCCCGGCTGTGAGGCACAACCACGGATAGGTAGGTCACGATTTGCTACGCCGATCTCTTCCAAACCGCCGCCTCCTCTCTCCTCCGATGCCTGGTATGGCGGCGCTGAAGATTCGGCGATGGCTTAGTGGTGGCTTGTGGTGGCATGGTGGCATGTTATTCGTCGTTGTGGTGGATGCGGACGCGAAAAAGAGCTAGATCGGTGAATCGGCAAGGCAAGCGGCGTTGAGCAACGACAAGTTTTGGTGGTGCTCCTGCCGTAGGTGTTCGAAAGCGACGATGGCCGACGGGATGTGAAAGAAAGGACCAGAGGTCTGTTGTTCTCTCAAGGATTTTCTCTCTTCTCTTGATTTTCCTTGCTCAATTTATCCGATAAAATGTTAATTACTTAGAAATTGAATTTGATTGATGTAGCTGAAATTGGTTCGAACGACGACGATCAAGGCGGAGGAGATAGAAACAGATAGAAAGAGAAGCGCAATCATCATCGTCAATAGCAGCTCAAGAAATCTAAGAAAATGTCTACAAATCAGCAAGTTAAAGGCTTCCTGCATCCTAGAATCTGCAATGTGTTCGCGATGACATTCTCTCTGGCAACGCCAACTTCGAAAATGTCGCTCCTCGTATCTCCGATTGCAGCTCTGCTAAGTGAGGCAGCGATCTAGGTTTTAGTTTTGGTTGGTGGTGTTGTTAGATTTATTTTCGTTTTAGTCAAGAATTCTATTGTTTTAGTTATATTTTAGTTGTATTTAGTTAATAAATTAAATGGTTTAGTTACGGTTATCTCGGTTATTGTTTTAGGTATATTTTTTGTTGTATTTAGTTAAGAAATAAATCGTTTTAGTTATTTATTGTTTTAGATAACTATGTTTTAGTCATGCTGTATTTCCTTTTAGTTAAAGTTTAAAAAAAATTAGTTTAGAATAATTTTATTTTAGTTAATAAATATTTTGTTGGTTTTCTGAGTTTTAGTTAAGATTTTTGTACTTTTAGTTATGACTTTCTTGGTTTTAGTTATAACTTTTGAGTTTTATTTATGTATTTTTGAGGTTCAGACAATCAATTTCAGGGCTTTATTTAAGTTACAAAATGCAAAGAAATTAGTTAAATAATTGAATTAATTAATTACGCAATAGAACCAATTAGTTAACCAATAGAGAGCCTGAAATTGAATTAGTTAAACACTTGAAATAATTAGTTAAACAATAAAATTAATTAGTTAAACAATAAAATCAATTAGTTAAGCAATAAAACCAAGTAGTTAAGCAATGGCATTAATAAGTTAAGCAATATGATTATTTAGTTACGCAATGAAACCAATTAGTTAAGCACTGAAACCAATTAGTTAGGCAACGACACTCATAGTTAAGCAACGAAATCAATAAGTATATTTGTTAACTCTGGAATTTAATTAGTTAAGAAATAAAACCAATTAGTTAAGCAATGAAACCATTTAGTTAAGCAATGAAACCATTTAGTTGGGCTTGAAATTCAATTAGTTAAGCAACAGAACCACTTAGTTAAGCAATGGAACTAATTAGTGAAGCAATGAAACCAATTAGTTAAGCAATGTAACTAATTAGTGAACCTTGAAATTCAATAAGTCAAACAATGTAACCTATTAGTTAAGCAATGAAACCAATTAGTTAAGCAAGAAATTCAATTAGTTAACCAATTGGACCAATTAGTTAAGTTTGAAATTCAATTAATTAATCAATGAAACCATTAGTTACACAATTGAATCAATTAGTTATGCAATGAAACTAATTAGTGAAGCAATGAAATCAATCAGTTAAGCACGAAACTAATTAGTTAAACATGAAATTCAATTAGTCAAGTAATGTAACATATTAGTTAAGAAATGAAACCAATTGGTTAAGCAATGGAACGATTTAGTTAAAGCAAAGAAACCAAATAGTTAAGCCTGAAATTCAATTAGTTAAGCAATCGAACCAATTAGTTAAGTTTGAAATTCAATTAGTTAATTAAGCAATAAAACTAATTAGTTAAGCAACGAAACGATTTAGTTAAAGCAATGAAACCAATTAGTTAATCCTGAAATTCAATTAGTTAAGCAATTGAACCAATTAGTTAAGCAATAAAACCAATTAGTTAAGCAATAAAACCAATTAGTTAAGCAATGAAACGATTTAGTTAAAGCAATGAAACCAATTAGTTAATCCTGAAATTCAATTAGTTAAACAATTGAACCAATTAGTTAAGTTTGAAATTCAATTAGTTAAATAATGAAACGATTTAGTTAAAGCAATAGAACCAATTGATTAAGCAATGGAACGATTTAGTTAAAGCAATGAAACCAATTACGATTTTCTGAGTTTTTAGTTAGGATTTTTCAAGTTTTAGTTATGGTTTTTGACGTTTTAGTTAGGATTTCAAAAAAAAAAAAAAAAAAAAAGAGTTCTAGTTACATATTTTTAGTTTTTTTTTTAAAAAGTATTAGTTAAATTTTTTTGAGCTTTAGTCAAGGTTTCAGCGGTATTAGTTTCTTTGTTTTGCGTTTTAGTTAAATTGTTTTGAGTTTTAGTTAGTTAATATTTTCGAAGTTTTATTTAAGATTTTTTGAATATAAATGTATAACTTCATCTATTAAATCAAATCTCACATATTCAGAAATCTGACATCAAAAGACATTGATAATTTGTTGCTTATAACCAAAAATAAAATGCAAAAAGATAACTAAAGCACTTTAATTTCATAACTGAATATAAAAAATTTATAACTAAAACAAAAATTTATACAAAAAAACTACAAGAGTACTTCAAATTTCTAAACTACATCTACTAGAGGCTTGTGACTCCATTCCTCCCTCCGACTTCCTTGCCGCCGCCTAATTCACCATCAGCGAATCCACCGGTGATGGGTGGCGAGACTAAATTCAACTAAATTAAAAACCACAACCACCGCAACGAATCAGAGGGAAATAAAAAACCTAAATTCAGCACAATTGGTAGATCCAAGAACACGATCTATCCAAAATACAAATTATTAAAATAACCTAAATCAAAAACCTAAATTACAAAATCATAATCCAAATTAAAATACTTATTCAGATACTTGGACGATGGAGATCACCGGTGAGTTTGACTATTCGAAGAGGGAGAAAGGTAGGCGGCAACGACGAGTATGATGGTGGTGATGGTTGTCTTCTCCGTCGAGAAAGGAAGCTTAGAACACTGAGAAGAGAGGAGAGAGATCGACGGCGTTTCGGCTGCTCCAGTTGACGGCCATGGTGTAGGTGGTTTGGAGATTCGATCTTCTTGGTGGAGGAGATTTTGAGGAGAAGCCAGAGATTAGGGTTTCAGAGAGAAGGATGAGAGAAGCAAAGAATAAGTCCGTGTTTGCAGAAAATGAGAGGAGAGAGAAATATTTTCTTTTTATATAGCGCGTGAGTCCACGCGCGCATGGTTTGTTCACCCGGTCTTTCCTACACGCGCCGTAAGGCGGTCTTACCGAAAAGCTACTGCTAGTATTTTATGCACGCGATGCGTGTGTGAATTTTAGAGTGCATGTAAACCAACATTAATAAATCAATATTTATTATCGTAGAATAATGACTATATAAATATTTTTCTTCAGAAAATATTTTTATCCAATGGTTTAATACCTATTGGAAGATTCCATCATAAATTCATGGTTGAAAAGTTAAAGAAAAAAAACATATTATCACAATATAAAGAACATACGCAACATTATCACCTTCAGTCTTATATGCACGTGTTCGGGCCCCCCTGTGGGACCCACTTTCTACACAAATTACCAAGATACCCTTTCAGGGGAAATTACTGAAAATACCCTCAAACACAAACTTCTTGATGGGCTTAGACCAGAAGTTAGGGGCCCATATCTCAGCCCCCTACAGGCCCAAGATTCCATACCCCTACACTTGCCTATATTTACTAATAATGCCATCCTGCATTACTATAAATATGCTTCACCTAATCATTACTCAGGTATGCAATTATTCCCACACTCACTCTCTCACTACTTTCTCTCTCTACAAGAACTGACTTGAGCGTCGGAGAGGGTTTTCTCGGGAACCCCCCCCGAACCAGTTTACGTTTGCCGTTTTTGTAGGACAAACCACAACCGATTGGAGGAAAACGACAGCCTGGTTGAAGAGGCTTCCCCTATTTTCACACTTAGCATTTTCTTCGCAGAAACAGTTGGCGCCGTCTGTGGGGAAGTCAACTACAAGCCATGGTTAACACTCGACGAACCAGGCAACACTCCTCCTCTCATCGATCAGAGTCCCATCCCAATTACGTGTTGATGCCTACTCCGAGGAACGGAGATGATCACGATGGTGATCAGGACCATGAGAATCAACAGCCCCATGTCGAGGGTCACCCTGAGAACTTGGTCACCCGAAAGGATCTAGAGTATTTGGCTTCTCAAGTCAACGAGGCTATCCACAACCTCCAAGGAATGGGAGAAGGACCTTCAAGGAAACATCCAAACCACCCTACCAACTCAAAGGTGAGCACAACATCTCATACCATCCATAGGGCACAACCCCGAAGTGTGAAGGACAGGCTAGGTGACAGGGGTGGGGCACAGCCTCGCCCTCGCCAATCAAGGGCCAGCCAAGATGCACGCCGGGTAATTGAAGATCGACAACTGCACAGAGGAGACCTTGATGCTCGAGACCTCTTGCACAGAAGGCGCCTCGAACAAGCCAGAGAAGCCATCAGGAATGATAGGATCACCCGAGGTCTATCCCCCTCTAGTGCTAAGACTACGGCCTCCGCACGAGACCACCCCACTCCTTCAAGACAAGTCAGACCGATCGAGGTCAGCTCTCGAAGGACATCTCTCAGGAGGCACTCACCTTCTCTTATAAGGAGATGTCACTCACCCTCTAGCCGGGCTAGAGGCCGTTCCCCCAGGACAAGGGTTTCATCCCTCGATCAACAGCCAGAGGCTCATTCATCTTCTCATCGCCCAAGGCATCACTCACCCTCAAGAATAGGAAGGATCCCTCCACGCCGTGAGCGAACATACTCGCCTCTCCCAGAGAGTAGAGGTAGGCATACCTCCCCAAGAGGAAGATGGGACTCCCCTCCACCAAGAACTGATAGGCACAGACATACCTCGTCATTGCAAGAGGCTCTCACTCCCTTCTCCCAAGAAATAATGAACACCCCCCGCCGAGACAAAGTGAAGGTCCCTACCATCGAGCCTTTCGATGGAACTACGGATCCAGAAGAACACATGGCCGCCTATGCGGTGAAAATGAACGTTCAGACTGGATGCGGAGCTACTTGGTGCAGGTACTTTCCAACCACCTTGAAGGGTCTTGCCCTTATATGGTTCAACAAGCACGTACCAAAGGGAAGCATCAAAAGCTACAGTGAGCTTGAAAAGGTTTTCATCAGCCAATTCGCGGCGGGTCGGAGGCACCAAAGGACAAGTGTCAACTTAATGACAGTCAGACAGGGAGAGACGGAGACCCTTCGCAATTATATTAAGAGATTCAATGAAGAAGTCCTAAAGATACACAATCTCAAGGACGAAACCAAGTTCGCAGCCCTCTTGGCAGGTCTTCAGCCAGATGACTTCAAGTTTGAATTGGTCAAGTCCGGGGTGTCCAACCTCGAGGAAGCAATGGAGAAGGCCCAAATGCACATTCAAGCCACAGATATTTGTAAGATCAATTGGGGTGGTGAGAGTGGAACAAGGCAAAAACAAAAGCCAAGACCTAACGGCAGCCACGACCAAACTCAGCCCTCCCTCAAAATGTCGGTTATGGTTGATGACCATGGTGAGGATCCGAGGTACAACCGCAATAGGCGGGAGATTTACCTTGATCTCAAAGGAAAAGACATCCTCCCTAAGCCACCTGCAATCCGTACGCCCGAAGCAAAGCGAGACAAGTCACTTTGGTGTGAGTTTCACCACGAGTGCGGGCACACCACAAAGAACTGTAGGGAGCTGAAAAAGGCACTGGATCACTTGGCTGACAAGGGCAAGCTGAATAATTACTTAAGGAAGAATCCCCCAAAAGCAAAAGCCAAAGAAAAGGAGTCTCTTAGTGATGATACGGGAGACTACATTGGAGTGATAGCCGGAGGCTTGGCAACAGGCGGGTCTGTGAGCAAGGCGAAGGATAGCTTGTGGGCACTGGAACATCAAGTCCTAAAAGTGGCATCGGCTTCTCAAACAGCCCCGGTGATGACATTTGGTGGGAACACTAGTCATCCAATTCAAGAGTCCCATGACGATCCGCTGGTCATCGAGATGAAAGTCGCTAACTCAACGGTAGGGCGAGTGTTAGTGGATAGTGGATCATCCGCCGACATCATTACTCTAAAGTGTCTAGAAGGGCTCAAGTATTCCAAAGATGATCTGAAAACCATCTCCCAGTCACTCATTGGATTTGGAGGTCAAGGCGTCCATCCTCAAGGAACCATCAAGCTACCTGTCAGGTTGGGTCCTAAAAACAAGGGAAGACGGTTATTGGTAGACTTTCTTGTCGTGGACATCTCCCTGCCATACGACATCATCTTAGGCCGACCTCTACTAAGCAAAATAAAAGCCGCAATCTCGGTGTACCAACTTCTCGTGCAGTTTGAGTTGGAAGATGGCTCCATGGGAAAAATCTTTGGGGATCAACAAGTGGGCAGGCGATGCTATGTTAACAGCCTCAAGAGAGGGACAAGTACCCCCCAGCCACTGGCCAAGAAAGCCAAGCCAGAAGGGACTCAAAACTCCTGAAGGCAAGCCCCTCCCTCGCCCATGGAACACCGACAACCTTAGAAGGTTTTATGTTCAATCTCCTAAGAATTTCTCCCTTTCTCAAAAGTACTTAGCTTTATAGCTCACATCCATAGTTTTCAATGATGAAAGTGGGGGTAAGATACATGTAAGCCCGCCATAGGCTAAATAACATCTCATCATTGTAAACAAAGCTTTATATCTTCAAGGCAATAGTAAAGAGCTCGACCAGTAATATTACTTAGCAAATTTTGTTTCTAGAATGTTGTAAGTAGAAGCCAAACATTGGCCATGCAAGCGCAGCACACGTCAAAAGGAAAAGACAAGCCAAGTTCAAGCACATGAACTCATACTTAGTGAAATAATCTAAGTCATTTTTGGTGCTTCATCGTTCGCCCAATCATGGGGCTCATTAGTCCTTTTGGAGAACAACATCCCATTCCCATACTTAGCAAAATAATCTAAGTCATTTTCAAGAATGGCGCGTCATCGTTCGCCCAAGCATGGGGCTCATTAGCTCCTTTGGAGAACAACAACCCATTCCCATACTTAGCAAAATAATTTAAGTCATTTTCAAGAATGGCGCATCATCGTTCGCCCAAGCATGGGGCTCATTAGTCCCTTTGGAGAACAACAGCCCATTCCCATACTTAGCAAAATAATCTAAGTCATTTTCAAGAATGGTGCATCATCGTTCGCCCAAACATGGGGCTCATTAGCCCCTTTGGAGAACAGAAGCCAATTCCCATACTTAACAAAATAATCTAAGTCATTTTCAAGAATGGCGCATCATCGTTCGCCCAAGCATGGGGCTCATTAGCTCCTTTGGAGAACAACAACCCATTCCCATACTTAGCAAAATAATCTAAGTCATTTTCAAGAATGGCGCATAATCGTTCGCCCAAACATGGGGCTCATTAGCCCCTTTGGAGAAAAGAAGCCCATTCCCATACTTAGTAAAATAATCTAAGTCATTTTCAAGAATGGCGCATCATCGTTCGCCCAAGCATGGGGCTCATTAGTCCCTTTGGAGAACAAACAGCCCATTCCCATACTTAGCAAAATAATCTAAGTCATTTTCAAGAATGGCGCATCGTCGTTCGTCCAAGCATGGGGCTCATTAGCTCCTTTGGAGAACAACAACTCATTCCCATACTTATCAAAATTTATCTAAGTCATGTGCGGAAAGTAGAAGCCATGGCACCATAAGTTGAAGCCATGGCACCGTCATGTGTATAACAAGTAGAAGCAGAAGCCATGGCACAATCATGTGCGGCGAGTAAAAGCCACGACACCATCATGTGCGGCAAGGAGAAGCCATGGCACCATAAGTATAAGCCTTGGCACCATCATGTGCGGCAAATAGAAGCCATGGCACCATAAGTAGAAGTCATGGCACCATCATGTGCGGCGAGTAAAAGCCACGACACCATCATGTGCGGCAAGGAGAAGCCATGGCACCATAAGTAGAAGCCTTGGCACCATCATGTGCGGCAAGTAGAAGCCATGGCACCATAAGTAAAAGCCACGACACCATCATGTGCGGCAAAGAGAAGCAATGGCACCATAAGTAGAAGCCTTGACACCATCATGTGCGGAAAGTAGAAGCCATGGCACCATCATGTGCGACTCTCTCTCACGCACCACACCCGACACCGGGCGACAAAACAACAGCCACGCCAAGAGAAAGCATCAGCCATCATCCTACCCACGTACATACGGCGAAAAAAAAAAAAAAAAAAACAGGAGCAGCCACGCCGAGAAAGGAACAGCCACACCTGGCATGCCCTTCCTCCGCCAGCCTTCGCCAAAAAAAAAAAAAGGGAGCAGCCACGCCGAGAAAGGAACAGCCACGCCTAGCATGCCCTTCCTCCGCCAGCCTTCGCGAAAAAAAAAAAAAAAAAAAAAAAAAAAAAAAAAAAAGGAGCAGCCACGCCAATCGGCGCCTCTTGCCCGATTAACAAAGAGCAGCCACGCCGAGTCATAACAGCAGCCACACCGCTCAACCATGCCCGCGCCCTTGGGGCGGAAAACAAAAGCCAAGCCCAGCCTTGTGCCCGCGCCCTTGGGGTGGAAAACAAAAGCCAAGCCGAGCCTTGTGCCCGCGCCCTTGGGGCGGAAAACAATAGCCAAGTCGAGCCTTGTGCCCGCGCCCTTGGGTAGAAAACAAAAGCAAAGCTGAGCCTTGTGCCGGCGCCCTTGGGGCGGAAAACAAAAGCCAAGCCCAGCCTTGTGCCCGCGCCCTTGGGGCGGAAAACAAAAGCCAAGCCCAGCCTTGTGCCCGTGCCCTAGGGGCGGAAAACAAAAGCCAAGTCGAGCATTGTGCCCGCGCCCTTGGGTGGAAAACAAAAGCGAAGCCGAGCCTTGTGCCGGCTCCCTTGGGGCGGAAAACAAAAGCCAAGCCGAGCCTTGTGCCCGCGCCCTTGGTGCGGAAAACAAAAGCCAAGCCGAGCCTTGTGTCAGAGCCCTTGGGGCGGAAAACAAAAGCCAAGCTCAACCTTGTGCCCGTGCCCTAGGGGCGGAAAACAAAAGCCAAGCTCAGCCTTGTGCACACGCCCTTGGGGCGGAAAACAAAAGCCAAGCCCAGCCTTGTGCCCGCGCCCTTGGGGCGGAAAACAAAAGCCAAGCCTAGCCTTGTGCCCGGGCCCTTGTGGCGGAAAACAAAAGCAACAAAAGCCAAGCCGAGCCTTGTGCCCGCGCCCTTGGGGTGGAAAACAAAAGCCAAGCCGAGCCTTGTGCCGGCGCCCTTGGGGCGGAAAACAAAAGCCAAGCCCAGCCTTGTGCCCGCGCCCTTGGGGCGGAAAACAAAAGCCAAGCCCAGCCTTGTGCCCGTGCCCTAGGGGCGGAAAACAAAAGCCAAGCCGAGCCTTGTGCCCGCGCCCTTGGGGTGGAAAACAAAAGCCAAGCCGAGCCTTGTGCCGGCGCCCTTGGGACGGAAAACAAAAGCCAAGCCGAGCCTTGTGCCCGCGCCCTTGGTGCGGAAAACAAAAGCCAAGCCGAGCCTTGTGCCCGCGCCCTTGGGGCGGAAAACAAAAGCCAAGCCGATCCTTGTGCCGGCGCCCTTGGGGCGGAAAACAAAAGCCAAGCCCAGCCTTGTGCCCGCGCCCTTGGGGCGGAAAACAAAAGCCAAGCCCAGCCTTGTGCCCGTGCCCTAGGGGCGGAAAACAAAAGCCAAGCCGAGCCTTGTGCCCGCGCCCTTGGGGTGGAAAAAAAAAGCCAAGCCGAGCCTTGTGCCGGCGCCCTTGGGGCGGAAAACAAAAGCCAAGCCGAGCCTTGTGCCCGCGCCCTTGGTGCGGAAACCAAAAGCCAAGCCGAGCCTTGTGTCGGCGCCCTTGGGGCGGAAAACAAAAGCCAAGCTCAACCTTGTGCCCGTGCCCTAGGGGCGGAAAACAAAAGCCAAGCTCAGCCTTGTGCACACGCCCTTGGGGCGGAAAACAAAAGCCAAGCCGAGCCTTGTGCGCGCGCCCTTGGGGCGGAAAACAAAAGCCAAGCCGAGCCTTGTGCCCGCGCCCTTGTGGCGGAAAACAAAAGCCAAGCCGCGCGCGTCACTTCCATACCTCTCTCAGCACAAATTTGAAGCAACCGCCCAAGGTGGAATGTCTCAACTAGGCATGACCTTCGCCAAGCTCACAAACATTGCTAGCCAGCCGGGCAAGCAACCCATGTATACGTAACAAAAGCCGGAGGGCTGAGTTCATTCCGCCAAACTCCCGAGTCTTTGGCCAGAACTCGCAAATTTGGCGTGGGGCTAATGTTCGGGCCCTCCCCTGTGGGACCCACTTTCTATACAAATTACCAAGATACCCTTTCAGGGGAAATTACTGAAAATACCCTCAAACACAAAGCTCTTGATGGGATCAGACCAGAAGTTAGGGGCCCATATCGCAGCCCCCTACAGGCCCAAGATTCCATACCCCTACACTTGCCTACATTTACTAATAATGCCATCCTGCATTACTATAAATATGCTTCACCTAATCATTACTCAGGTATGCAATTATTCCCACACTCACTCTCTCACTACTTTCTCTCTCTACAAGAACTGACTTGAGCGTCGGAGAGGGTTTTCTCGGGAACCCCCCCGAACCAGTTTACGTTTGCCGTTTTTGTAGGACAAACCACAACCGATTGGAGGAAAACGACAGCCTGGTTGAAGAGGCTTCCCCTATTTTCACACTTAGCATTTTCTTCGCAGAAACAGCACGCGATGCGTGCGAAAGTATGAATTAAAGTTAATATTATTTTTGGTGCAACTAACATATCTCAATAAAAAATCAGAATCTCAGTTATGCTCTCCAACATTTAAAGAATCCTCTAAACCCTTATATAAATCAGCACGTATCTTATCTTGGTTGAGTGCAATCCACCTCAAATTATTGGCTTGCATTTTGACACGGTTATCGACAACAAATTGTTGGAGTAGACGACCGGCTCTCAAGGTTGGAGAATTAAGATTTTGTCGCGTCTATAACACAAAATACTTGTTTTGGTCAGAAAAATATAAATATAAGATTTTAAGAATAACACGCACAAAAAGTGTTATTAGAAATACGCACCTGAAACGTGTATGCATAGAATTCCCGGCATCCCAACTTATTACCAGTCGAACTTAGATTGTTGAAATCACAGTCGTAAGAATCATAAGGAAACAGTAGAGGACACTGCAGTGGGTCATAATAACCGACAATATCTTTGATATAACTCAATTACCCAGTTACTGACTCTATCATAATATCCCTACCAAAATCAGTAACACAGTCGTAAATAAAAAACCACAAATGTTGTACGAATTATATTGGAGAGTGGATAATGTAACTTGATCACTAATTATTTTTAAAATAAAATATTATATTTAGATTAAAATCGAGTTTTTCATTTCCACTAAACCAAAAGTTTTTATTTAAAATATAAAATCAAATAATTTTTTTATTTTGATGCCAATTTTTTTCTTTTCTGTTAAAACGAAAGTTTTAATTTAAAATAAATTAATATTTTATTTTGATGACCTTTTATTTTGTCTTTTATGCTAAAGCAAAATTTTTAATTTAAAATAAAGTAAATATTTTACTTTGATTCTTTTTGTTTGTCTTTTCTGCTAAAATTATAATTTAAAATAATGTAAATATTGATTTTGTATCCTTTTATTTTTCTTTTCTGCTGAACCAAAAATTTTAATTTAAAATAAAATAGTTTATTTTGATGTTTTTTGTTTTTCTTTTTCGCTAAAATAAAAGTTTTAATTTAATTAGATTAATATATTATATTTTAATGCTTTTTGTTTATATTTTCCTATAAGAAGAACGTTTTAATTTAAAATAGATTATAAATTTGCACTTTTAATATTTTTTATTCTTATTAGGTCATTAAAAATATACTCCCTCCGTTCCTAAATACGTGTCCACTTTGGACATGTACACGGTAATTAATAAAATTGAATGGTGTATAAGAGGTAATGATTGAGAATGTTTTTTTTTTTGGGAAAGGAAAAAGTAGATAATTGTTTATTAATAAAGTATAAATAAAAGTGGAGGTGGTGATTGAAAAGTGGGAAAAGTGTAGAATGTGTAAGAAAAAGTAATAATGATGTATAGAAAAGTGGAAAAAGTGTATGAAAAAGTGGGAAAAGTGTATAGAAAAGTGGGAAAGGTGTATGTCCAAAAACGGAAAGTGGACACATAAAAGGGAACGCCATAAATGGGAACTGGACACGTATTTAGGAACGGAGGGAGTATTACATTTAATTATTTAATGGAGAGTACTGTATTAAAGCGAATAAATGGGCCCATTTCCTTATCAAAGCCCAATCATGATCTGTAGTATGGTTAACCTATCTCTCCTTACTCTTTCCTCCTACCTCTCCTTTCTCTCTCCTCAAACCGTCGTCTCCTGTCTATTTCCTTTTGTTTCTCGTCTTATCTCTTCTTTCTCTCTCCTCAATTCGCTGCTCTCTTCCTTCCCCTAGCTCCTAAAAAATGGCGATGCGTCCCCTCCTTCTGCTATCTCATCGTTCTATTAATCTCTGGTTCACTCTCCTCCTCCTATTTCGTTTCGATCTCCTCCTCTATCCTCAAAAATGACGAAATTACTCACCTAAGTCTCTACCCCCTCGAGTTTTCGCTAGAGAATAAGCTATATCAAGACTCTCTCTCCTCCTGTAGTTCGTTTTATGGGGTTCGTTTGTTGGAGACTCAACTAAGTCATCGAAACGCCGTCGATTGGAATTGTCGACGATGCACATGTAATATTCCCTCATCTCTTCGTCAATTAAGCTGTCTATGTTGTTGGGGTTCGAGGGTATTTAAAATCGCCTGATCAGGAGTTATTTTAGCAAATATTTTGATATTTTGAATGTCGTTAATATCTATTATTTTCGATCAATTTCGTTAACTGTTTTGGGGAAATGTTTGGGGGTTTAAAGGGTTTGTTCAAATGATTTTTTTGGGGTTTTCATCATTCATTACTTATGCAAAATATTGATTTACGAAAATTGTTGGTAATTTAGGGTATAGTTTCAGGATTAATTGATATTTAGGGTTTAAATTCAGGATTAATTGTTGGTTCATTAATTAAAGCGTTTTTTAAGCAATTTGTGGAATAGATTAGTTTTTGCTTAAGTGATTAGTTTGAGGATATTGTTGCTTAAGGGTTTGAGGGTAATTAATTGATATTCATGGATTAATTTGAGGATTAATTGTTGCTTAAGTAATTGTAGTTGGAGTTCGTTTGCTAAATTGTTGCTTAACTAATTTTGATTGCACTTTGGTTGTATGTCGTGCCCTCTATGGCTCTATGGGTTGGAGAGAAAGGTGCAGATGCAGATGTGTTTTGGGAGGCGCTGTGGGAGGCGCTGGTATAGGCGCTGAATTTAACTACCTTTGTTTTAATTTGGTGAGATTTTTAACTATTTGTTAGTCAATTCTTTGCATGATTTTTGTAATTTGGTAGTGGTATGATTTATTGTTGAGAGTTAATAAGATTGGGATTGTGAGAATATGGTGTGGCTTCTTCTTTGTTATGGAGTTTGTATGTTTGTGAAAATTCGTGTTCATATAGTTCTATTTCCACACGCACATGTGCATCATAATAGTATTTGTTTATTTTTCACTTTGATTGCGGAGTATTTGTTAATTTCATTAAGGTTGTCCTATTTGAAGCCGTAATATTTGCAATAATACAATAATATGGCTTAATAATATTTTCTGTTGCATGTTAACGATCAGGATTGAATTGACTTATAGGTTATTTTAAGCCTATTAGTTTCTCTGTTTGAAACAGAAATCTTAGATTTTAGAATTCTTGCAGTAGTGTGTTTATGGTTCGTCAATTTTGGTGTTCTTGCAGTAGTGT
The DNA here is from genome assembly GCF_020520425.1 of Spinacia oleracea. Taxonomy (NCBI): domain Eukaryota; kingdom Viridiplantae; phylum Streptophyta; class Magnoliopsida; order Caryophyllales; family Amaranthaceae; genus Spinacia; species Spinacia oleracea. The sequence goes on along the minus strand of NC_079489.1, from coordinate 13,822,413 downwards.
GTTTTGAGAAATACTTTCTGAGAGTCTGATCACTTTATCTTGAAATACTTGCAGTAGTGTGTTTATGGGTTCCTCAAAAGGTTGAAATTTGACAATTTTGTACTTTTTTATGTTGAATATGTAATTGTTAGTCAATCTGATTTGTTGGGTTTGTTAATCTCACTTTGTTGACTGACTGACTGTTCATCTGTTCTTGAATTTTGATTTGGACCTGTAATTTTGGGTTTTTAGGAAATTGATATGCCCTATGGCCCTGACAATTAAACATTAATAATAACGATCGACGACAACCTTGTTTATCATGAATTCCTAAACTTACACGAAGTTTGTGATTGTAGGAATTATATTTATTGGATATAGACTTATAGCTAACCTGTGTGAATCAAAACTGTTAAAGTTCCGGTCTTCTAAAAGTTCCCTTCTTTTTGTTCTGGTTACTTTCATAGTTCCATAGAACTTTAATGATTTTTTTAATGTTTTATGTAAGTACATCAAAATGACACGATTCATCTTCCCTCTTCTCTATTAACTGCAAAAAGGGAAAGTATTTTGTGTGTCCTTTTCACTTGATTGTGTATTTATTTTAGTGTATTGCATTCCCAGAACCAATAAAATCTGAAAATAGAGATTTACTAATCATAACAGGCTTACTTAATTAAAAGCATGATGTAAAATCTTAAATAAATAGAAGCATACATATAACTATTTATTTTTTGTGTCAGAAATTGATAGGGCACATACTTATGTCCTTGGTTATTGTTAAAAGATGATAAACTTAAAAACTGAACGTTAAACTGAATGTAAAACCTGCAAAAACCATTTTTTATTTCAGATTTTCATGATTTTAATCAAAAATCTGTCAAATTAAACTAAGCACTCTGAAAATTGGTAAATTTGATTATAAACAATATCATAAATTTGACAAATGTGGACATTTAATTAAGATGTTTTATTATTTGACACCTGATATGGAGATGTGAACCCTACTTAAAAAAATTCTCGAACAATAGCTAACTATTATATTGAAGGTCTTTTAATAAGATGTTCTTAAGAAAAACTAAAAGCATGAGATAATTAATTAAAATCAATAGAAGCATGTGTTGCTATTTATTTTTTGGTGAAGAGACTGATGGGGCACATACCTTATGTCGTTGGTTATTGTATGCCGTGCTGAATTTAACACCCAACTTAAAATCGAACGTAGAACTGAAAGTAAATCCTACAAAACCATGATTTATTTCAAAATGTAATATGTCAAATTAAATAAAGCACTCTGAAAATTGGTAAATTGATTTTAAACAATATCATAATTTTGTCAAATATGGATATTTAATTAAATTTGACAAATTTCATCTGCAAAAAATAACGAATAATCAATTTGATTGCAATGACCCGTTTTCTTTATAAAATTACAAATTGTTTTCTTTATTCATTTCATTGCAATAACCAATTGCACATAGCTCCAGTTGAATATCTCAATTAACACAGAATTTGTTTATATTTTGTGCATTAATCGATGAGAAGAGTCTATTTACGTGTATTGGTGGTATTGGAGCTTTTTCACAACGAACCTTTGATGGAACTCTGGAACTCTTTACAGAGATTATTAGGTTTACATACTGTAATCAATCAATTTGTAGTTTTGGAAACAGTATCAAGTTGTAATTTTATTTGATTCCTTTTGCTTTACTGACGTGAGGGATGAGAGATTACAGGGAGAGATTACAGGGAAATTTAAATCCCTTTCCTGATTTGGTGAGAGATTACAGGCAGGGATTAAAAGGATTTTTTTCCATTTTTCTATAATCCTTGCCTGATTCCTGATTGACCTTTAAACATTTAATTAGGAAATATCACACAAAGTTAGATGTTTAAATTGACGTTTAAAAAATTATCCAAAAATAGATTCTGTTTTTAAATCAATAATTAATTCATTTTTTAAAATAGTTCATAATCAGAATTACTGTTATTGTGGTAATTGACATGCATAGAATGGGCCATTAATCACGTTTTGGGCGTTACAAACTGGAAGGGTCTGGCATATGCTGTTAAACAGTGATGGGTGTTATTGTAAACTTACTGGGGGACACGAAAAGTTAATTTACCAAAAAACCCTCAGGAGTTGGCTTATAGAATAGAGATAGAGATAAATAAAAGGTTTTCCGTTATTTTTGTTTAGAAAATATCTACTAAGTCAAAGTAACCTACAGCCATGATCAAATAGCAAAACATCTAGTGGTTAATATTCAAAGAACTACAATGGCTACAATTTTGGTGTAGTCATTGAAAAACCTTCCATTAATTACAATCAAACAAATAGTTCCACTTTATTATTTTTCCGTTAAAGAGAACCACAAAGGCAAGTCGACAAATGGTGTAGACGAGATTCGATCTCAGGGGTACCACCTCTCAACACTTTACCAACTAAGCTAGTTGACATCCACACACTTTATTATCGTATAATTGAATGATTATTGGTTTCATCAACGGCTTATGTATGAGGCGGTCTCATAGAAGACTATTAGAGGTTACTCTAGAAAAATCTAGATGTGTAATGAAAAATCAAGTATGATGTATCTAGAAATATCTTAGACATGTGATGTGGAAATATGTATTGACAAGTGTAGAGAAATATAGAAACTAGGATACAACAACTATAAATATGTTATATATATGTGCATAAATTGAGAGGTGAGCTAATCAAGAAAGCTCCCACAAAATATGAGGGGTAGAACCAAGGGTTCAACCAAAGAGATAAGTGAGAGATATGAATATATTTGTACAATTCTTATCAATGATAAAAATAAAATTTTGTTATATCATTCAGGTCCATTAAAACTTCCGCGTACGTTCTCAAATTTCTATCAAATCCAAAATCGCAAAACATAAAGATTTTTATAAAAAGGAGGTAATACTACGTACGCATTTCAGTAATTAATTCTAGTACCGCTTCCCTAACCTATCCACCATGTCTTTCATTTTCTCTGAACGGAGTTGATTTGCCATCCTTAATTAGCAATTACGAAGTCCACAATTAAGTAACACAAGGTGATAATATGATAATAGTCCCAAATATTGCTTACTAGAAAGAGATCATATATAGTCCCTAATATATCTCCCAGATCACTAGGCCATTAACGCGCCGAGATCAATAATTGGAAAAAGAAACCTATCATCATCATCAATGTTGGTTATTTTTGGAGGTAGAGGTCGTTTAGAGATTGGATTGATACGGATAAAAGGAATTGTTGTAATAAAGAGGTCTACATCTTCGGTCTAGACCACGTGAATCTTAATGCTTGTTTGGTCAAGAAATTAAAACAACCATCTTGGTTTCCTAGCCGAAATAGGCAAACAACATAGACAGACCACTTGAATGTTAATGCTTGTTTGGCCAAGAAATTAACACAAACATTTTAGCCGAAATAGGCAAACAACACAAACACAACGTAACTTAATCCTTCGTTCCTTTCTTTCACTTTTTTTTCCAATATTTTTTTTAACTTTATCGTATCACCAAAAATTAATTATCAGGCCACCAAGAAGCAAGAATACTTAAACTTCATTATTAAAATATTAAAATATTAATACTAAAAATCAACATGGTCACGCGAATTTCCCTATTTTTTTTCTCTTATACTGCCCATGTAAATCATTCACACACACAAAAAAAAAAACTTAATACTTCATAAATCATTAAGAAATTGACATTTGATTGGCCCTAAGCTAGCTAATTGACAAACTTGGCTCAGAAATTAGAACAAATTTCTTCACCAAGGACCCTAATACTATAGATTATATTTACTACACTATATAAGAGTGTATATAGAGATAAAAAAAAATGATTTTGACACACTAAAATAGCACGAAAATTACTCTACTTCCACTTCCGAGTGCCAAAATGAATACGTCAAAATCATTTTCCAAATAATGAGCCTATGATAATTAATTGTTTATCATGAATGAATGCAATTTCAAGACTTGAGTAGTTGGCGGATGTTGATAGGTGAAATATCATTAACATCCCCATCAATCAGACGTTTCGCAATTGCCACGTTAGCAGCATCGGACGGATGATATGGGTCCCAAAACACATACTTGGATCTATCATTGCACACCTTAGATGTCGGACCACAGGGGATTAAACCCCCAAAACGCCCACTCGCATAGCAACAAGCATAATTTGCGTTCTCAAAACCTGTCACATTCCATTATTCCGTATACCAAAAATTAGCAAACAACACAATCTTCACGTTTAATCTATCTATCTAGTATCTACTCCCTCCATTCCTTTTTGTTGTTCCCATTTCCTTTTTTGGCATTTCTTTTTGTTGTTCCCCTACTGAATCTTTACTATTTTTGGCCATAATTTTTTTACCAATTTACCCTAAGATTCCCCACTATTTACCAAAAAACCCTAAGATTCTACCCTTTTTCCACCCTCTTTTTCCCCACCACCCTTATTTAATTAATTTCCCATCCCCCATAACCCCACCCCACTACCGTCACTTTCACTCTCTCTCACCTCTCTGATTTCACTCTCTCTCACCTCACCTCTCTGATTTCACTCTCTCTCACCTCCGATTTCACTCTCTCTCACCTCACTGATTTCTCTCTCTCTCTTCAACCTCCTTTCATTTTTCTCTCTCTCCTCCTTCCTTCTCTGTTTCGATTGCTGATACCCTCAAGAACATCAAAGATGTTCTTCATTTTCATATTCCTCCTCTCACTTTTCTCTCTCTCCTCCTTCCTCTCTCACTTTTCTCTCTCCTCGTTCAATATCGCCGCCGCCACCACCACAACTCCGCCACCGCCACCACCACCCGAAAAAGCTGAGAATACGTATTATGGTTTTAGATGGTGAAATTCGACCACGAAAACCCTAGATCTAGAGTTTTCATGGTCGAATTTGACCTCTAAATCCTCAAAATCGTGAAATTGAGATCAATTGGGTATTTATTTATTTTTGTATTCACGTTTCAAATTTTTAGGGTTTTTTTTTTTGCGAACTTATGACGAATTTCTGGGTTGTTTTTTTGGTTGATTTTGGTCGAGTTTTTGGTTTAATTTTTGTCGAATTTTTGGTTGATTTTGGACGAACTTTTTGCCGAAATTTTTGTCGAATTTCGGGTTGAATGTTCTCGAATTTTGGTTTGATTTTGGTCGATTTTTTGGGGTTTATTTTGGTCTAAATTTGGGTTGAATTATCTCGATTTTCTTGTCTAATTTTTGGGTTGATTTTGGTTGAACTTTCTCGAATTTCTGGGTTTAATTTTGGTTGAATTTGTTCGATTTGGGTTTAAGATTTGGGTTTAATTTCTGGGTTTAATTTTCTGGGTTTAATTTTCTGGGTTGAATTTCTGGGTTTAATTTTCTGGGTTTAATTTGTTCGATTTGGGTTGAATTTTCCTGATTTTCTGGGTTGAATATGTTCGTATTTATGGGTTGAATTGTGCTCGAATTTGTTCACGAATTTGTGAGTTATTGAAGTCTAAATTTCTGGGTTTTTGTTGGATTTTCTTATTTTTTGGTTATATTTTAAATCGAATTTTCTGGTTCGATTTAGTGGTTCGATTTAGAGTTGTTCTAATTTTGTTCTTTTTCTGGTTCGATTTTAATCTGATTATTTTGTTAATGAAATATCTCTCATTTATCTTATTTATTTAATATTTTCTCTCTCCTTACTTTATTTTAAATATATAATCTCTTACACACAATCATTATTCTTACACCCAATCATTACTCTTATCCCAATACAAACAAAGATTCAGTTTTCTTAAAAACCCCCCAACATTCTTTATGGGAACAACATAAAGGAATGGAGGGAGTATTATTATTATTTTATTATATACTAAAAGAGACACTAGGAATGACACGTATCAATTCCTGGTGCGATTTTTTCCCGTCAAAAACACTTTCTCAAAAAAAAATATCTGTTTGATTTTATATTTATTTTCTACCTTTTTATAAAATATTTATGTATGGAAACAAATTTTAGTTTATAAATTATGGCAATAATAGATACGGCGTGATAATAATTATTCTAAATTGGTAATATTTTAGTCAAATGACTATATTAATATAATGGAAAATATATCACTCAATATTTTGGTCAAATTACCATATTAGCATTTTAAATATGCATATTAGATGAATAAATTTAAACGAGTGTGTTAAAAATGTTATAACTATGCAGTAGTTTGGGAGATATTCTGTTAAATATTTTGTGAAAAAATTTATCAAAATCCGTGCGTGCACGGGATCTAATCTAGTCTTGCTTAATATATCTGTCAATTTTAGCCAGTGTTTGTATCAGGGGCTGAGTAAAAAGTCAGGTATCCTAAATCGATATCGGAATTTGAGGTTTCGATTTCAGATTACAAAATTTAAATCAATTACAACAGGTTTTGGTTCTTAAATTAACAGGATATGTGTAGCCTTTGCGAATTAACAGGGTACCTGCTGTTTTCACCACTAGTTTGCATCACATATTCACATGTGCTTGACACGTCTTTAGTGGTACACTAGACTAATGATGTACTCCCTCCGTCTCTTTTTGTTTTTTACGTTTGGTGTTTTGCACGCGTTTTAACGACTAATTAATGTGCATTGAGATTTTTCTAAGTTTTTTATGTAAACGAGGAAAATTACGTTTATTTATAATGTTTTCACTCTTATCAAAATTCTGATATTGGGAAAGTGAGAAAAAGTTAATGTCCCTGTGGAAAAGTGTGAGGGATTAAATAACCCAATAGATTTAATTGGTTAATATAATAATTGGACACAAATTTTGATAGAATATTAAATCATTTATGTGATAATATAAAAGGAAATGTAAAGAACATTTTGGGACACCCAAAAAGAAAAACGTAAAGAACAAAAAGAGACGGAGGGAGTAACTATTTTACGAAATACTACGACACTACGTACTACGTAAGTGATAACTTAATAGGAAAAAAACGTACCATAAGATTGGTAATTGACGAGGATATCATTGACAATGTGATAAGCATCTCCATAAACGAACTTAGATCCCTCGAGGTTGTTGCTTAGTTCTGTAACTAGGCTCTTTAATTGGAGATTAAATAATTGAGCTAGTTGATTAGGGAATGCAACACAATCATTTCCTGCGGTTGGATTTAAGTCTCTCTCATAAGGTATGCAACCAATTGGTCCAACATTTACCACAACTATCCTCCTTGCACCCATGTTGTAAAGTCTCTGTTCAAAACCACATGAACCAACATCAGCTTAAATCCACAATATAATGTACATCTATAAATATATTAAAAGGCGTTTCTAAAGAAGTTTACATGACACGTGGCTCTCTGCATATTAGTCACTCACTCTATGCGATTTTCACATACATAAAAAAAATGTGAAATATTGTTTGCATAAGGTTTGAACCCCTAACCTTGTATTTAAACAATAGAACATTTACCACTACGACATGACATGTTTCATGTTATCATTGTGAAAAAAAAATAATTAAATGTAAATGTCATTAACGTAGTAACCCGGGGCATCGCCCGGGTCCAAAACTAGTTAATACATTAAAAAGCGTTGTCTTGACCGTATCCCAACCACATTCAAGTTTATATTTGGAAAAATTTGTGAGAATTAATAGACCTTTTATTTCATAGTTTTTGTGAAAAAACTTCTTTTAAAACTTTTTTAGTGAGAAAAACTTAATGTTCATAGTTTTTAATACCTTAAGGTAAGATTTCTGCCAAAAAAAATACTCTCAATTTTTTTCCTACAAATATATATGTGTATTATACTATTAACAATTATCATAGGAATCGGTCCACGTAGTTGGATGGGAAAAGTGGGAGTAAATGCCCGAAAATGTATTAAAAACTTAATGTGTATTTTTTTAAAAAAATGTATTTTCTCACAACACAATTTTTAAAAGGTGATTTTTCAAAAAAAAAAAAACTATGGCAAAATGTCTTTTTTCACAGATTGTTTGTGGCTGCCTTTTTGTCTCTTTTAAAGACAATAATAATTGAGTACTCCCTTTTTCCCTTAATACTCGACCTGTTTTGATCGGATACGCTTGCCAATGCACAACTTTGACCACCAATTTCTTTAACTACATATTATAAAAACATTAATATTTTGAAAATATAAATTAAGATGAAGTCAACGATATATTATATACTAACATTTGTTTTCATATACTAGAAATAAAATAGGGTCAAAGTAAATTATGTAAATAGTGCAAAAAGTCAAAACGGGTCGAGTATTAAGGGACGGAGGGAGTAATCAACAAGGGATTTACTCAGTAGACATTTACTGTTCTTAATACTCCGTATTACTTCACAATCTTGTAATGCGTATTTAGTACAAAGTACTAACATAAGTGAATGGTCAAATAGTCATGAAGTGATTAGTACAAGGAAAATGATACGTGCAATTCTAAACGCCGGTTAAGTGGCTAAGTAAAAGTAAAAAATAAACCCAATACTTATAGACTTATAGAGTTATAGAATTATAGTTAGCCTTTAAGGCGAGCACTGTATATATCAAAATTAACCGTTAAGGACGGATGTAAAAATTAAATAACCACGAGGTAATTATATCTTACCGTAAGCTGTAATCTGTATTTTGATATCATGGCATCGATAAAAGCTTGGGGAGACACCATCTGCTGCTCTAATTTAGAAAATAGTGGAGTTAAGTAATTATTAATGAAATCATTAGAGCCCATTGCTACTGAAAACAATGCGTTACTCAGAAGCTTCTGTGTTGCTGCTTCTCCTATACTGTAGATGATATCTTGCTTTGTGTTTGCGAAGTTGTCCAGTTGTGCGTCCAAATTTAACCTCCCAACCTAAACATGTCATGTCACATTGTATTAGTACGTGCCATTTTATTCGGAAATACTAGTCATATTCATTATTTAACGATGCAAGTTAAAAGTTATCATCAGTAACTCAGTAAGTACCTTTTTATCGGGAAATAATAGTCACATTCATTATTTAATGACTTATGGTGTAAAAGTTGTCCTGTTTTTCAGAGAGTTATTATATATATATTAAATTATGAGGCCGGGTTTACCGTTTAGAGTGAGGTGACAATATATATCTTTACTTAGTAAGTATTTTGTAGGGCAATTATATCTTTAGTTATGAAGGATTATTGGTTCAAAAGGTCTGTTTGCATGCACAAGGTGTACAATAAATTTATTGTACACCAACATAACCTTTATCCAGTTTTATCTAATTTTTACCAAATTTTCTCTAACTTTTATATTATTAAAAAAAATTGATAGATAAACATTTTAAAGGGCTAAATGATAAATTTTATGCATTATTAGTGATTTTGAAGAAATACTTTTTAATAAAATGACAAATTTTATCAGTAAAAGATAAATAACTTTTACATATATAAAAGTAAATTTTAAACATTTTGCGTTAAATTTAACTTCGGTATATAATATTTATCGTACACCCATGTAAATTAGAATTTGTGTTATTGGTTTAAAGCGACTTGACAATATATATCCGTACATAGAAAGTATTTTGTAGGGCAATTATATATTTAATTATGAGGGATTATTGGTTTAAAGCGACGTGACAATATATATCCAAACAGAGGAAATATTTTGTAGTATGATTTATAAATGTGAACATTATTTTCGTCTGACATTGTAATAAATTAAAGAAGGGTTAATAAAAGGGGGGGGGGGGGGGGGGGGGGGGGGGGGTCTTACAAAAAGGGAGCCAGTCTGGTTGAGAATGCCACCACCACCAGAAGCATAATTGACCCCTTGCAAAATCATACTCCCTCTTGTGCTTGGAGCCAAGTAAGGTGGACTATAATCTCCTAATCCAAGTTGCTGACCTATATCATAGCCATCATAAATAAATAATTACATAAATAAATAAATCACTACACACATAAACAAATGTTTACAATATATACATATACATATGTTTACTACGTACGTGTTATTCATAAATAAGTTTGATAATAAAACTAAGAATTTAATTTTAACACGGTGCGAGTGTTATTAAAAAAATGCAGTTTGAGGGTAATATTGAGATTACCAGAAGTCTAGAACTCTAGACATATACGTGAAAAAGATGATAATGTAGACGAGATTTTGACACTCTACAGCTAATTATACTTTTTAAAAAAAAAATACTTGATATATTTTACTATTATTTGTTTTGTTGGTAATGTTGCAAGTATGGGAGAAATGAAGTAAACATATGAAACACCAAATGTAGCATAAATTATGATTATGTTTTCAAGTCAATGATATGCTCCACATTTATTGTAGGATAGCCTTTAGTATATATCTGCTCATTCTTCCTAAAAGCTCGTGAAGATTAAAAGGCAAGTGGTTTTTCCCTTTACTTCTTTCGGAAATTATAAAGAAAAAAGGGAAAAAAAAAGCAGAGGAAATGTACTAGAATGGTACAAGAATGTAGAATGGACTTGCCTATAATGTCAACAATGGTACGTCCATTGGTGTATCTTCCTGTTGGCCGTCCGAAATCGATACCATTAGGCACGTAATTCGCCTTTGACAAAGACACAATGTAGTTGTTGTTTCCTACATCCACCAATGAATCTCCAAACACGAAATTTGCTATTGTTTGCTTTTCTGATCCATTACTTCTACTACAAACCATGCTTAAACTTAATGAAATTATCATGATTAAAATGGGTTTATTTTGTAGAATACTCATTTTGTAAATGTAAAAAATAATGTAGAAATAACTCGATTTTAATTGGAGGACAATATGTTTTGAGAAGACAATGAAGATAATAAAATGTTGGAAGACATTTATATAGAAGGGGAAATAAATTGATGATTCAAAAAATAAATAATAAAAGGCATTGAATGCTGTCTGTAAAATCAGGTTCCAACCCGTGAAAGTCATCCCAAGAAATGCAATTGGGCATTAACGAATGATTCAAGATGATGAAAATAAATAAAATATTACTGAGTACGTAGTAATAAATAAAAAGGTGTTACGAAACGTATGTATGAATTACAGTAGTAGAACACACTTGCAGTGAGGAAACCAACAGGAAATTGGATTTGGTGTAAATAATTTTACTTACGAGTAGCAAGTTTCGAACACCTACCTACCGTAGTTATTAATCCCCAACACCCCAACCTTGAAGCTCGATCTTGCGTAAGAAAGATCGAATAAGAGTAAGAGATAACGCAATATGCCAATATGTACGTCGTTTATGCATCAGGGTGCATATATAGTGTTCAATTTGCATCCTGTTTTTAAATGAAAGAATAATAGGACAATTACAAAGAACATAGATAATAGGAAGAACATAAAGGCAAAATACAAAGAACATTGATAAAATATAACAATTTATCCCATAAATTTAGCATATTTTTTGAAAAGAAATCATCAACAAATCTTCAAACTATGAATAAAAACAAAGAATTCGTAAACAAGTGGAAGAACATTCCAGACTAAAGTAGAAAGAACGTATAGTAAAAACTCATAGAACATATACACCCATAGAACATGTAGTTCAATCCCAATGAACTTATAACTCAAACTTAAAGAACACATACTATCAAAATTACCTACATTATAATCTAATCAACGTCATCTTCAAGCTCATACAAAACACAAAATTAGAAAAGTAAATACCAAAACGCATGAAAAAACTTAAGAAAAAGTAAATAACAAAACACATGAAAAATTAAGAGATACTCCGTACTCCGTACATTTTCTTTCAACAACATATATGGAATGATAAGACGTTCAAATATATATATATATAAAAAAATCATTTAGTTTAGGATAGATAATTTTATATATAACTTTATCTGCCTTTTGTTGTTTAACTTCCCAACTATAATATTTTAAAAAGATTCTATTCAACTTCTCTGCTAAAAATAAGGGATATTTAAAAATCTGTTTTTTTTTTTAATTACTTAAAATATAAATCATGCTTAAAACTACGTCGTTTTGCACGGTGTGCACAATGCTCACTGTGCACCCGGGTGTATAATCCAACTTGCGAGAGACCGCGTGTAATCCGATCTGATTATAACTCAATCGATCAGAAGAAAAAAAATAAGTTTAGGGTGCGATTTATTCACCTTATTTTTAATGAACTTTTCTTATTTGAACTTATATAAACGTAACTTATTATGCCTTATTTTAGCTATAAAATTAGAGTGGACAACTAAGGCCCTGTTTAGTTCACCTTATTTCTCTTGATTTGATCTGATCTGAACTGATCTGATCTGATCTGATCTGAACTTATTTTTTCTGATCTGATCTGGTCTGGTCTGGTCTGATCTGATCTGATTCTTCAGAATTAAGTTTAAACAAAAATCTACATTTATTAATATTAAACGACTTACGTGTAAAATAAATGTTACACAAATTTATAATATTGTTATTATTTACTTGACTTTGCTCATGATTTAAACTATTCCTTATATTAGATAGATCTACACATGATCTAGATAGATCGGTTATGATCTAGACATATAAGTTCTGATCTGGATATGATATGTACAGATCAATTCTAATCTAGACATGATTTGTACAGATCAATTATGATCGGGACATGATCGGTTCTAATCTGGACATGATCTGGACATGATCTGTACAGATCAGTTTTGATCTAGACATGATATGTACAGATCAGTTTTGATCTGGACATGATCTGTACAGATCAGTTTTGATCTAGACATGATATGTACAGATCAGTTTTGATCTGGACATGATATGTACATTTCAGTTCTGATCTAGACATGATCTGAACATGATATGTACAGATCAGTTCTGATCTGGACATGATATGTACAGTTCAGTTATGATCTGGACATGATCTGTACAGATCAGTTCTGATCTGGACATGATAAGTAAAGTTCAGTTCTGATCTAGACTTGATCTGGACATGATCTGTATAGATCAGTTCTGGTCTGGACATGATCTATACAGATCAGTTCTGATCAGGTCATGATCTGTACAGACCAGTTCTGATCTGGACATGATCTTTGCAGATCAATTCTGATCTGAACATAATCTGTACAGAGTCGATATATAGACCAGTTATAATTTGGACATAGCGATTCTGATCTGGACATGATCTATACAAATCGGTTTTGATCTGAACATATTGGTTATGTAAGGATCGGTTCTAATGTAGACAAGATATTTGCAGATTTGAACATGATCTGGACATGATCAGTTATTATCTGGATATTATCTGATACTATCAGTTCTAGTCTGGATATATAATGGTTCTGATCTATAAAAATCAGTTCTGATATGGACATGACATGATCATATCGTTTCTGATCTGGATTTAATGATTTTAATTTGGACATGATCAATTTGAATGTTTTGTTAATGTTTTTTTATGCCTTAAATAATAGATTTTAATTGCACCGACAACAAAATTATTTTTTATTAAAGCAATAATAGTAATAAAATATTAAATATAATAACAAGGATATAAACATATACCAATAATAATAATAATAATAATAATAATAATAATAATAATAATAATAATAATAATAATAATAATAATAATAATAAAAGTCTGATCTGATCTGATCTGAATTTATTTTTTCTGATCTGATCTGAACTTATTTTTTCTGATCTGATTTGATCTGATATGATCTGGTCTGATTAGATCTGAAATAAGTAATAAGGTCCTAAAATAAGGTGAACTAAACAGGGCTTAAGTTGTAGAATGTGCAACCAATACAAGCTGGTATTGTCGAGCCGAGAGAAATTCACCTTGTGATTTGGAGGTTACAAGGTCGAACGTAACCCCATCAACTGTGATATGTTTGGAGATTGTTCAAGCGAGATTGGCTTAGCTGAACTGCTAATTAATAACTTGAGATACATAGATATTTCTTCTTATCTACGGTATTAGTTTTTTTTTAAAAAAAGTTGTAGAGTGTACTCCTACACTAGACATACTACGAGGCCACACACCTTTATTATTGACAATAAATTTCTTAAATCTCAAATTCCAGTAATCTCAACCTCCTAGCTTGTCCTCGGTAACTTTAGTTACGTTCCTGCTCCAGCATATATATACAGTATGTAGTTGTAAATTAAATGTGATAAATTGAAATAGTTGGGGGTTGAGATTTGCAACAATTTCTCACTCCCATTAAAAACACACAAAATTTCACCATAGAGAAGCACATGTGATGCTACAACATTCAATGAATTTGTAAGAAAGAATTATTAAAGTTAATAGATTGGTCAATTTTTCACAGCTCAATCCACACACTGCAATATTCTTCATATCAACTCTATGGAAAACAAATACACATTTCCTGTCATCGCATTATACACTATTTATTACGCCCTAGACAACTTGTAATTCTCTTTGAGCTTTGCTTTGCGCTTTTTTTTTTAATAGTAATGCATGTCAAAATCACGTGTTGGTCTTTATAATTAATACCTTTTTCATATATACATGTAACATCTTATATGCGGCTCTCCGGTAGAAGTGTATACGAAGTACGAACTACGTATATAATTTCCTAAATTTGAATTAAAACAAGTGCACAAATTTTGATTTTTATTTTTGGAGATAAAATACAACTCAACAACCGCAAACTAGTTTGGTACAACCATTACGTTAGTAAAGTTAGTGACAGTAACTCAGTAAGGCCTATGGCCCTACTTAGTACTATAACATTAACTTCTTAATATGATTTTCTAATCTTGTAAATTTTATTTTAGAATTATTTGGATATTCTTTTTTCCTAGGTGAGAAGAAAATACCATATTAAACTATCACGTGTTACTGTGTTAGTCTGCTCAACTACGCAGGTCTTTTTTAGCTACTCTCAAGCATTTCACAGTTAATAGGGTTCGACCCTATGATTTCTAAGTCCCAACGTGAGTTTCCATCAGCTTATGTTGGTATAAAAAAAACTAATTAATAGTTATGGTGGCTTGCGTTAAAGGTGTTTAATATAATTGCATGTACTACGTGTATATCATTCGTGTTTAAGCACACTGCACGTAAAATTGAGGTTGTAAACTGAAATACTGCGGAGTATGTACTTTCATAATAGTTTATCATGAAAACCGAGCATTTTTTTCATAAGATTCGTAGTAACTTTAAGGACAAGGCGAGGAAATCTCACTCAAGAGTCAAGACATCCTTGTAAACTAGTCAAAGCATGATTGCCAAAGTTAAGCCAGCTAGATCCTTAAACAATCATTTTTGCCAAGAAATCATTAAAAAAAAAATTCCTGGCAATATTAATACTTATGGACTTGCAAAATTTCCAAAATATTTACAACAAACCCTTGAGACTAATTACAGAGCTTTATAAGCTCAATGAATGACATACACAAAGGAAATTACACATGTTCTGCAGCATGAATCGTTTCCTGCTTTTATGATCCTGTTAAGATGCCATGTCCTTTTACACAGTTGTGGCAGTATCAAGATCTGGGTTTCACTTTCACTTTCACTTTCACATAAGAGTGATAAAGATCAGCATAGAGTTTTCTCTTTGATCTCTGCAACAGGAACATAAACCACCTTTTGTTTATCCAAGCTAAGGTCGTCTGATTCATTGTTTATGACCTTCTCAACAGTCGATAAAACTTGCTTCAACTTCCAAAGCTTTGTTTCCAGACAAAATAGATGTTCCATTAACTTTTCCTCGCTTTGTCCTTCAAGTGATTCAGTGCTACGTTTAACTACTTTTTTCTGCCTGCTGTTAGCCTTCAAGTGTAAAAGGTGCTTCTTCAAGCTCATATCATCACTTAGCTCCCCATTAGTCTGGTGTATCATCAAAGGGGAAAAGGCATAACATCAAATGCTCAAGTTATGCAAGAGCAATCAAATTTAGGAAAATGCAGCAGTATTTTACATGTTAAGGAAATGTCAAAGCAGAAAGAAAAATGAAGGCACAAGGTCAAACCAGAATAATAACATACGATGTATAACTGCAAACATCAACTATCTTAGATTAGTCTTCCAACATCGGTAATCTAGAACTCGGATTAAGAATCAAACTATGACTGCATTGCTGCCCTTCATGTCAACCAATAAGGAAAACACCAAGAGCTATAATTTGAGCTTTATTTTTTGTGACTAATTCATATCTAATGACAGCTGCAATTTGGTATAAAACCGTGAGTATCTCATCTAGTACATAGTTTCAACATCTTTCTCAGCAAAGATGTAAAATGAATTAAGTGGTTAAGAAAATATACGGAATCAGCAATGCAAGTTTTCCAGGATTTCTCATATTCCCCACTCATCCCCAAATAATATCTTATCGGTCAACTCCACTCCACCCAGTATATTCCTGTAACTTTCAGGCAAGTGTTTCTTCCTTAAGTAATGAAGTCTAATTCTTCAAAATAATAGGAAAGTTGCGAACGCATATGTTCCCAATTCTAGCATGATACTGGTTAGCTGAAAAACAAAGAGAGAAAAAAATACCTTGGTATAACCAAGTGAAGTTTTCATCAACTTATGCTTCTTTGAAGGGCTGAGCAATGTCGTCAAATTAGCTTTCCAGCTGACTTTCTTCAATCGTTTCTTTTTATGGGTTAAAATGGGTGTGGAAGGACACTTGGAAACAATAACCTCAGTTGCTTTACCGATTGCTGAATCAGATTGCTTGGGAGAACAGTCCAAAGCTGCTTCTCTCTGCAAAAAAAAAAAACGAAATATGTTTGGTGAATTAGTATTGTGTGACGTAAATAAACCACAGTGAAGAGGGTAGAAGCTATTTCACCTAAACGAACAGTTTAATGGACAAATAAGAAACGAAGAGCAGAATATTATCTGAGAACATACAGAGTATGACATACTAAATAGTTAATATTCCCCAAAATCTAGGATTCAAATGCCACGATCCTTTGATCATGAACCCCTTCGCCCCCCCCCCCCCCCCCTCTCAAAAAATAAAAAAAAGGTAGCCTCCGTTTCTCTTTACTTAACACTTTGATTTTCACGTTTCCCAATGCATAATTAATATCTTTAATTATTAATAAAATAAAAATTATAAAAGTTGATATTCTGAAAATATACATTAAGACGAATGTAACAAAATCCTACATGACTTTGTTTTTCGTTAAGTATAAATCAACAAATAAAAACAAAGTAGAGTATGTGAATAGTGGAAAATTCAAAGTTGTACAAAAGGAAGTACAAGAAGTTCAGTTGAAGAGTAGAAACCTAAAAATGCCAAAATACCACAAAATCACAAATTGAAGTCAAAATATTTCTCACCTTCTTAGTCTTTAGAGCCATGTAGCGTGCATTTTTGAACCACTTATTGACCTGTCCATAACTCAGTTAGACCAGTCAATTGCAAAGTTGCCAGGAAATACCAATTGCTTCAATTAACAGAAAATTAAGGACCATAAACAACTGAGCCTAAATATATGTTAGCATGTTACTCCCTCACTTACCGACGAATAGGCCATATTTAACTTTGTTGCAAATAAGTCACCGAGTTCAAGCACGGAATGGACAAAAACATGTACCAAGTGATTATGTAAAAACAATATTTCTAGATTCAACAAGAAAGTATTATCATAATTCATAAGAGCAGTGCTCTACTGCTGAGCAATTTTCACTATAATACAGTAATATGTGTTTACTGTCAAAGTTGACAAGGCTTGACACCAAGAATGTGGCCTGTATTGGAGTGATAGTATCCTACATCTATATCTTTCAATTGGAAGGACGTATTCAAGGTAGATGGAGTATTGTTTCCTAACATCCCAAAATCACATAGAAACAACTTCAATTTGAGAATCAATTTTCTGAGGTTCCTCATCTGGTGTATATTTTTACCTTTGCGTACTCGATACCCACTAGCTCCGAGATTTTTTCCTTAACATCTCTGGATGGAAGTTCATTCTCCGAGAATGCCTGACGAAGTTTCTGACACACCAAACAACAAAATCAGCATACTGATGCAAATTAAGAACATCATATTTCCAACATATCTCTCCACGGTGTCTATAGTGTCTCAACTCCCAAGGGTCTTTTTTCTTTTTCTTCTTTTTTTTTGGGGGGGGGGGGGGGGGGGGGGGTGGTCAAAGAACCAAGTACCTGCACCGCGTCACTAGGAATCCTTGTGAGGGGCTTTCTAGCTTTCGCATATGGAAGATGATTGTTAGCCACTTTCAGTGTTTCCAGATCTGAATGTTTAGCTTCACTTTCACACAAAGTCATCAGGGTACTAGCAACATCGCTCTCCTTCTTCCTCCGTCTTTTCTTAGAAGGGTCCCAATCCTCATCTTCACTATATATATCACCTATATTGGTATCCTTTCCGAACATTTCCTGCAAACAGGAGAAAGATTATTGTCTTAATCACCATATTTGCACCATTTATTGCACCCTTGAACCGCATAAGGACCAGAAGAATAAAGGTAATGCACTCTTGCACATGTAACATTCTACAAACAGGAAAGAGAAACCTTGTTTCCATGTTCTTTTTACAATGACAATCCTATTCATGACGATGTCTGCATTCGACGCATTCATGCAATTATTTATAAGCTTGGTCCATCATGTAGCAATCTAAAAAATCAGCACAACCATTTTTTGTCTTCTAGATGGAGTACTGGCAAATTCAACTAAAAAGATGCAATGCTTTTCTCTTTTGAGATTGAATCTACAGCAGATATTTGAGCAAAATTGATGAATAAAGTTAATAATGAAGTAAATCGCTAAATTTTGTATCAAATTACCTTTTGGTGAAAGAAAGTACAACAATGTAAAATTTGGAATGAAAACGACTTGATCCTTTTAGCAGGGATACCACGTTGAACTGAAACCTTTCAACCCACAAAAGAGTGTGCTTTTCACAGCAATGTTAAAAGAGGGTGGGGGGGGGGGGGGGAGGAGAGAAATCAGAGAAAAAGATCCGTAAATGACACTATCCTTATTCTCTTACAACTGACTGACTCCCATAACCAGTTTGCATCCCCATGGCTTACTCATAACTATTGATACACATGACTTACTCATAAGTCATAACCATGGGATACTCCACTTATGGAAGTACCCCTTATATAATGAAGAATACAAAGAAAATGACTGAGGAAATTGGACAGAAGATGGAACCGTAAGGTCAACGAAAATATCACCCAAATTTATGAGTGTTTTTTACGAACTTTCACGAACTTTCTGAAAAGAATGAGACCTACAACTAATGATCACCTACACCATAGATAATTTACTTACAAACAGAACAAAAACACAAGTTAATTTCACAGAGAGCAAATGCTTTGAACAGTAAAAAAAATGGAAGTAAGAACTACTTACATCATAGAGCGTCCTATAATCCACAGCACCTCGCTTTCTGGGACCACTAGCAATTTCAGTATCATTGGAATCTGTAGCACAGTTTTGATGCAATGAAGCAATATTGATGGATATTCCATGTCTTCCGGCAGAGAATCCAGAATCTAAAAGGACTTCACTCTCTAATGAACAACATGAGCTACTAGTACTGGTATCCTCATGTGAATCACTGTCCTCCATGCCACACCTGTTACCTCTATCATTTTCATCCCTGTCAGGGTCATAATCATTATCATCGGACTCATCATCGGGCCACTCTTCTTCAGGATTTATATCTCCGGTTTCAACATTAGATAAAAGAGCTTCTTCTTTAAATATATCCTACATAAACCCCACTAGGCATTATATCTCACATTCATAAACATTAGCCAAAGACCAACATGAAAAAAGCCTCAGATCTGCAACTACCAACCTGCCAGGGGCTATCAGCAGTGAATTCTGTTCCAAGATGTGCATTGGTTGCTTCTAGAATTTCCATCTTGCAATCACAATATTTACATAACCAACCTTCATCCTCAGGAGGAACTTCAATATGCAGAAATAAAGATATTTCATGGCATAAGGTAACTACATAGGAAGTCAAAATTCAAGCAAAAGACAAAGAACTTACTATCTATTGTCGCCAATGGGGGATCAATACATTTTTGATGAAAAGCACAATTGCAGGTGCCATCACATAATATTATATCGTTATCCTCTGAAACTTCCTGAGATTTGCACTTTTTGCAGATAATCTACAAGCATTAAACAGACACCTTTCAATTTAAGCTTTTATCACAAGAGATATCCTCATAACCTGCTGCAGAGGAATATACTGGACCAATTATCACATTAATGATCGAGAATCATGCAGAGCTAATTTTGAAAAAAATATCCAAGAGAAGAAGTTGATTTTGAAAGACTACCAGTCTACCATCATAGAAAGCATTCTTAGGGTCAAATTTACTCAAGTAATTTCAAGAAAGAAATGTGTTGCAGAGATTCTTTGACAGTAGATAGCTTCTTGGTCATATGCTTAAAAAAAGATCTAATCATCTCAAAACATGCAAAAAAGAAAGTAAACAAAGGGAGATAGATATGCATACTTACATGTTCATGATGGACAGAGCCATCTGGAGAAATCAGGGAGTCATCAATCTGCCCAACAGAGCCAAGTAACTCTAATTGGTAAACTGTATCCCGAATTCCAAGCTTGCATTTTAATATCTGATTCTTGGCTCTCTGTAGCTCCTTTTCAGGCCTGATCTTTTCTCGACTGTTACACAATTGAAGTAACAAAGTCACCTATGAAATTTATTTAAAGTGACAAGGAGAAAATAAGAGTGGTAAAATGTTGTATTGACCCTTCAAGTTGAAGAGAGGGAAGATGGTGATCAGACTGATCACTCAAGATCTTTCCAAGGGAAATAGTTCCAAAAAAAGGATAATGCATAAAACTCCTCAGTGTTTAAAAAATCCATCCTCAAATTCATTTAAACATATCGTATTTGTCAAGAAGTGTGATAGTACAGTACAATGAACAACAGGTGGGCCATGAAGAAGAACTAATTGATTTTACCAAACTAATAACCATCTAGTTTTCAGACAAAACGGAGGATAATCTCCCATCCTGTGTAGTACAAGTAGCCAACAGACCTCTTTCATGTATGAACTCAATTATGTAGGAGGAATCTGAACCAACACTGCAATCAAACAAATGTAACAGAATCGGAATTTACGGTAGGATCAGAAATTCAGAACTCACTGAGCTGTAACGCATCAGCTCAAAGTAAAGGATAACATGATATATGTACGAAAGAAGCATAATACCACGTGATAGAACCTTTTAAAAGGTGAATTAATCGAAAGGCAAAATAACAGATGTCAAACACCCTTCAAAAAACCTAAAGCACTGAACCAATTTATTCTTATGCAAGATGAAGGCGAGCATAAATCAATGTTCATGGATTGAGAGATATATACACTGTTTCACTGGATAGGAAACATTTTTAGACGATATTATAGAAAGAAGTCCCGTGATTGAAGTATAGCATGACAGATGACTTGAAGAGTTGAAGAACCAGCTCAAAGTTAGCTTTTCTTGTTTGGCCTCCAATAGAAAAAGAAGCAATAAACATCGGATTACAGTGACGCTAAGACCAAATGTGTCAATCCTCTATTAGCATCCACAAAAATTTTATAACCGACAACACAGACACGCTTAGAAGTGAGCCAGTGACATCCATCTTGAGTGTTTACCAGAAGAGCAAGAAAGGATACCTAAAGATCCATATTGGTTTGGTTAAACTCAAATAAGCTATGTCATCTTAACTGACTGTCAATGGCATGCAACACAAAGCACAATACAAATTTACTACTGTACTACATACAAGAAATTGAGATAGCACCAGTGAGTGTTCAATTGTTCATCAAGCTCCAGACAGCACGATCAAGGGTGGTTATTCACAACGCTTTACACCTCAGCCAGAATCGACTTTAAAGAAAAATACATGCACAAGAATTAATGGACTCAGATCATATGCAATATAGTTTTTGTCCCTTTAATCAGAGTATTTTTCAGCAAAGAAATGAAAGATGCTTCAGGTACCTTTGACCTTTCCAACCTTCTCCTGAGTAAGCATCAATGAGGTTTTGTTCTAGCTTCATTTTAACCAAAAGGTATCTAACCCTTCTCTGCATTTGAGCAGCTTCATCTTTGACAACTTTATCTTTCTTTCTCTTCTGTTTTCTCATTCTCTTTAAACTTACAGTTTCAGAACCCCCACTGTCCTTTTTACCTTTGGAACTTGAGCATAAAGGTTTATCCCCTTGACACTCCTTGTGATCCCGCTTCTTAGAAAAATCGATTTGATGGCCTTCGGAATCATCTTTTTTATGGATCAATTCCTCTCCTGTGGTTTCAAGTTCAACCTTTCTTTTCTGATCTGTTTGCTTCAGCAGCCGAGTGCCAGAACTCATTACCAAAGAAGAGAATCCTAATTTTCTTTTTTTATTCAGCTTCTTTAGTACCCCATTTCGCATCTGTGCCAATGTTTTCATCTTCAGCTTAGTTTTAACAGATTTAGGGTACAGGTTGAACTCTAAAAGGCACAGTTTTTCTCCACCTCCATGCATAGCATTCCCAATAGCAAAGAAACTGCAAATGATACAATTCATCATCAACAATAAACAAACCAAATCAAATTAACTTCCCAAAGTAAATCAGTCATTAATTTGACCTCCATTAAATGCATCTTAATCAAAGTTATCAGAAATGCAAAATTTGTTTTGAGCAAGACAACTTTTAGTTGCCAATTCTTAGATTTACAAACTTCTATCAGATAACTTACTATAACTTAAAATCGCAAATTAGATCCTACAGGCGAGAGCATGATACGCATCCCATCTCCCTATTATCGAAAGAACATACAGTGTACAAAGAAAAGAACCCAATTCACACAATCAGACAATTACGAACTACATAATACCCATTTATTAATAACCCGAAAAGCTATTGTTTCATTAAAATCTGGCAAAATTACGAAATTACAACAACTGGGTTTTTCTTCAATTTCCCCAAAAAGAAAATCAGGAAATATGCAAAGCTACCCAGTTGAGCAGATAATAATCTCCATTTTGCAGTAGAAAGATCAGATACATAATTTTCCCACCAGGAACATATTATATTTATAATTATTGTTAAAGAATTCATAAGAAAATAGCAAACCTGAAATCATGAGTAGAAAGTTGGTTGGCACCTTACCAACTTTGAATTTGAATCCCTTCTGTTTGAAGCATGTATAATTCTGCAACACTGAAAATGAGCTATAAATTTTCAGAATTCAGAACCCTCGATTTTTAAAGAGAAGTTCATGAAACATAGTCTAATTAATTTTTACTATGAATCTTAATCTTGAAATGCACACTAATTAACTTGAAGTTTCACTCAAATTCTCAAAGCCGTTCTCTTTCCCCTTCGGCCTTCAGCCTTCCCCTCAACCGCAAGCATGAACATTTGACTTTGACGAATTTAAACATGGTGTGATTGGCCGTACTTGTTTTTATTTTTTGCTGTCAGTTGGAAAATTGAAACCAAACCCGAAACTCGAAAACAATTCGACTTAAATTTGGGTGGCGGAGCTAAAATTATCGGTAGGTACGTAGACAAAAAAAATTACTTCGCTTTTTATATTTTGATGGATTGCTATGTGAAAATTTCAAATAAATGAACCAAAAGTTTCCATTTTAGATTAGTACTTCGTATTCTATAAGAGTATTTTGGTTTCGATTTGTTGTTTCATGAATCTTTGGATCAACCGGATTATATTACTCTTTTACTTGTCCGTATGAATTAGGGATAATCAATTCTGCTCATTTTAAAATTTCAAATAATTAAAATTATACCTTTAGATACACCTAATTCTAGATACATCCGGGTGTATAATAAAATTCATGTCGTTCTTCCTAATTTAGAAATATAACAAGTAACATAAAACGGTTGAAAAATGCAGACCTATTGAGATTTTTGTAACTCCAAAAAAAGTTTTAAAAGAAGAAAATATAGCGACTAATATGGGACGGATGGAGTATTTATTTACTCCAAAAGATAGTGAATAAACTTCATATGTTGATGTCCTTTAATATTGACCTAATCAAACTAGTTTCAAATACGTAATAGTAACTAACCATGTTTTTTTTTTGTCTACACCTCTCTCAACACCATCATTAGTTCACTACCCATTTCACTCCCACTCATTTTTTCGGGTTTTCCGAGCATCTTAAACTATTGAGAACCTGCAACTACCTCTCTATAGGACTAAATCTAGTTTAGGATCTAGTTGTATGCAGCTATCCTTAACTTGGTTAACAAGTAAAATTTCTTCATTAGGGGGGAGATCATCCTTCTGTTCAGAAAAAGCTTTCATGAGAGAGCCTTGGCCCTTGGCAATGAAATCAAGAAGAAGAAGCAAAAGGATGCAATTACAGTCTTAAAGCGGCATGAAAACTGTATCAATGGAATATATATGCTCAACTCAATCCCTCAAAGAGGATAATATTGTCTGGTTTTCCTTGGTTAAAATACATGGGATTTGCTCTCATATATCAAAGAATGTACATGTTGGTGCAGTACACAAAATTGTTCGTGCCTCTCAGTTCCAGCATCATTGTCAGTGTAGATATCCACGGTAAATTGGCGTACTTCATCAAAGCTGGAAATGTGACTAACATCTGGTTTAGATAGCACTTCAACCTGCAAATGAAAGAGTGTAGAAAACGCCATAAAAAGCAAGTCATTAAATGTTGTAGCACTGACAAAAGTTTCTCAGTTATAGAAAATATGAACTATGAACACTGGTTGAAGTTAAAGCACAAACAAGACAGAGAGCCAGAGAGGGGAACTGCAGATTTACCTTCAGCTTTTCACAAATGCTGTGCTCTCCAATCAACTGCAAAGCTCTCATCATCTTCATCTTCGTCTTCATCTTCACTTGATGATCCGTCTTGCTCGGCCTTCGATCCAGGTGTTCCATCTTGCTTGGCTTTCGATCCAGGAACTTCAGACACTTTACCAGCTCCGGATGATCTAGCAGCTAGAAGTTCCATTTTCTTTCTTTTTAGCTCCTCCACTCTATTCCTGTAGGTCCTGAGAAGGTGGGAAAGAGGAGAAACATTATTATACGGAGTACATCACTTTGAAATCAGATATAAGTCATGTAAACGGTCCAGCACTCCAGCAAACCTTTGCTCTATGATTTCTTCCTCCTCTATCTGCTCAGCTGCATCAATCTGTAACAATGATACAACGCAACAGGTCATTAAGAGTGAAGCCAGATTTCATCAAATATCTTAAAAACATGTATTATCATTGATGTCTCACATATGAACCAAATCCAACCAACAGAGAAGAATGAAATCTCATTCTACTCCTGAAATTAGTAGGAACGTTGTGGAAAAAGATTAACTGATTTTTCTTGATCCAAGAGAACAGGCAAAATCTCACCTCTTCTTCTTCAAAGCGGTTGTCTACCTCTGCCAGGTCCTGTTGGATCAATTTTTCAAATTCTTTGTACTCGTCTCTGACAAAGATTAATGGATTACTCATCAGCATCACAACTAGTAAAAAAATGGTGACATTCTAATAACTGTAGTAAATTCAAGCTATTGAACCATAAAAAACATACTGAACATGGGAGGCTCCCAGAGTTCAACTATAACACATTGAGGCGCCGAGTAAATGCCTCTTGTGTCCAGTAACAGAATAGAAGCCAATAAGCCATAGTCCATAAATCCCCCAGTAATAGAAAGAGGAAATATATCATAATGAAAATGAACGAAATTTAGGAACGGAAGAGGAAAGGAAAACTTAATGTCTCCACAGCATATCTAGAGCTCTCCAGGGCATTAACATAATCCTGATATGGGCCAATCCATGATCTGTTTACTTTTTAAACTTGAATTTGGTTAGGTTATGTGCACCCCCTTCCCCCCTCCCCAAAGTTACAACCAAAAAGAGGGGGACTTCCTGCATCTTATATGTGTTTCCTCTACATTCACCTTTACCATGATTATGTTATTTCAAATACCAGCTAGTTTGTCTATAATTGAAACTCTACTTTAGAAGCATCGCTGGATTTTGACTATGAAAAAACAGAAAGGAATTAACTTGACCAGAATATGATTTTTTCAATGCTTAATCATCAGATTCTCCAGTTAGCATAATTAGAGATAATACTACAACCCATGGTATAAAATTAGGATTAAAATAGCAAAGAAATTCCGCAAACTAGAAGATGCAAGTTGAACAAATGTGAAACTCACTTGACATCTGGCTTGACAGGTTCGATACCACGTGCACGTAGATCAGCATCTTTGTTATCGAAGAAACCTTCAGGCAACTCTCCAATTTGCTTACTTTCAGAAGCAGCAACTACATCCTCTGCAATCCTTGCAGGCTGAACTTCATGTTTACTAGATTTTGCAGGCTTAGCTGGGACTGTACCCACACTGGTATCAACCTCCTGTACTCGAGCAGGCACTACAAAAACAAATTCAACTTCCTATAATCAATACTGTTTATCTTTCCAGATACGTGGGTCAAAGGGTAAATAGTATATACTACTCCATATTTTACAAAAGAAATGGAGGGTTTCTTAGAAGAAAGTATGATCCTTCACTAAAAAGGTCCAATGGGCATAGCACAGTTAAAGCAGAAACATATGGCAGGATGCCAAGATATATCGCAGTGAAATTGTCCAATGTGCAAAGCTATGAAATCTACATCACCACAAAATGCGGCAGATATATTATCACATATTCTGTTTTATTTCCGATCTTGTCTTTTTTTGGTTCTATTAAAATTTTCATAACCCCTTCTCTTTAAGAGGACTAGAAGTCTAGAACTCCAACTACAATTCTATCACCGATGCATCTCATTCAAATAGGACGCAGCAACATCCCTGTATATCAGATGATGACAACAGTAACCTAGTGTGAACCAAAATCGGCACTTGGGAGGTTTTAGGGATATCTAAAAAACACATGGTCTAACTCTAACCCCTAACTAGTTTAGACTAACGGATAGGGTATGTCATCCAAATATTGGGAATGCAGGATGAAAATTCCATATGATCTAACTTACCAGAAAAATATGGAAAAGAACTAGCCAAGGCATCTTGTAGAACCACAGAAACATTATTCCATCTCTAACAGAATCTTTTACTCAATAATGACTGGAATGCAATGTTCTTGTACAAGGAAAAAAAAAAGTTTAGGCTCTGACCATATCGATCACATATCCTTGTACTATGCGGAAGCTAGCCTGAAAAGACAAAACCCAACATTCTTTTATTCAACCCACCCAGAAAAGTAGTGTAAACAATGTTTTACGTAATTTTTGTGAACTAAAACAAAAATGAGTATTCCTTTTAGTCCCAATCGCTATCGGAAGCCAGTGATCAACAAATTGGATCATAGATCCTAAGGCATAATTATCTAGCTTATGAGCAAATATTGGCAAGAATAGCATGGCTGCATATCTTATCCATTGTGGGAACTGCACAAAGATCGATATTCTTCCACAAACACAAAATAACCAAATGGAACTTGTATCGCATCAGAAAAATTCACATGCAATGATACCAAACAACTAACAGAGAGATCGGCCCAATGTCAGCTCGCCCCTGGCCTAAAATAGCTTACATTCACCAAATACACACACCCCTAATAAAAATAGCCCAAAGATAAAAGTATATCCAATGAAGAGAAGCGGAGAAGGAAATTGATAGGTCATATTTCTCACATTCCAAATATAACATTCCAAACTTCACAATAGCCAGGCACTGAAATAGTCAACCTCTAGTTTATATTAACACATCTAGGTCAAGGACCTTCCTTCCAATCAACACAAATGTCAGTGCTGATCTCTAAGAAGTTACTCTTGCATAAACTAATTTATTTTAACCAAATTATATTCTTCCTCTCCACATTGATATAATATCCAAGACTTTCTTGCTCACTATGTATTGAGAGAACGAAATGTCAAATCAAAAAAAGAACATTTTCGGTGATCCTTGAATGTGTTTTAAGGAACCAACACCATGACTATGTATCTCACTATCTGCTATCACCATTCGTTTGTGAAGGGACTCTACTAATCTCCAATAAGTCTTGACCAGGATAAATTCTACATTTTACATGGTCCCAAATTTCTTCCATCAAACATCTATCTATTTTCAGGTTCGTTGGCTTTATAATTCTATAGACAAGCTCTTCCATTACAAAAAAATAATGTAGTTTCACTTTGGGGAAGAAAAAGAAAAGGAAATAACCGAAACACACTTTAATATTAAATATTAAAATGCATTGAAAAGTAAAAAAAATCTTATCTATTCTAATATTTCTAAAGGAAGCTTCCATATCATTTATCATAATACTCTTTAAGACATAACGGAGTGCTTCTATTCTACAGTCAAAACACAAATGAGCAATCAGAGAGAGAATTAGATTATGAAGTACAGGAGAAATCCAGGGTGTGAGGGAATTGTCCACCAACAGAAGTTTAAGACAGAATTAATAGGCAAGATGCATTTGATCATTTCTCTGCAAAATTGACCAGACTGTCAAAATTTTCAAGATCTTTGGGGAGGGGCTATTAAGTTTCCAAGGCTGAGATTGTGAGAAGACTGAGAGGTGCAACACTTTCATTAGTTTTACTCCAAATTGCAATGTACATAACTTTGGGGTTATTCTTAGATAGATTCTAACAATGCAAATGATTCTCCCTCTTTCCCACGAAGATTTTATTTCCTATTTAAGAGAGGTATATATAAAAACTAGGTAAATACTCCCTGAAGATGTAAAGTACGTGGAAGGAGAAATTGCAAGGTCAGGAGGGTGAGAATATATGCATAGAATACAGGCACTCACCAACTTTTTGTCTCTTGTTGTCTCCCTGGTCGAAGAAACCAGCAGGAAGCCCAGAGGATGGCCGGGACTTCTGTACATCAGAAGACAATCTTGGTTTATCATCCTTGACCTTTAGAGAATCGTCCCCTTGTTGTTTCGGAGACTCTTTAATGGTCTCAGATTTTGCATTGTTAACCGCATTTTTTCTTGAAGCACTTGCTTTAAGGTTGTTAATTGCCTGAAAAGTAACCAGTAATGTTATAAGTTGCTGACAAATGGAAAAAAAAATCAACTAAATGCACATATCTCCAAAATACACTTCATATCATCTGACACAACTAAAATTCACAAGCACAGGACTGAAGCAAACTTGAATCCGGAGTCCGGACACTAAAGTTATCCATACAATGAGGCTTTACCTATTGATCACACATATTTACCAAACTAAGATACCTCTTGTTGAGGAGACCAAGAATCTAAATGGAGTTAGAAATAACCAGATATTCAGATGACAGAACCCTGTGGCTAGTGACTACAAGAAAAAATGTTTAAAAGGCAGCCAATCAACGGATAGTGACTATATGTTTATATTCTATAGATTATATATATGAGGGGGGCGGATAAAAAAAAACAAGATGCTCTGTATATATGACAAAAGGGAAAAGTTGAAATCTCAATCCCAAGGAGGATAAACCTCTTTTCATTTAAGACCTGAAGGCCCTACAGTGCTCTATCCGTCTCATAAAATGAGGTATCCTCAATAGAGAATTTCCTAACAGCTGATCTTTTTAGCTAATAACAAGAAATCTTTTGAGTGCAAGATCTGGAGTTCTACATGCTACATTGCTACATGCTGATGAGCAATATTCCTCTAAATCATGTATAGACCACAATCCAACTGTGGCCTTCCCCATACAACTGGCAGTTGAACTTTCAAAATTTGACATCATACACTAAAGCGTGCTACTCTATTCAACTCTTTCCATCACACCAACAAGTCTTACAGTTCTGCATCGAAGGAAGTCCAACACACAAGTGGCAAGACTCACATACAGTAAACCAGCCTTATCACATAGCCCCCAGTTAAGAAAGGGTTTACATCTCACAATGAAGTGTATGAAGGAAGCAACAGCCAAGTTTAGATCTTCCATTAGAAAAACAGCTCTTTGACATTTCCAATGAAGATTTTTTATTTTCTTGATTATCAGGGTTGTGTAAATTTCGCTCTTTGCCTCATAACAGCTGACAATAAGACAATACTGGTGAGGGTAGAATAGTGGTCTGCAGGAAAGTAAATACGTAGTTGATGTTGCATCTTACCAATATTCTAGAATCACTGAAAATTAGATGTGTGATAAGAAAAAATAAGATAAGGTACCTAGTAAGTCTGCCATGCGGCTGAGAAGCTACAAGATGTCAAGACTCAAGATCACAATCTAAGATTGTAAATTGAATTAGCTAAATATCTCTAAAAGATTTGGCACATAAAGGAGTTTTTTATGCTCAAGAATTTTAGGTATTTCTCACAAGTCACTCTAATAAGAGGGTCTCATTTCCTAGTTTCTCATGTTTTTTTAGTTACTTCTGGCCCTTTGCACATTCCTTGTTGCTGAGCTTCTTTACCCATTGTCTGTCATGCCTTTCCATATATTGCTTCTAACAATTTAGGTACGTGCTTTGACTTAGTGTATGGTGGGCAGCATTCAACAACTATCACTGTGAGTAAGGTCACTCACGTCTTGCCTTGTCCAAGTCCCCCCCCCCCCCGGAAAGTAGGTGTCTGCTGCCTGTTCTTCTCAGCTTTGTGAAACCTCGCTCAGACCTTGTGACCAATAAGTCAATCACTAAGACTAGGACTAGAAATAGACCCTGCATTATTTGCTTATATAATCAATTCCTTTTCATAGAACTGCACTCTTCAGCAACGTCAAGAAGGTTGACCCTACAGAAAGCAGAATGCCAGTAAGCAATTGCTACGCAATAGATTATTCAAATCCCAACAATAACTTGTCATGATGGAAACGGTCGATATATGATCTAATAACTCTTTAACTGTCCTAAGCCTGTAAGTGAATCATAGAAAGGGGTAATGGCTTGTGGAAACCCTGGTGTTGGAAGTTGGAACCCCAGGGAATCGCTTGCTAAGTCCAACTAGTTCAGTTATGCAAGTCTGGGCTGGCAGGTTAGAGTTTCAGCGAAGCGAAAGGAAGTTACTTTACCAAGTCAATTCAATCAAGATTTCCTCATCTTTGCAGGTATATGGGGAACCTGCCTTACATAGAGATTTAATCCTCAACTACGGACATTTTCTGGGAGTGGCCTCCTTCTTACTTGACTAACAATTCAACTCCTTGACAATGATTAACTTTCTCAACAAGCTTCCATTTTTCTCCATAAGTCTGAGTAACCCAAAAAGTTTTAGGTATTCGAACAACTTTAGCCGAATCAGAAGAATAAAAAACACAGAACGACTTCACCTATCTTGGAAAATATTCAACGTTGAACTGCCAATGTCAAATCCAACTTTTTAATCTTTTTCCATAGCAGAAGTATTTCATAGAACTCTAGCCTAAACTCCTAAAGGCAACAACCAATCTCAAAGTTATCTCATTAAAGCATGGGCCATTGAGATACCCATAAGTTACACCGGCGAAGCAGCAAAGAGACTGTGTCCTCACATAAATCAACAAAAGGAATGATTTAAGTAGGAATCGAACTCTTTACAAGCAACAGTGTACATGGTCTTCCTAGGAGAATGGCATATTTTAACACGGATAGAACACACTTTAACCTTCCACATGGGAATATTGCCCCCTATCCACCAACTTCCAACAGACTCAAATAGGGAAGGGGGAGAAGAAAATAGAGTGTTAGCCTTCAACGATAACAAAAATCAACACCCAAGACAAATCTCCATTAACCAGACCAAGAAGCAATGTGCCAAAGTAAACACAGAGGAAACTAAAAATCTCCTGGTAATCAGTAGCAGAACAGTTACCTCATGATGCTTCCGAGAGGCTTGGTGTGTTATCCAATCAGAATCAGATTTTAAGACAGCATCACAAACTCGACAAACAGGCTTACCAACTTCATTATACCTGCGTTTGAGAAGGTAAACAGACAAATTAACATCGATAGTCGCTACAAGCATCGCCATTAAACCCGAGAACAAGTTCATAAAAGAACATTAAATACACACTATCAATCAGTTACTGCACCGAACACTTTCCCTTCCTTTACTATTGTTGTACCAAACAAAGCCTAAAAATAAATCTAAGTAGCAGTTGCATTAAAAGGGCATCGAAAAAACCAATCTTTCTGATGAACCAAAAAACCAATCCAAATAACAGACCAGCAAAACAAGATATTCCCGTCTTATCATATTGTTCAATGTTTCTAAATTAGGGTTTGTTCGAACCAAAAATTAAAATAAAATTGAATGAAAACAAAAAAGTATACCTCACAAGGGGCGAATCAATGCGGTTTTTCTGTTGTTTTTCGTTCAATTTAGCACGAAATAAAGCCTTCTTCTTATCTCGATCAGCCATTCTTAAGCTTCAATGAATTACCATAAATTAGTTGATAATGTGCACAGAAACCCTAGAATTTGAGAAATTGCAATATTTGCTTCCTCTTTCACCGCATAATATTAGAAAAGCATTACACTTTCAACTCTGCAAAATTGCAAATTTACTTGGATAAGAATTAAGGGTGCTGGAAATTTTCGAAATTTTGCAGGAGAAATTGCAAATTTGCAATTGTTTTTCCAAGACTTGAAGAGTTTGCGTAAAATCAGAAGACTGTGATTAAGTACGTACCGCGAGCTGGTAGGATTCCGGTGTGTTAGAACAGGAGTCGAGCGGGAAGTAACGAAGTATGCGCAGCCTTGCTGACTGCTGAGTTATATGGACCCGGCGAGTTCTGTACTTCAATTTGGAAATTAGACAAAAGTGCACAAATGTTTAAAAAATTTTTTTTTTACAAGTGCTAACTAAACAGAATTACTGGAAATGAGAAAAAAAAAATTAGATCTCGTGAAGCTCCAGTTGCGAGGTCATGAGCTAGATTCACACGCTCCCGCTCCACCTTAAGAACGATGCACCAAGATGAAACCTTACCTAGGGTCCTGATTTCTTCTAAGGTCCAACGAATCTGCATGTCCTGATAATCTTTTTCCACAAGCATTTGCACCAACTGCTGGGAGTCAGTTATAACTGTAATATTTTTCATATTAGCCTGTCGAGCCCATTTCATACCATTGAGGCAGGCCAAAGCTTTAGCTTGTAAAGGAGTTTCCATAGTTTCTGAGGAAGCCCCACCCATTACCAAATCACCAGTCCTTAGGCTATTCTCCCAAAACCAGCTCATATATACCTGCATTTTGATTGTTCTTATGCCAAGAGTGAAGGAAATAATGCCCTTGATCCAAGTATGCATTCAATGCTAAGTCTAATAAATGCGGTTCAGTATTAATTAATTATACAGGTTAATAATTCAGTGAGATCAAGTGAGTTGTATGCCTAGCTAGAGGCCGCTTCAGTTCAAGTGGAATTAATAATATTAATCCACAGCTTACTCTTGACTGAACCCGTAGGGTCACACAAATAGTACGTGAACGGATCAAGTATTTAAGTGAATTAAATACTCCATTTATGGATATTCGGAATCGGCGGATCTCGGTTCCAGTGGGAGCTGAAATCGTCAGAAGGCAAATTATGAATACTCCGGAAACGATGATATTGCCGAAAACGGAAATATGGATCGTAACGGAAATATAAATATAGATGTTGCCGGAAACGGAAACATGGTACGTATCGGAAAATATTATTGGAAATGGAAATATTGCCGGAATCGAAAATATTGCCGGAAACGAAAATATTACCGGAATCGGAAATATTAAATATTTGTTCGAAACGGAAATTAATTCCGGAATCGGAAATATTAAATATTATTTGAATCGGAAATGAATTCCGGAATCGGAAAACGAATCGGAAGCGCAACGTACGAAATAAACATCGGACGAGCTTGCTAGACGCAAGGCCCAACACGAAGCTAGGCCCGCGCCTAGAGAATCCTGCGCAAGCGTAGCAAGCGAGCAGCAGCAGCCCGCCAAGCAAGGCATGCCCAGCCAAGCACGGAGCAAGGCCAGGCACAGCCGAACAAGGCAAGGCCAGCAGCAGCAGCGCCCTTGCAATGGGCCGCGTGACTGCCTGTTGGGCCGAGCCGCGCGCACAGCACACCCCTTCGTGGGCTGTGCGTGTGTGTGTGTGTTTTCGGGCAACGCTACGAATCCTTAAACACTTAGGATTGTCCGATTAACTGTTTTCCTAAATCCACGAGAGTTAGTTGTTTGATTAAACACTTAATTCAAAGGATTAATTTTAATAGAATTCTAAACGAATTAGTAAATTGAATCCTAGGGGAAATTTAAGTCCGATATTTCCTCCCTATAAATAGGTGATACATAATCAGAATTTATAATACATCAATCACAAGTATTCATATAGTTTAAGATTAAACTAACTTAATAATTTGCCAATATAATTAAGTTTCGAATAACATAAAATCTTAGACTATATTCTAGTTAATTGAATCTAAGGCGGATCCGAACGTGTTGTGGACTATCTACGGAGGGACGACACTTGGAGTCCTAAACTTGTTTTTGTTCGGTTCGGGAGCAGCTAGGGAAGGCACGCGTCACATGTATGTATCCTAGATTATGCTAATTGACTATGTGGCAATTAATTTGGATTCATGGCTTTATGGTTTTTCCGCATGAAATATATGTTTTATATTTGTCATAACCTAACAAAGAGTCATCCACCCGAATCTTCGTTGTTGGACCCTCGATGCCACTGAGGGTAAAAATAGCTCTGAAAAAACCTGGTGGAATATGTGGCTCATCTTCTGGTGGATGAAGAAACTGCAGTGAAGTACCAATGTTGCTAACAAAACCTTGTGGTTATCCACACCTTCCTTGATCAAAGCAATCACAGAAGATGATGTTGTTAACTCGTTATGAAAACGCGATTGTTTCTGGACAACCAAAGTGCCCATAAAGTAATAAAATAGATAATCATGGCGTTGTTTTCCATCCTGCCGTTGAAATAGGAAGATATAGAACATAAACCTATCCACGAAGAAAATAGTTTCATTGAATTCTGAATGGATTACAAGTAATACATCCCTCCAAACTATGTTTTTTGGGTTATGAAAGAAAGAAAAAACAAAGCGGACAAGGTACAACGGTCAATTTTTAGTTTTGGTTTTGTGAAATTCTTTAGAGCGATTTCCGGCAATATTGTAAAAAAATGTCAAAATTCTCAAAATAAGCCTCATTTTTTAAGAATTCTCAATCTATCGTCCACTTCATCAACAAAACCGATCTAAATTTTGTTTTGCGAGTGAGTGTTATATCGTCAACTAAATTAGCGGTGTAGACCCAGTAAATTTATGAGATATAAATCGCCAATTCAAGTGACGATGTATCACTTTTTATTGGTTTTAGTTACTCTTTCTCATTCTCCCGTTTGCATAATCGTGAAACATAATTTCAAAAAGAAAAGGCAAACTCACCCATTGAGATGGAGATGTTTCCTGGCAAAATCGCCAATTCAAATGGAGATGATGTCTAGCAACATCGCCAATTCAATTGGCGACTTTGCCTTATAACGTCGCCAATTCAATAGGTGATTTATCTCTTAACCAGAAAATATATATATATATTCTTTTTTACGTCAATGTTGACGTGGACGGTAAATTGGGAATTAATCGAAAATGTGGCATATTTTGAAAATTTCGACATCCTTAAGCATTATTGCCGAAAATCGCTCACTTATTTATTACTCCGCATAATAGGAAAACTTGACTAAGATAATCCCAACTTTTTGAAAGTTTGTTTTTATTCATCCCAACTATGATTTTTTTTTTTTTAATAATTCCAACTCTCGAACTCATCCGCTTTTAACAAGCACACGTGACCGATAACCGGATGAAATTGTCAATATTTCCAGTCATTGAGTTGGGAAAGTTAGTTACCTTCTTAAAATTTGTCAACGTAAATCAATACTTAGTATTTAAAAAGATAACCATCTCTATTTTAAAGACACGTAAGCAACACCGTTATGAAGACATGTGGCGGACACATTAGCATCACCATCTCCCCTGTTACCTTCTCGTGAGCATTCAATCGTTCCTCTCTAATTAAACCTTCAGTTAAAACTTCATTCAAACTCGATTCAATTAAACCTTTAACTCAATCCTTTAATCTACTCTCATTAACTCTACCGTTATAATTTAATTCCCAATTTCCGGTAGAACTTCAACCAATCCCGCCATCTTCTCTCTTCCCCCAATATTATTCAATATAATTAATTCAATCCCTTAACTTTCTCCTCCGCAATTAGCAACTCAGTAGTTTCAATTTATACTATCATTCACTAACTATTTATAGTTGAGACAATTTAGTTGTGAAATTCATATCCCCAAGTATCCAACCTTTCCAAATACCACTTATGAAGGCTTAACACCATCGCTGTTAGAATCAAAAGAAAGCAATAAGCATTATTGCACGTGCAAATTAACTATCAATCCACGATTTCGATCAAATCCAATATATTTACATACAACACAAACTACCAAAATATCTTGCACAGCCATATCAAATTGTAATAGAATGTGTGACACTGTGGGTTAGGCGGTAGAAAATCAGGAGATGAATAATAATTATCAGATGATTTTACAGATAGTTTGTTGTAGAATGTGAGAGTTCAGGCAGTAGAATGTGAGAAATGAAAATTAATTTGTGGTTTACAGTGGAGAGGAAGAACAATGAACAGAGAGTGATCGGATAGAGCATGAAAGTGAGTGGAGGGAGTATTCTAATTTTTTAGAGTTTTTTTTTTTTTTTTTTTCACTTTTTTGTAACTAGTACCCGGGCCGCGAGCTACTGCGCGCAGATGCCCGCCAAAATAAGCGATGGTTTTTGATTTGCAAAATCAAACACACTAGAAACAAAAAAAAAAATCAAGAAAAGTATACAAGGATTGGTATCTAAACTTTTCGTAAAATGGTTTTAATTTCTACATTATCATTGCTCTTGGTCTTGTTCTTGTTTTGAAAGAATATGATGTTTAAGCATACAACCAGTATAACAAGCTATGACTCCAGAATCAAACTCATCATACAACTCTTTAGTCATAATTGTATAGTCATAGAAGAACGTATGCAGGGTTGCATAAGCATCTAATTAAACAGAAGTTATAATTAACTGGAATATTATAATTGTGTACAATCATATTCTTATGACTTTGTCTTTCACTTGCTACGATCGAGCTTCATGAACCGAAAACTTACAGAAGTATAATAATAAAAGAAGTAAAGATCAAACGATGGCATTGGATTTATACCGTGCAACAAAATTATCCTCCCTTGGTGCCTTGGTGGTGAAACTGGCGACATATCTCCCTTTAACATAAGAACATCATCAGCAGGAATATCTACAACTTCCGTGCCATCCACTTCACTTCCTAGTTGACCTTGTATGGTTAAAAATCTTTCAGCACCTCATTCATTGGCGACCTCATTTCTTTTGTACTCTGCAAGCACTGAATGGTGTAGACACCTACTTTTGTCCCCATTTCCGCAAGGGAAAGGTTCGATGATGAAAGCATAAAAACTCCACTTGACAACGCATCTCCTATAAAATAAACGAATCTCGATTCCCCATTTCATTTCACCCGAAACCTTCTATTTATGGAAACCTGCTAAAAATAGTAACTGCCGTAAAAGGTAGCGTCTAAAAGTGGCAAATCATAAAAGATAGAAACCTGTCAGAATTAGGCATTGCACTCCAACATAAATCCTAAATGAGATAGAAAACCGCGAGAATCCTATTCCTAATAGGATTCGGAAATAAGAGTTACGTATTAATTAAAATCCTAACGAACCTAGAGTTCGTAACGGGCCCAGACGCATTCCGTCATAAAATTGATACGCGCTAAAAGACTCGAATTAATCTCAAACTCTACGGATTTTAGGAATCCGAATCTGACTAAACAAAACTACCCAGACCCTATTTTCAACGCCTGGCTCTGGGCGCCGAAATCTTCGGCGCCCAGGCCTGGGCGCTGAAAATACCTGGGTACGTCTCTTTTCCTAATTCTTTGTGGATTAGAACTCTGCAATTCTATTTTTCCACGAACTCTTCCCTATAAATAGGCCCCTAATTTCGACGTGAAAGGACACACAACAACACATAATTATATTCTGAGTATTGACTCCAACCCTTAGCCTAAGCCTCTCGCTGCGAAATTGTTCACGCGTTCTGTCGCAATCGATCCATAAATCGAACAGAACGTATCCTGTCCCATAATTGAGATTCGTTAAATAAAAAGGAGAAACAGCAAAGTCAAAGTGGTTAGTTTTCTGAGAACCGTGACGCACCTCTCAAAGGTGCGTCGTAATGTGTCCCTTTTCGATGATTTAACTGTTTTCCTCGCCCTTTTTATGAACTGTTAAACTAACCTAATTTGATTGTTCTATCACGCCTAACAAATATAATATTTTTGGGAAATCGGATTATCATGCTAGGTCCCTTAATGCTAGTTAAATCAGATAATCACGATCGAATTAGTATTATATGTTGCATATTGCTAAAATCAACTCAGATTAGTTGAATAGTTAACGCATGTCCCTTCAATTATTTATGCTGAGCTAGTAAGGATATCCTGCCTCTGGAGTTATCGACGAGCGAATTACTCCTCTCGGTAGTTACAGTCCTCCGAACCCTCAATCTCTACCTTGCGGGTGTATATTGAGAGATCCCTACACCAGGGATCACAAGGGAACCTACGGCCGTCGTGGTCAAACATAATTGCACTCCCTTTATGTCACGATAACCGGGTTTTGTCAGTTTTTCTCATTGTCGTTAAAAATTGAATGGCGACTCCTATATTACTAGTCAATTGGGTGTATACTCACAGGAAATCCAATTACACTTGATTGAATAAAAAGAATCGTCACACCCACGAGGGACAAGGTCACACATTAGCCTCGCGCTTTTTCGACCCCCTCACAAATGGCCACTGCTACGACGGTTATTTCAATATTTGCTTCACAATTAGACTGGAACCAAAGAGAAGGATCAACAAAATTCCTGCAAGAAATTTT
Organism: Spinacia oleracea; assembly: GCF_020520425.1. Taxonomy (NCBI): domain Eukaryota; kingdom Viridiplantae; phylum Streptophyta; class Magnoliopsida; order Caryophyllales; family Amaranthaceae; genus Spinacia; species Spinacia oleracea. Next base: position 13,783,527 of record NC_079489.1, on the reverse strand, counting down.
GGATTGTACTAATTGCCATAGTAGCCAGGTTAATCTCAAATGAGTTGTCTGCACCCAAACACTACGAGGTATCAAACCACACACACAACGATATAGCACCCAAACACTCCTACGATGTACTAAGCACCCAATCTAAATACACATCTAATTAACATATACAGTTATGAAAATAAATAATCCATTACAATCTTTAGTGAAGACTATTGTTTACCGCTAGTCCATATTTCCACTACGTTGAAAATGATAAGAATGGGCAAATGTCACAAAAGATACTCAAGATCATAGTAAAAATCATAATTACAAAACCAAACACCGTCATTACACATGGAGCTATTATAGCTAACAAGGAGGCAGTACATTATGTTAGGCCACATATGACCTTTAAGCAGCAATTTGTCGCCACGAAGCATGTAAACTTTCATGATCTCCAAGCCATCTGGCCATGCGGGGCACACAAATCCTCATCCATCAGGTCCTCTCCCTTATATATGTCAACCAGTAAGCTTAAGTAAAGACGAATATCTTCGCCATCAGCATCGTCCCCGGGTTTTGGGTCGGATACACAACCATCAAACACAATAGCCTCAATTTTGATATCTTCTTTTTCATGAAACTTGCATCGGAGCCTTACAAATTGCTCACATGGGCAGTTTTCAACAGAAAATATATTGGAACTTGCGGGAGGCTGCATATTCGGATAAAAAAAGGTTACATAAGATTAAAAAGCTAAATACCAGCCAACTACTTTCAACAACTGTGATAATGGAAAGAGGGTGAGTGTACAGTTGGATATGTAAGGAAAAGGTAAAGGCTTTAAGGACTAATGTTCCCCAGGATTTCCAACTTATGGGTGAAATGCTATTTCATAAACTGGTTCATGATTTATTTTTTAGTTTAAACTTTCAACCCAAATTATATGTGAAAGTTATTCCGATAAAAATCCGTCAACATTCAACATTAATCTCCATTTTTTTTGAAGCCACATTATTCTCCTAAGTCCTAATACATCATTTGTCAAATTTGCTATCATCAGTCGTCATTTGTCAACCCCAATCACAGTTATGCAGTGCGACAACATTGCCATATTGATAACATAGCAACTATACTTCTAAATGTCGACTCTGCAAGACAAAAAAAATAGCTTCTCAAAACAAGAAACTTTATAAATAATACCAGGATGCAAAACAACAACATATCTAAGTCATTGTAATACAAGTCTACTTTACTATCACATCTTTGTTGTAGGAGAGTCTAACCTGTGAAGCCACCTTCATTATGAATATGGGTGATCTAGGAACTTCACCCTGGACTGCTTGAACATCCCCCTTAATTACTTCGTCGTCGTTATGAACCTAAAAAGGAAAAAGCCCATGTGTCTGCATTAAATTCCGTGGGAAGGGCAGTAGTTGAAAATGTATCAGGGGACTTTAAGTCTTTAACTATTACTATTTCTAGTCATTTTCTCATAATTAAGTCTACATATACATCCATTTTAAAAGACTTGAAAAACCGAGAAGTTGCTACTTGTCTCTCTATTGTACATCATCACCAAGAGCGAACACACCTTTCTTATTCCTTTCCCTCCACCACCCCAAGAAGCCTTAATCATAGCAGGATATAACCAACAATTTGGTAGCTAGAAATTTCTTCCTATGTGGTAAAAAGATAGGCTGTATTATATATGTCATAAGAAATTGTATCTAGGCAACTCTCTGCAGGAAGTCTTACGGTCTTACCTAAAAGATAGAGATTCATGTGATGACCAAACTCCCAACAATTAGAAAATTTGTGAAGACTGTAAGAAACATGATACATACATGAGAATCACTCGATGGAAGAGTCAGATATCTGCAGCTTGAGCAATCTAGTATGAACCAATTTTATCTCCAAGAGCGGTCATAGATACAGCATGGGGTCCTAGAAATACAATCCTCTTCGCAGTAAGTGCATTTTGCAGCTCAGGTATCTCGAACGTGTGACCCCAACCAGGCCAAACAACGTCAACATGTGTGACTTCTGCCATCTGAGAGAATACAGAAAAGATAAAAGTTCTACTCACAAACTTTGACCATCGTTTCCTAAATTCCATGTTTTTAAAGTAAGTTTTTCACTTGACAAACAAACATTTATCATATTAAAGTGAACCAAACATAATAATCAGTGGTCAAGAATTTTCATTTTTCTTAAAACTTGACTAATGTCTATTTTCATAATACATAATTTATTAGAAATTATTATGAGAAACTCCACATAGAATATGGACTTTCTAGAAAAAAGAAAGAAAGAAGAGATATACAATCTAAATTGTCAAATATCACACAAAGCATAATCTTTCTCATGGATGAACAACAGTTTAAATAGTACACAATAATCTATTAACTCAACTCTAATAACGTAACCTAACTCTACACATATTAGGATAATAATGTTAGTAGTATAATGTAACTCTAACTCTATCTCAACATAACCCAGTAACCCAGAAATCATTAAAATTGAAGGTATTGACATACCGGATTTCAATAACCACATACCACATACCACATACCACATACTAAAGCATGAGCAAAACTAAGTTGAAATTCGATGAAAAAAGAACAACCCAAATCTAACCCCTAAACCCAGAAATCATTGATATTGAAGGTGCAACTACAATTGACATACCATATTTAAATCACCCTAAACCCTAACTCTACACATATAAGGATAATTAATCATGTTAGTAGTATAATGTAACTCTAACTCTATCTCAACATAACCCCTAAACCCATCAATCATTAAAATCGAAGGTATTGACATACAAAATTTCAATCACCAAATACCACATATGAGTGAAATTAAGTTGAAATTCAATTCAATAACACAAGAACAACCCTAATCTAACCCTTAAACCCATAAATCATTAATATCGGAGGTGCAACTACAATTGACATACCAGATTTCAATCATCACATACTACATACTAAATCATGAGCAAAATTAACTTGAAATTCGATCACAATATGTAATTCGCACCTAGATTCGCTTACCTAAATGGAAGATTTGTCTCCTTCCACACGTCTGACGGCTCTCCTTCGACTGGCTGTCAGAAATATGGAAGGAGACAAATCTTCCAATGTGTCCTTCAAGTAGTAAAAACGCCATTAAATAGAAAGAAGAAAGATCATAGATGATAGATGGTGAATAAGAACAAACCCTTGCAGAAACCGAATGAATGGATTCAGAGGGGAGAGAAAGACGTATCACGGTGAGGGAGAAATAAAGGTGCAGAAAGGTGGAGGAAAAATCCACCGTGAAGAAAAAGTGGAGGAAGAAGCCACAGTTAAGAAAGGAAGGTAGTCATAACTGAATGTTGTAGAAAGGAAATGCTAGCTGGAACCATGGGAGCAATTGAGTCAGCAATAAATAAGGGCATTTTTGCCTTCACACTATTCTTAAGAGAAATGTTATTTTTTTGTGCAGGTTTTTAAGGGTGTTATGGGTATTAATGAAAAAATTATTTGCCATCTTTTGGATTTTTAAAGGGTAGAGATTTGTTTTTATAATAATGGATCTCCTTTTCTTTTTCTTAATAGCAACGTTTGATGTTTCACACTTCACAGTAATGTATAGATTTAACCAATAATATCTTGAGTTGGAGGTACAATACAAATTAGCTATTAGTATGCATTAATTCAAATGAGATACCGGTCTAATGGTAAAGACGGAGGGAATGTGCACGATAATCTCAGGTTTATTTCTCCTCCTCCAATTGTAATTTGTATTGTTTTTGTGCTCATCACACACTCTAAAGAAAATTATTAATCCGTTGCTCGATCATTTTATTTACTGTTTTAAATATTACTACCTATTAATTTAATGTAACGTTTACCAGTTATTGAAGGAAATAATGCCCTTGGTCCAAGTATGCATTCAATGTTAAGTCTAATAAATGCGGTTCAGTATTAATTAATTATACAAGTTGATAATTCAGTGAGATCAAGTGAACTGTATGCCTAGCTAGAGGCCGCTTCAGTTCAAGTGGAATTAATAATATTAATCCACAGCTTACTCTTGACTGAACCCATAGGGTCACACAAATAGTACGTGAACGGGTCAAGTATTTAAGTGAATTAAATACTCCATTTATGGATATTCGGAATAGACGGATCTCGGTTCCAGTGGGAGCTGAAATATATCGTCAAAAGGCAAATTATGAATACTCCGGAAACGATGATATTGCCGAAAACGGAAATATGGATCGTATCGGAAATATAAATATTATCCAAGTCGTAGATGTTGCCGGAAACGGAAACATGGTACGTATCGGAAAATATTATTGGAAATGGAAATATTTCCGGAATCGGAAAAATTGTCGGAAACATAAATGTTGTCGGAATCGGAAATATTATCGGAATCAGAAATAAATTCCGGAATCGGAAATATTAAATATTTGTTCGAAACGGAAATTATTTCCGGAATCGGAAATATTTAATATTGTTCGAATCGGAAATGAATTCCGGAATCGGAAAATTAATCGAAAGCGCGTCGTACGAAATAAACATCGGACGAGCTTGCTAGACGCAAGGCCCAACACAAAGCTAGGCCCGCGCCTAGCGAAGCCCGCTCAAGCGCAGTAGGCGAGCAAGCAGCCCGCCAAGCATGCAAGGCCCAGCCAAGCAACGAAGCAAGGTCAGGCCCAGCAAGCGGCAAGGCCAGCAGGCTGGCGCGCCCTTCGTGGGCCGCGTACCAGCTGCTGGGCCGAGCTAACCTACCGCGCGCGCGAGCAGGCCCCTTGCGGGCTGTTCGTGTGTGTCGTTGTGTTCGTGCGTGTTTCGAATCCTTAAGTGTTTAGGATTTATCCGATTAGAATATTTTTCTGAAACTACTAGAATTAGTTGTTATGCAAAACACTAAAACTAATAGATTTAATTTGAATCTAATTCTAATAGAATTAGATAAGTTGAATCCTAGTAGGTTTCTAGTTCCGATAATCCTACCCTATAAATAGGTGATGGCAATCACAAATTATAATACATCAATTCAAGTATTCATATAGTTTTAAGTTAAAAACTAAAGTTAATAATTTGCCACACAATTATAAACGAATAACATAATACCTTAGGCTAAATTCTAGTTAATTGAATCTAAGGCGGATCCGAACGTGTTGTGGACTATCTACAGAGGGACTACACTTGGAGTCCTAAACTTGTTCTTGTTCGGTTTGGGAGCAGCTAGGGAAGGCAAGCTTCGAATGTATGCATCCTAAATTATGCTAATTGTTATGTGGCAATTAATTTGGATTCCTGGCTTTATGGCTTTTCCGCATGAAATATATGTTTTATATTTGTCATAACCTAACAGTTATGCACAAGACGTCTCCAATATTGTAAGTTTGTAACTTTTCCACACCCCCTATAACAATGCTTGGTATAACTTTACTTTCTTACAAGAATTCACATTTTCCTTATTACTAGCCCGTTTGTTGAACGGGCCATAAAACTAGTTTTCCTTAAAAACAATAAAAAAATCACGTCATGAACCATCAACATACCCATCCCAAATTAAATTATGCACCTGACATGTGTCACTCCCCCTCTCGCACCTTCTATCTCCTTGTTGTTACACCACATCAAACTTTCACCCAAAATCAGTTGTATTCCATTCGTTACGAGCTGACGGCATACTTAATTCATCAATTACCACAAATTAACCTACATTATTGTTAATTGCAACTAAGATTAGTAAAAAAAAATTAAACTTTTAACGATACCAATTGAAATAAGTAATCGGTTTTTTTTTATTATATTTGTAAATTAAAATAAGTAGCAACCTATCACATAGGATATATAATGGGTTGTTTACCTGCTGGACCTATTAAAAGCAAATGGATTTTTTTTTCCGACATGTCAAACTTCAATTCATAAACGAAAGAAAAAAAATAGTTCACACATTAATTAAGAAGAAAAGAACACCTAAATTTATCATGTGAAAAGTATATGCTACCTCTGTTTTTTATTGGTTTAAGAAATCGCATTTCTATTGCAAGTATATGCTATCCATCAGAGTAGGAAGCCAAAGAATCGCAAGAAACTAAGAAAATGATTGAGATTCTCAACTTGTGTCTCATTAGTTTAATTAATTTGTTTTATATTATTAGAACATATGGTATTTACGATGGTTTTTAATATTGGTTTAAGAGGTAAACATAATTGGCGAAAATTAACGGGTGAAATATCTTTGAGATACCCATCAACGAAACATTTGGCAGTGTAACAAAAAAATTTAATTGCTTTAGTTCCGTTATTTAAGAGGTGTTGCTACTCATCCATGAACCCATAACCTCTCATATGTTAATGCTAAGTTTTATCCATTACTCCAACGATACAATTTGTGTCTCTGAAACAATTAAAAATGAGAAAAAAAAAATCTTTTGAATATATAAAAATTTAATGCCTCAAATTTATGTACTACGTATTTGTGTAACAATTTATGATAACAATTTGTTTCTTAATTTTTATTCTTTTACTAATCAAATTATATCTTTTCTAGAAATTTATTTATTAAACCAAAAAACATTAAATTAACAGAGAAATAAATAGAAAAGAAAAATAATGTTGCACTTTCTTTTAGCTAATTATCAAATGTGTTTTTTTTCCTCTAAAATGTATTTCGACTTTGTAACTTATTATACAATTGCAACCTAAAAGTTTTTATAAGTAAAGTAGTACCAAAAAAAAAATATAGTTTACACAAATAAAGAAAATTTCTCAAAAACTTAGATCACCGATTGTTGGCTAACCAACTTAATCCTAAAACTGCATATATAATGAAATTCATATTATTCTCAAACTGCATATATATAAAGAAATTTATAAGTAAATTTGAAATGAATAAAAAAAATCAAACCATATGCAACACTCCGTGGCATCACCTGAGCCACTAACTAGTTGAATTCTATTTTCTAATGGCTTTCTTTAATACACAAACATCAAAACATAAATAATAATATATTAACTAATTATTTATAATTTAATGATTATTTTATAAATATATAGTCCAATTAATTGCCGAATTTCAATTGGATGATGAGGATTTAAGGACAAAATCTCATCTTTTGGTCAAAAACAAACTAAATTCATATGGTCAAACGACATGTTGGTGAGTTCCGGCTACGTTTATTGCAACAATGACGAAATTAGTTAGGGAAAAAAAAATTAGTTACCAAATGGTGGTTGAATTCAGTCATATAACCATCCGTGTACGGGATCAAAGCATAAGTGGACATGCCCTATGAACCGAATAAGTCTTTTCACTCTTTTTTAATTATCATTGTTCCGTCATGTTCCCTTAACTACTTCATGGGTATATTGAACCTAAGAATATTAGAACCCCGTAAACAAGGTAAAGATATATTTTTAAAAAAAATATATGTTAACATTTCTTTTCCAATAAAAAACAATGATATAAAAAATTTATATCAGTATAATATTCAAATCTGAAAAATTGAAAATTATCTAATAAAGTCTTGAGATTTTTGATAAATCGAGCAATTTATTTTCAGTTAAGGAGTTTTTTTTTTTTTTTTTGCTACAAAATATACATTTTTCAATATTAGTGTAACATTTGTATTTCATATAATGTTTTTATTACTAATAAATCAAATTACTCTAAGATTTAGTTTTAAATTGGCTTACTTGAGGTCTTCAATTACATGAAACCATTTACGAAGTTACATAAAATCATTTACGAAATACATACAAAAAAAAAAAATCAACTATAAATGCAAGTATAAAAATTTTAAAATAATATTTTAGTTAAAAATATTTATCTTAAACAAATTGTCACTAATGAAATCTTAATATAATTTTTTTTATTGTTTTGCTTCATACTAGTATTAAGTAAGATTAAATATCTAATTAAATAAAAAAATCAACATCGACCCTAGCCAATAACAAGTCATTTAATTATAAATTTAGTTCATTTCACTTCATATTTTTAATTGTTATTGGGTTACTGAGAGAAACTTGGGTGCTTTTGCGCAAAAACTTTGGTATTCCTCAGAGAGTACGATAACATGTCGATTAAAATCAAGTAAAATCCAATTTAAGAATAAAATGTAATTATTTATGTATCGTAGTATTGATAATAATTAATAATGTATCTTAATTGCAGATAGGATTTGTTAAAACGTCAAGCCCCAAATTTACCAAAAAAATCAAGTCAAGAATTGAAACTACCTCAGAAAGGAAAAAAGCCAAGAAACTACCTCAGAGTAGGAATGAAGCCAAAAAACTACTTCGGCATGTCAAGGTTCAATTCGTAAACGAAAAGAAAAAAAATAGTTCGCACATTAATTAAGAAAAAAAGAATACATAAATTTATCATATGAAAAGTATATGCCACCTCCATTTTTTTTATTGGTTACACTTTAATTTTTGTTGTTAAAAATCGTAAATTCTCGTTATTACAAATATCAAATAATACTCTTGACATGTTGTCGATTCCTATCAATATGCGTTTTCAAAATATCAAAAAATAAAATTCATATGTAATTTGATATATTAACGGTCAAACGTGTACATTGGAGACCATTAAACAAAGTATAACCATATAAAAACGGAGGGAATAGTTAGGTTCACAATATATACGCAGTACTTCGTATATAAAAAAAATCTCCACGCTTTCGTAATTTTATGATGCCTACAAATATGCTTTAGAAAAATTTGTTTTGCACATAATGTTTCATACGAAGTACTACATTTTAAGCAAACAACTACCTTAAAATGAGTTTTAGTATGGAAAAAAAAAACAATGTACTGTTGTTATTTGCCAAAAAAAAAAAAAAAAAACAATGTACTTTTGTTTATGAATATTTCCATTCTCTTAAAATCAGTACACATCACAAAACATTACTTTTGACATGGCATAATTATCAGAAATTAACAACAGAAACTTCCCTATTGATGATTACACAATATAGTCCTCAATTGTCTACAAAGTTACACATACTCCTAATTACACCATGATTACCAGTTAAAACTCCTGCATATGACAACTTTAAAAAAGCGGAAGTAAATTCTTGAAAGAAATCGTCGTCATTAGCAGCAAAATGCTCCACAATTCCTGCAGTTTTAATGTTTAGGGGTAACTCTGCATCAATCCTTAGCACACCTCGGCGCTGCAAGGAGTTCTGGTAATACAAATTGTCAAATATAAATGTTGAAGGATCATTAAACACAAAACTTGTATTCTGAGATAAGGGTGTAAACTCAGGACAACTGAATTTCAGGAGTGCTTCAAATCTGGGATCCATGCTGCTTGCTTTGGCGTTAGATGGCATGTACAATCGGTCCATGATGTTTAAGCAATGTGTGATTCCTAAAGTATGTGACCCTGCAATCATAACTTTGTAGTTATATTATATGTTGAACAATTGATAAAACTTTTACTTATTTTGTTGAAGCAAACCAGGCCAGAAAATGTATACCCATAATAGCAACTGTTTCCTGGGTAGTCATCCCAAGCTTGGCAAAAAGGCTAAGGGTATCATCAACTCCAATATCAGATGAAGGGAGGGAAGCATCAGCAACTTCAGAGCTTGAAGCAGAGAGTGAATCTCTCCTACCTAAAGGAACTTTGATCCTTGGACCCCCGGAAATAGCCACTGATTCTCTTGCAGCCAACACTATAATGTCAGCACAAGAGACTTGTCCAGGACATTCTATTTCAAGCCTTGATTTTATTTGATTAATCAATTCCCTCTTTCGAATACCAAAGTTCTTTTTTGCTCCCAACTCTGATGGCTTTGAGGGGGCCGAGTCTGAAACATCGATCAGAATCGATGCATCACAACCCTGCACAAAAGAAATATAAACATTTGTGTTAGATAACCTCATGCATGCCAAGCTGTATAGTGCATGCAAACTTGAAAAAGTATACCTTGGACATAAATGTATTCATAATAAACCTCTATAAGTGAAGCTTAAGGAGGAATAATATACATGTAAGAACCTATGAAGCAATAACCTTGACAAACAGAAAGAGTGTTAAAGTATCCTTAAAAGTAGAACAAAGATAGATAGTAGAATCAGGTTTAGTAATGTATCGAACAAAACTGTTGAAAAGTAACACAGTTACAAGTATGGCCTTGTTACTGAATTCGAGGGAAGGAAGACAGAAGACAGAGAGAAAGAGTACCTGAACTTGGCAGTCATGGAACATGAGCCTAAGCAGAGCAGGTGCAGTAGTGGGATCAGTAATAAAGACAGGATTAAGGGCAGCTCTTACAGTATCTTCGAGTTGAGGGCAAGTTTTGTCATAAAAGTTATAAGAAAGACCTTTAGGAACAGGATTGGTAGCACTAGCTGCATAAACAAGAATGATTAGAATAAATGGTAGGATAACTTCACCCATATTATTCCTAGGTTTGCACTAACTTAGTCCAAATTTCAGGAGTGGACTGTTAGGTTGGGATTAGATATGGGGTTTGGGGGTGTATTTATAACCCCAGAAGATGCAAAAAGTAAAGGGATTGACTTTCAGAAAAAAATGGAATGACATTATTTTACGGTTAGTTGTTCTAGGTTAAAACCATAGTTTAGTTATCTTCCTTAATCTTGTCCTAGGTTCAATACAGTAGAAAATCCTATTTCTTGTATTCAGTTAGGACAATATTTATTCAAACAAACTTGTCAATTGTTCTAACCAATTTGATGTGCACGTTTCAATACAATATATAGGCTACAGGTTATGCACGGACCATTTGCATTAAGTAATATTAGTCCTATATGTACGCGGTTAAATCAATTCCATATCATTCATACAACTTTGAAATAAGTTCTAATAACATGTACGGAGTATTAGCTAGCATAAACTACATGCATGTCTAGTACGAAGTACTTGTAATGTAACAACAAAAAGTAATAAAATTTATTCTAGTTACACAGCTGTTGATTATACTATTTATTCATGAGACAGGGCGGTTTGAGAATAATTATTTAAATGCAAAATTCTTAAAACACCCGAGAAATGTTAACCCCATATTTGAATTTGTCTTAAACACCACCACACATATTATACATCCGAGTGTATCTAGCATGGCTGTCATTTCATATTGCTCAAATAAAGGGATGAAGTACCTTTCCCCTTCTGGAGATAAATGCTGTAAATTTCCTTTGATTACATGTACATGCAGTACATTTGTAAACCTGCCACATGATCTGAAGAAATCTGATATACATTTCTTACCAAAATTACATCACAATAATATAATGTTAGACAATTGAAAGCAGAAATAACAGTAGGTAATGCATACTATCTTAAGAAAAGCTGACATTTCTAATGGAACCACATCCTTTCTCTTTTACCAAGTATTTTACTCCATCCGTCCCAATTTAATCGCCGCACCAAGAGAGAGTAATAAAATATTAGTGGGTCTATACCAAAAAAGGGAGTGTGACAATTAAGTTGGGACGGACATAAAAGAAAAGTGTGACGATTAAATTTGGAAGGAGGCCGGGAGTATAATGCAAGAAATGTTTTTATGGTAAATATTACTAATAACATCTGTAACATTAATATTAGTTGCAGACATCAGAGACTCAACAATATATTAATCTAGCATTACCCAAATAAGCTATTTCTAACTATCTGCCTTCTGTTTTTTCCTTGTTTCTTTGTGGTTTAATTTAATTTTTAGTCTTCCTTACGACATTATTCTTAAGGACATTCTGTAGTATTGAAAATCCGAATCTGTAACGAAATTATGCTACTTTAAACATACGATGGGCAAAACTTATATGAGACAATCTCAAGATAATTAATTTGAGATCAAGATGACTTTCTTTTAGTTATTCTAAAGGGGGAGATGTCCGGAGTATTACTTTACGACATCTCACTAGTCACAAGTTCACCACACATTATTATGAAGCGGTCTCTCACCAGAGACTTGATCAAAATGATAAAACATCATGCTTAATAATCAGCTCACTATTTTCAGGAAAAATCAAAATAGCAAATCATTCAGTTCTTTTCACCTCACTAGTTTAAACTATGTGTCAATAAAATTATCTTACATAATACTTTACGTTGTATTCAGCCTTAACCAAACAAGCTCTTTGCGGTAAGAAGATCAGAAAAAATAATATTATTACACAACGGAAGCATGTAAGAGCAGTCAGTATACAGTAAATATTGTTTTTCAACACATTGAACAAAGCAACCAGTCAATGACATAGTTTAAATTTTCTCCCACGAATCATGTTACTAATGCCAGTGCAAACATTCCGAAATCTGAGCAAATAAATCATAAAAGAAATCCAGAATGGCTAAAATTCATTTATCACAAACCACAGCTAAGAATCAATCACCTCTTTCTGGTAACAAACAGTATGACTATAAAAGGGTTGGTATGTCTGTCAAATACTACTTTATGTGGTATACTGCTCCTTCATTTTTTTTCATTTCAACCATGCAATTTATTAACTGACCATTTCCCTAAATGTAAGACATAAATATGGATCTATGACTGTTAGTACTACAACTAAGCAGAAGGGAACTACACAATTCTCTCTTAGTGGTCCTCAAAAGTTCTTCCCTCTATCACTATTCCCATGTTTTCAAGAGGTTTCCTTAGATGGTAAAAACATGACCCACAGTAGCCTTTCAGCAGAAAAAAAAATGTAAACTCTGTTCTCTTCAAATTACCATAATACCATTAATAGCTGAATGGAGTGATAACTGAAAAGGACTTCTAACAACTAAATTACAATTTTGGATCAGTAATTACAACATTCTGTATTCTTACTTCCTAAAATAGGGCACAGAGATTTTCCTAAGGAACGAGAATCTGTAATCAGCCAAATACTACAAAGCGAATATGTGTGCAACTGTTTTCTTCAGACTTTGTAAATGTGAGGTGAAAAACAAGATGAAGCATCATAGAAAGTCTAATATTCTACGGAAGATCAGAGCTCCTTTTTTTATGAAACTCGGGAAAAAATGTCTGCATCTGATTATGTTAAGTTCATCCAATAACAAAAATATATACGACCAAAACATATATATATATATATATATATATATATATATATATATATATATATATAGCAAAATATAAGGTTAGCATGTTAACCATATGCATATTAATGTCTGGTCACGAGTAATCAAAAAGATTATGCCACATGAGAGTACGCAGGATACAAAGTCGTTCAGCAAGTATATTGTACAAGGAAAGGAGCCGGTTTCATTCTATTTAGAAGATGAATAGTAAATAACTAAATAAGTAATAACACAAAAAAGTCCACAGATGTCCAAAAGGCCAAAACTACAACTCTTATATCTATAATATTACACCCAAAATCTGGATAAGGGAGGATAACCCATTTTGTAAAATGTCTGTAAGCAGAAGTTTCTAGGTAAATGACTAAATTGCGCACCTGGATTAGATGATATCACTATGTGAAACATCCTCAGGACAAATGAATTAACACAAGGAACAAAACACGCCCAGGATCGCCTTATCAAACATGCTCAACGATAGTGAATATCAATGCTGACTTGCTAACTCCTTTCAAGAAACTTAAGTTAGACATGCAGCTGATTAAACCGTGTCACTGTAGGGTTATATGCTGATGTAGGACTGTAGAGAAGTCGAAAGCAGAGACAACCCAGCATATCCCGTAGTAGCTGACATACCCAATATGTCTTGGCAGGTACATGAGAAACTTTTACTTCATCAGATTCAATAGTAGATATGGACACATAACGTCACTTTCGCCAATCAGGAAACCTTGGTCAAAGAAAGCACATGGACAATTGATTTCCCAAAATCCCAACAAAGCCACTTGACACCAAGGACAGCTATGGAGAAGCCAATTGAGAAACAGGCGCAGATCATGATCAACACAGTGGAGATTTTATAAGACTGAATGTGTATGGACATGTATAGGTCCCGACCTGACATCATGAACAGCATAAAAGGTTAACAAAGATTTACAATGGAAAGGTATTGTATTTTACTTATTACATGCTACTATTAGGTTGGAACCCTTATTTATATTAATGATTATATCCAGTCATTTTAAGGTCCGGCTTATCCAGAATATAAAATTCAAGATAATTACATAGCATTTCATGCACAAGGCCATAACGGTAGACCTAGATGAGATGTAGAATGTAGGGAGGTTAAGCAAAAGAATTAGAAACGAAGGTAGTAAAATGATGGTCAGAACTTGGTTCATTTTCATGAAAAAAAAGGCACGATACATGGATATAGATCACGTTCATTAGGAAACTGATACTCCAACAGAAGGATGCATGTACCTCAAAATCAATCAGTAGCTGTGGATGCCTGCACACAAACATAGCAGCTGGACTTTGTGTATTAGCATTATTCTCCCCATTTATCAAGAAAAACTTGTGCAAGAATAACCATCAAACTCTTCCTGAGATTCAGGCACATGATCTGATTTGAGCTGACACTTCAAACCCTCCAACATGCAGAAAACCTCATTCATTCTGGAGTTGGCAGTGTCATCTGCTTTAAAGCTGATGACTTCATTCCCTATCTCAATCCAGCTGTATCCAGGATTTGTTTGGAGCTCTGTGTCCTTCATCATTTTCCACACTTTGGCAACCTGGTCCCACATCCCTACTCTTGCATACAACTTTGCAAGCTGCATATGGGTGGCTGCACATGAAGGCTCTAGTTCAAGCCTGTTCTCAGCAGCCTCTATTCCAATCCAAACATTATCGTGAAGCCTACAAGAAGAAAGAAGTGAGCCCCATATGACAGCATTGGGTTTTATTGGCATGTCCAAAATAAAATTCCGGCCCTCATCAACTAGGCCAGCTCGACCAAGAAGATCAACAATGCATGAGTAATGACCCAAATCAGGCTCCACACAATACTCTATCATTGAATTAAAATACATATGCCCTTGTTTAACAAGACCAGCATGACGACATGATGAGAGAACACCTAGGAATGTAATACAATCAGGCTTCATTTTCTGCCTTTTCATCTCCTCAAAGAGATCAATAGCTTTCCATGCTAGTCCATGCAACGCATAGCCCGAAATCATGGAATTCCATGAAACAATATCTTTATCATGCATTGATTCAAATACACAAAAAGCATCTTCGATATTACCACACTTGCAATACATTGAGACAAGAGCGTTGGCAACATGTAAATATGAATAAAACCCCGATAGAAATGCCAGACAATGAGCACTTTTTCCTTGTCTAAGAGAGCCATTACCTACACACGCACTCAAGAGACTTGTTAATGTATAATCATTAGGTTTAAGAGATGAATGTCTCATTTGGCTATAAAGCTCCAAACAGGCGTCTACTTGGTATTTCTGCGCAAATCCAGAAATAAAAGCAGTCCATGATACAACATTTCTCAAAGGCATCTCCTCAAACACCATAGAAGCAGAGCGTAATTCCCCGCACTTTGAGTACATGCTAATTAAAGAACTTGCAACATAAACGTTCATAGACAACCCATCTCTGATAGCTAAGCACTGGAGCTGAGTCCCACAATGAAGATTTCCTGTATACCCACAAACACTTAGCGCATGTGGAAGCACTGCAACATCAATTCTCAACCCTTCCCTGTGTAATTCAAAAACTTCTGATACTACATCATCCTTGAAAGAGAAAGAAGGAAGCACTTGATCAGATGGAATTTGGTGTCTGGAACATGGAATTCCAAAGTCATTGGGTGATTTTACTTCACTAATACGCTTTGAATGAGTTTGTATTAAGTCCTGAATAAGTTGAAGATGGCCATGTTGATTGTTAACATGAGTGGATTTTGGAGAGACAAGATTCACAATTCTCAGTGCCTTATTTAGACTTTTGATATCACTATCTTGTTTCAGTCTATGAGTAGTGTAGCTTCTGGATAGAAAAAGTGTCTGCAAAATGGTTAAATACGTTGTGGATTTGAAGAACTTCCTTTTACACTTCCAATAGCACCCGAAAAGATTCCTGATGTTCATCCTAAGCAAAAATAACCAGTCCCATATTTTGCTCCCTCACCAGCAGAGAGCTAAAATCACTGAAATCTTGCACCAAGAAATAAAGCTTGACTTTGTTAGCTCACTAAGTGTGCATTATCAGGTACAGGAACAAATATTAAAAAATCTAACAAGTAGGCAAGTAACGATAAAATGTGACATTGGTTAAGACTTAAGACAAACACATATGTTTTATCAAAAAAATGCACATATAATTAGCAACAGAAAAGGATGCAGATGAATCTGATAATATTAGCTGAGTAAGTTCTTTTCCGTCAGCGCTTTCTTTAGACATCTCTATGTTTGAAACTAGGGATGAAAGTTTTCATGAGCAAACTCGAATTGTTTATTTCTACTTTATTAAACATTTGGAAAGATTGACATAAATAGACTTAACTATGGACCATTGTACTAAAATAAACTGAAGAATGAACACAAAACAAACCAATACAATTGTTGTTAACAAAAATGGGATTAATAAATCCAACTTGTGTTCGGATGACAATTTCATAAAGTAGTAATCTTTGTGGGATGTTTTGACTAGTGCTTTTTCTTCCCTCAAATTATACTGGGGACATCATTTAACCCATACACATTACCAAAAAAGAAAGCGATTACAGCAAAATTTCATAACCATCTAAGCAAAATACAAGTATAAAGGATCATCGTATCTGCATTGTTTCATACTTTCATACGGGCATTTTAACAAACAGTTAGCGTGCAGTGCACTACCGTAATTCATACAAGCGATACACAGTAAACGGGATCATCGTGTTTCCATTGTTATACTTCATTGATGCATTTCAACAAACATGTAGCGTGCATGACGCGAATCCGTAGCATTACAGTAGTACAAGAACATAAAATTTAAAAATCGATCGGCAAATTTTGCCGCAAATCAACTGAATTTGTAAAGATTTGAAATATAATAGGATTATACAAAGTGTATAAGAGTAAAGTTACCAATAGATATGATGGTTGATATACTCTAATAGACAAAGCAGCAGTGGCACTGTGGCAAACTGGCAGCGCGAGCGATCGTTCTAGTACTGCTATTGCAATGCTTGAGGTCGAGGCAAAGGAACCCTATTACGTTAGTACTTTTTTTGGCAAGTTAAAGCCTTAAAGGGCATAAGTAGAGCTGTCAAAACGGTTATTCGAGTCGGATCCGGGTCTGGTCATCTCGGATCTCGAGTCATTAACTTATCGGGTTGTGTCGGGTCATTTTATCACCGGGTACAGGTCGGGTTCAGGTCGGGTTCAGGTCGGGTTTGGTCAGGTTGAAAATTTGTCGGGTCATATCGGGTTATTTTTTCATTTCGGTTTAGGTCGGGTTCAGGTCGGGTCTTTTTTTAGCCGGGTACAATTATGGGTTCGGGTCTTAAGGAGTCGGGTCAATTTCAGATCGAATAATTACCGGGTCGGTTAAAATTCAGGTCGGTTTCACTATTGGACACGGGTTAAGACCGGGTACGATAGCTATCAGGATTAGTCAAGTTTTAACCTTATAAGTTAACTTTTATAAATTTGGTTAAATTTGGTTTAACGCTTTTCACTTGTTCTAGATTAGGTAATTATAAAAAAATATATTAACTTGATTTAAGTTATTATTTAGTTAGGTCAATGACAAATCGGGTTATCAACAGGTCGCGTAGATTCAGGTAATGGGTTGTCACGAATTGAGTCAATAACAAGTTTCATCGGGTTAAAATCGGTTTCGGGTTGACATCGGGTCGGGTGTTGAATCGGGTTCGGGTCATTTTTCGGTCGAGTAAGCTGACTCAGCTTTGTTATCGGTTATATTTCGCTCGTGTATCAGGTTCGGGTCCGGGTCATGCATTAACGGGTCGAAATCGGTCGTCGGTTTTAACGGGTTGGCTACGGTCGGGTTACGAGTTTCCTATTTTAACAAAATTTCGGGTCTCGGGTCGGTTCCTGCTAATATAGTACTATGTGGGTTAATGATTGAGTAGTTAGGAATACATATACTTCGTATTCGTTCTCGTTAAACAAAACATATATTTTTTCTCGTACAAAAAAGGAACATACGTTTGTTTAATTAAATAGATTAGGCGCGTTGCTCGTATTTAGGCTTACGTACGAAAATTCGGTACAACACGACAAAACAGGTTAACTTGAGTGAAATTAGGCTCAGATACGAAGTCCCGACACAACCCAACACTAGAGATTGGACTGTGTCTGGGTTGTCTTTCAATATTTTTTTGGCACGACACGACCCTATACAAAATAGTAAGCTTGGCGTGGGAGGATTCCATTCAAACCCAAAACACGCAGGCTCGACATAAAACACGGCTCGACACAACCCACAACCATCTTTACGTGTAGCTGTATAGAGCAAAGGTAAGGACTACAGGGGTACTCATTCTTCGTATCACAAAGTGAATGTACCACCTTTAGCCTCAAATTAATAAAAACTTCACAATAACCATTGAAATTCCAAAGCAAAAATATAGAGCCAACAGATAATAAATATAACCCCCCACTAAAAAATCTCTGGTAACATTCCAATATAGAAAATCCTCTTTCCTTTTATTACGGGCTACCAAATCTAAACACAAAAATTCTCTTAATAACAATTTACTACACAATTCCCTTTGATTTGTCCCCTTTCCTACATCCCCTCCCCCCAAAAGAACTTCTCATTAGAAATAACAATGTATTTACAAGCTACCAACATTTTGAATGCATTGGCAATCATCTGCGTATTTCTTGTTTCTAATGTCAACTTTGGTGAAGGATCACATGCACATACCATTCATAAGAACGTCATTGATGGTCCTATCTTAGCTCAAAAAATCGGCGGGAATCGCACCATTGTAGTCGATATCAATGGCAATGGAGACTTTAAAACCGTCCAAGCTGCAATCGATTCTGTTCCCGAAGGGAATTCAAATTGGATAAATATCGAACTTTCAAAAGGAATTTTCAGGTCTCTTGTCATACATGTTCTTAGCGTACATTATGCATAAATCGTTGTAATTAACCCGTACCAAAAAAAAATATGCTTCAAATAACATACATCGTATGGTTCACCCTTAAGGCTAATCCGAATTCGGGGCAAGTTTTGGGTGATTAGGTTCCAGTCCCCTCCTAATTGTTGTTGCGGGGGATCGACACACGTTGTCCCTACCCAGTTCAGTCTCAATCACCACTGAACCAACAAGCAATTGGTTTAAATTCAAAATTTATAATCATGCATCTCTTCTTTATTCTATAAGGAAACTATTGAGGATATGGTGTCCCCTCTATGAAATTTCTATTATACTTTTATAATATTTATATAAAATATCACGCATGCATCACGTGTATAAATACATGTTATAGGAATCAACACAAGTAATATGAAATATAATTTATTTATTTTAGTTTATTCTCAATAATTACATTGTATGCTTAACAAGAATGTGTTTTTTTTTAATTAACAGGGAGAAAGTGCACATACCTCATACAAAACCTAAGATATTCTTGAGAGGAAATGGAAAAGGTAGGACCTACATTGTTTGGTCTCATAGTTCTGTCAACAACATTGAGTCTGCAACTTTCAAGGTTGAAGCTCCAAATTTTGTTGCATTTGGAATAAGTTTCAAGGTAATGCCACTTTTTAACTTTTTGTTGCGCCTGAACAAAAAATCCTGAATATAGTCGCAGAAGGCAATGCTCATGTATTTTAAATGGATGTGGGTAGGGACATGCCGCGCTGGTTGAGCCCATGGGCCTTAGTCTGAATGGGCTTAGTCCACACCAAGCCCATTTAAGGGGTTGGACTGGGCCACAAAATTTTAAAATGCAGTCCGGGCACGGCCCAAATCCACTGTCTATCGGGGCAAGTCGAGTCATCGTGCTTAAGCCAAATTTTACTCAATTTATCGTAAATGTGCCCAGACCGTTGGCCTATGGCCCACGACTTTGTGCTGGTTTCTAACCATGCTTTTTTCATGTTGGGTCGTGCCTCAGACCCGCCCGACTAAGTACCATCTTTAACGATTTTATAATTACTAGTTCTAACACAATCTTGTTGTATACATAGAATGATGCTCCAACTGGGGAAGCATACACGTCACAAAATCAATCAGTTGCAGCATACGTAGCATCAGACACGGCTGCATTCTATCACTGTGGATTTTTCAGCACTCACAACACTCTCTATGATTCAAAGGGTAGTCATTACTATCAAGGATGTTACATTCAAGGTTCCATCGACTTTATCTTTGGTCGTGCTAGATCCATTTTTCATGTACGTATTATCTCATATTATTCTCTATTTTGATATTCATTTGTCCGTCCACACGAGAATAACACCTAATTATAAGAAATGACCACAATCAGTGATTGTTTGAATTATTAGGCATGACGTACGTTACAGATTTCACCTAGACGTACATTATTAGGCATGACCTTTAGCTATAATACACATCACACGTAATAATTATATCACTTAATTGTTCCTCCGATCCACACGACGAGAACACCTTAACGCAAGAAATGACCAAAATTAGCGATTGTTTGAATTATTAGGCACATGGAGTACGAAGAAATATTTTCGGATATCAGATATGTGCTTGCAAATACATATCATAACAAAAGACAAAATAGAAAAAATGACAAAAAATAAATTAAATGGTACTTTTTTAAACAAAAATTGTACTTTTTTTTAACAAAATGGGACTTTTTTCTACAGAATGGTACTTCCTATTTTGTCTTTTAGCTGATATGTGTGTTGCCATACATATCTGATATGCGAAAAAACAACCTTCATAACGTACATTGTCTTACTTTGTTTCTCTATATATATTTTGTAGGAGTGTGAGATCTTTGTGTTGGTCGACCGGAGGATAAAGATCCATGGGTCAATCACAGCACAAAACAGGGAAAGTGAAAATGAAAAAAGTGGTTATGTATTCAACAAATCAAAGATTTACGGCACAGATCAAGTTTATCTGGGTAGAGCTAAAGGTGCTTATTCAAGGGTGCTCTTTGCAAATTCTTACTTGTCTGGAACTGTTACTTCTGAAGGATGGACTAATTGGAGTTATGATGGCTCCACTGAGTAAGTGTCATTCTTCTTATTTCAAACATGTATTTATTTTATTTGCTTATCAATTGTTTTGTACAAGGACCATATTTGGCAAAAGTAGGGAGCATGTTTGGCAAAAGTAGTTGTTATATTAGCAATCAGTTGTTGTAATAGTTGTCGGATGACGTTGAATGTATATATTTAGGGATATAGGGGGTGTTTGATTACGAGAGGTTTGGAGAAAAATGAGATTTTGAGGTGCATTAGAGGTTTGAGTGTTTGACTATTATTTCTAAAATTCGTTAGTGTTTGGTTATACGGTAGGAGGTTTGGAAGAGAGTTTTGGGATGAGAAATATAATTTTGAAAAATATTAATATAGGAGTTTTTTCAACTAAAGGTTTAAAGAAGGTGTAAAATGACAAATTTGTCCCATTATTGGATAAAGTAACAACTCTTACCTACCTACTTCATTTTACTTCAATGTCCTTAATGATCATTCACACATTAAACCGCTAATAACTAACAGCTAATTTACCAAACACTTTATACGTACAATCAAATGAAAAGCAAGTATCATGGCGAGGAAGTAAAAACCCCGGTCTGTTATGTTTTTGTAAAAACATAACAGCAAAAACAATTCAATGAAATGGTACATGCATGTTTTAATCGAAATGTTACATGTTTTAATCGAAATGGTACATGTTTTAATCGAAATGGCACTTTATTTTTAATGAAATTGTACTCTTTTTAACGAAATGGTACATGTTTTCATCGAAATGGTACTCTTTTTTAATGAATGTTACTTTTTTCAAAAGAAATGGTGCATGTTTGGCGCTGTGATGTGTTTGCTCATACATCACAGCATGCCGCCTCTCCACCCTCGTATCATGGCCTCATTAAATTCGCTAATTCAACAAGCTAATCAAACCAACCTACTCATCGGCGTTGAATAATATTTTTGTGTACGAACTTACTCGTGTTATATGATTTGATAAAAATGGAATTTTTTGTTTGAATGTAACAGCAACATATTTTTTGCGGAGTATGCATGTCATGGACCTGGATCAACCACAGGTGACCGAGTTTCATGGAGTCGTCGTCTGAGCGACGAAGAAGCGGCTCCTTTTCTCACCATAGACTTCATTGATGGCAAGCAATGGGTACCAGCATGGTTGGATTGATCAAGTTTTTTCATTCATTAGTAGATCGAGCTTGAAATGAGAGGATTCCATGCTTAAAAATATATGTATATGTAATGTAATACACGTACTAATATACTAAACGATGAGGGTCTTCTAGTACTTTTTCTTTTCTTCTTGCCATTGCAAAAAAAACAAAATTAAAAATTTGGTTCAATGTCATTCGAGCTTCATGCTTACTCTACGTTCTTTTATTTGTTTTATTGGAAAGTTAGAATTTTGGTTGTTTACTTATCTTGTTTTAAGCTTAAATTTCCAGCTACTCCGTATATAAGATCATTCCTATGTTATATTGTCATGATATACTACATATGTCAATTTTTATAAACCCTTCACGGTTAACAATAATTAAAACTAGTGTGTAGTTCAGATGATGTCTTGAGTTTCTACATTGAATAATATATTTTGATTTGGCTTGAATAATTTTCTCTCCTTAATAGTAGTTCATAATAAACATTCATTATTCCAAATTATATACTTCGTACTTATGTGGAATAAATATCCTGATAATACTTCTACCTTACATCTTGTTGGTCTCTTATTCTCAAGCGTTAATATGCGAAATTTTTGTACGCATATTTCTTAATAAGATCACATGTCGTGTTTCTGGTGAGAGGAGATTACACACGACACATATATTTTGTTAGAAATGCATTCTAATATATTAGTATAGATTACAAGTTCATTTGGATGCTAATAGGATAGATGTTGCATCAAAAACTACTTACTACTCCGTAGCTAGTAAATTTGAAGTTAGAACATAGAACATTCTTTTAACCGGACACAAAATGAGTATTTTGCCGAAATGATCATTTTATAGGTTATTTTCCTTCTTAAATTCCACCCATTCTGATTTCCCAAAATGACGAGGACTTATTTTATTTTATTTACACATCCTATTAAAAAAATTGTTACTCTTTGAAAAGAGGATATTTTTTCTCTTACAATTTTTAATTAGGTTAAGTTTTATTCACATGATCTATTTTCACTTATATTTTCTTATTTTAATTTATAAAAACATAAAAAATGATTTGAGTTGTAAATTGTATTTGGTAATTTTTTTTTAAGGTAAAGTTAGTTCATAAATAAAATAGTTATACGACATTTATAATGGAAATAAAAACTAATAAATACAAAACAATGTGGTTCAAACGAAATTCTAATCCGGAAAAACCACGATCATCGTGGATGAGATCTGTCAATGATGAATACCGTCTTTTACATCGCTGTTTGATGCAGCCTTCAACAAGGGGGTCTTTCGATCTGTTGTAGTTTTGAGATTGATTAAACTCGATTCAATTGATTGTAAACGTAGGTCTGACATCTGTTGCAAGTTGTAACACCGTACCAATCTTCATCAATAAATCAATTTTTCCTACTAAATTAAAAGATAGCCCAAACTCGATAAAATCCAATAAATGGGTAAAGAAATTCTCCAATAGAGAGATAATGAAGTTTTTATTCGGAACATGAATGGGGTGTTTGGTAAATGGCTTTTAGCTAGGTTTTTCAATGGTTTTTGGTTTTTGGCTTTTTAATCTAGTCAAACTGCCAGAAAATGTGTTTGGTAATTGGTTCAGCGTTTCCGCCATAAATGAAAAGCTAGTGTTACTAGATTTTTGGGGTTGGCTTTTGGCTTGTCGTTGTCTAAATTACTTTTTTATCCTTGTTTTTCAATAATTAATAATTAATAATTAATCACCAATAATCAATAAATTAACAACACTTAATATTGTACGAATTACTCCACTTAATAATTTATGTTTTTTAATTAGTATAAATAATCTAATTAATACTACTCCATACAATAATTTATTTATTAGTTATTGCGATTTATTAAAAAATGAATAAAAGCCATAAAATGTCCTGAAATGTCAATTTACATAGCTACATTCAACAACCAACAGCCAACAACTGATTTTACCAAACATATTTTTGAAAACAATCAATAGTCAAACAACCAACAAAAGGAGCCAAGTTAAACAGCCAGTCAAACCAGCCAAGTAAAACAGTCGATAACCAACCGCCCACAGCTAATTGCCAAACAGGGCCGAAATCAAAAGGCAGAAAAACAAATAAAGGGCGGCTTACAATTACCATCAACCTAATGGTTGGCGATAGCCCCTAAAAAATTAGTATATTTGATTAATCCTTATCAACCTTAATATGTACCTGTTTATTCACGTCGAATTTATTAGTTACGAAATTATAAAGTAATCCATACTACCTCCGTTCCACAATACATGTCAACATTTCTTTTTATACATATTTCAACACGCTTTTTAGGATTTTAATATGTCTAAATGCGTATAAGTAAAAATTTTAAAAATTTGATATTTGATTTTTTCGTATTGATACGAATTTAACAAGATCTCATTTGACTATATTTTTCTTACATAATGACAAAAGAAAATTGTAAAAATTAATTGATAAATAGTGCTAAAATAAAAAATGATTTATATATTGCGAAATAGAGGTAGTACTCCCTATTAAGGCCATGTTCTGTTCACCTTATTTTCACTTATTTCAGGAAAAATAAGTCCAGATAAGTTCAGTTAAGTTCAGATAAGTTCAGATAAGATAAGTTCAGTAAAAATAAGAGTTGACCAAGTACAATTTATAACTAAAATAAGTTCTAATAAGTTCAGATAAGTTCAGATAAATTCAGTTAAGTTCAGTTAAGTTCAGATAAGTTCAGAAAAAATAAGTGAAAATCAGGTGAATAAAACGCAGTAGTGAAAATAATTAGAAAAATGAACACCGAAAATTTAAAAGCCTAACCCTAAAAATAGATAAAAACCTCCATCAGAGCAGTTCATTCAGTATTACGGGTACTTCAAAAAACGAAGTTTACAGAGAAAGAGCAGAGAGAAAAAATGGAGGGAGGAGACGAAGGAGTGGAGAGAATGGTGGACTCAAAAGATATGCAGCAGCAAAGCAAAGCTTTCGACAAGCTCACTGACCGTGTCGAAGATCGTCAGCTTGATTCTTCCCGTGTTCAAACGGTCTTTTTCTATCTCCTCCGATTTCCCTCCTCCTATTTTTATTGTGCTTTAGGTTGAACTTTGATGATTATTAATTTGCTTAATTTCGTAAGTTTTTGACAACTCTTTTTTGGTTGATTATGTTAATTTGTAGGCCATGGCGTCAATTTATGCTAGTGCTGAAGCTGATGCCAATGCTATGAGACTGAGGTTTGTTTTCCAATTGTTTTTATATGTTGTGATTCTAGTTTTGGAGTTTATGGCATGATTACATGATAACGTTGATTCTAATTGCGTAAGCGAAAACAGTAGGGTTTTATTTGGACATGTTTGATTAGGGACAAGTGAGGAGGAACTGAAAACATTTTGAAGTTGGGAGATGTGGGAGTGAAGATTTTTTGCTGGGGGTTAGTCTGTGGCAGTTTAATAAGGTGATGGTAGTAATAAACATTTAAATATGAAGGTGAAAACTCGACGAGCTTTTGAGAAGTTAAGGATTTTGAAAAGTCAAGAGCCTTGGATCACTGGGATTTTATACAATATCCTCCAAATGCTCAGAAATGATGTTTGAGGATGGAAGTGAGTTTGTGTTTTTGCAAGATTGTATCCTTCGTCGCTTGTTCTTGTTACTGATGATGGATACAACTATATAATCTCTATACTGTCAAAAATGATTAGTAAGTTCACTGGTAGGGAGGTGACCACAACAATGCCAAAAAAAAAAAACAAATCGATTGGAGAACTTTTGAAAGCGATTTGCTCCGATGTTGACTTTTGTGTCTAAGAAGTTAGGTCCTTTGATGGTATTCACTTTAGGCAATAGTATGTTGTGGTGTCCTTAATTTGTATAGTGTGCCTAATCACCCTAATGACTTATATAGAGGTATAACCTCTCCGCTTCGTGGGTTGAGATGTGTACCTTCGAACACCAAAACAATCTATATGACCAAAATATGTCCCTTTTGTTATTTATCCTGTTTGGTTTTAGAAAAGATTAACTCTATTGTTGAACTTGGAGAAGCCCTAACTTTTCTTCGTAATAGAAATTATCTGTCGATTGACTCGATTTATGATGCAAACACCTCCACTCACGTGTTGTATGTAAGGACCCGGTGTTCGATGGTTCGGTTTTCATGAAAACTAAGGTAGTTGCCTTAGTTCATCACTAAGGTGCTAGTTTCAAGAATTGATAATTTTCTTTTTGAAATGATCGGGGATTTTTCACTTAAAGGGTAGGCCAGTACAAGTGAATGTAGTTGTGGATGATAAGACATGTCTATCTTAGAGGAAGTGTGTTTCTTCAAGACCATGAGAAAGATTTATACTCCATTCTCTTTTCGCCAAACTCCGGTTTAAAGAAAGATTTAATTTTTATCCAATATAATTGTCCTCTATATCTTGCAAATGCTTATTTTTCCAACCATCATTCTCAATATAATACTCACTCCATCAGTTTTATTACCCTCTTTATCAAATATTCTTAATCTATGCGCCAACCCAAAGTGTGAAATTCATTTTGGGAAAGGAATATTTGTTATATCCAACTCCTTAATTACAATGATTGTGAAAGTTCCATTCTGACAATTTTTGTGGGTAGAAGAAATAAAATAGCATTTGTGGAACATATTCTCAAGGGTTTAGCATCCCAAGGTGCATTATCACTCTTATAATGAAATGTGTGTTGATTTTGAGGCCATGAGCTATTCTATCAATGTTAATGGCTCTCCTGAGGTCCTCTTTTCAAGGACTTTCTCATCCTTTAATATTTTTATGTCACTTATCTGTATGGAAGTGCTCAGCCAAATAGGCAAACTTGTTCTCTCATAGCTGTGTGCCTGTGTTACTTTAGCCAATAAGTGTAGGGCTCCTAAGCTTATCCACCTCACATCCTGACATACGCTGATGATTACCGCTTATTTGTGAAAGACTGAAAGGAGGTTTGATCTCTGTTCAGGAGTTTTCCACTTGTGTAGGACGTCTGAATGTACTTCAGAGGCTTTGCATCCTGATGTAAAGCACACTTTTCTTCATAGCATGGATGAAGTCAATGATACCTTCCATTTAAAGCACCAAGGCCACTTATCTAGTACACGTAGAATGTCATGTATGATGTAATAGGCTGTGGGCTTCTGAATCAGAGTATTACTATAGGGTCACCGGGTTGCTCTCCTCTATTGGTTGTAGGCACTTTTTAGTCACTTACATAAAGAAAAGCTAACAACTCTTTGGTCCTGTTATCTTAGGCATACACGTATAATGGAGTTCTGTTTCTGGTTTCCACAGTGGTGGAGGTAAGTATCTTTGCAGGAGCTTTTTGCGGACTGACCTCTCTTTAGGAAAATAATTCACCAAGAGTTAGTGTGCAGACTGCAGATTTGTTAAAGAGGGATGCTTAGATATAAAAGACGTCTTTCGTCCTAACTAAGCGGCTATCTTAAAGCTCATATGGTAAATTGACTCGAATAGGTTTCAGTTTGGGTCAGATTGGATAATGCAGATTATCAACAATTGTAGATGGTTTGTAAGAGACTAAGAGTACTACAAACTTCATATTTTGAAAAGATTTTCTGGCTAAGGATGAGTCTTTGTCAGTCAAACACTGAGTTTTCAATTTCTCTTGGGGCTGGGTTAGAACTTAGAAGTACAGATTTGTTATAGACTCAGAGACGTTCCGGAACGTCTCTGGCTTGCTGCTTGGTTTTGACGCAGTAGAAGAGATTTGTTGCAGAAGTGAGTTATTTTATCACATTGTGGTTTTTTCTTTTGTGGTGTTACACATGAAATTACAACTCATCTTTCCTCTCGATCCCCATTTGAGCATGAACTCATGAAGTATAGGGGACATAAGCATTTCAAACTTCCAGGTGAAACATGCTACATGCTAGGGTAAGCCTTTTAAACTAAGTGCAGCATTGGAAAGCCATTGTATCTCGGATTAAGCATCTAATTGAACATAAAATTCTAGTATTTAGTGCCTAAGCTTGCATACTTTAACCCTCCGGATATGTCCTGGACGGGAGCTATCTTAAAGAGAAAGGTTGTAGTGATGCAGCAGGATCGATACATACTTTCTCCCTGAAATTGCAACACTTTGGGTGTTACATGTTTTTAATACAAGTGGAGAGAAAGAAAGTTGATAGTTAACCCATGTGATTACATTAAAAGAAAGCACATTACTTTATTCATTCACCCACATGCCCCTACTTGCACTCAGATGTACATACTAGTGATCTCAGTTTATGAAGTGTGGAGAGAGAAATAATACAAATTTTGCCAATGCTTAAGACATTGACATTGTTGTCTAGATGATAGGATACTATGATACAATTTTGCTAGCTTAACATTTCCGACATAATGATGAAATATGACTGATAAAGTTTGTGTGTCTCAACCGGCACTTATCCTACTTTAGTTAGGGATATTTTTTTGGTTCAAAATTTAATGTTAACATTTGATTTGGGTTGACTTACTGCCGTCCATTGAAATAAGAATAACGTTCCCCCCGTAAATAATAAAAACATAATGTGCCACTAGTTCGAGGAATCTTACTACCATCTGAAATGCACGAAAAAACTGATGCTAGAGGGAAGGGTGACCTGCAGTAACTTTATGAAATTGTAGTGCTATTTTCATCTGTTGTAAGAACTCTTCTTCTTGCTAATAGGTATATAAGGTCTGGTCTTGTGGGATCTGTGGGGAAGATATCCAACACCTAGTTTTGTGACAAGTCTTTGAGATGTTTAAGTACATTTCAGCATTTTGTTGTGCTGGTTTTAGCAGTCCACTTCTTTCTATGTTGGGTTTCCCCCTTTATGAAGAATATGTAGTTTAGCACAGTTTCACTTGTAAGATTCTATTGCTCTCTCTTTTGGCGATATTATCAACTCTATGTTTGTTAATATATCTATGGCCATGAGGCTGAATGATGGACATCAATTTCTAGCTATCATTTGAGTTGTCATGATAGATCTTGTTTCTGTGGGAATAAACATGTTAATGGGCAGTTAGGTTTATTCACCAACCTTCTGGTTGAACCCGGTGTTTAAGAGCTTTGTTACTTTCACTTGAGGATGTTGATCATGTGAAGCCTGTGGGTCATTTCCAGGGAATTCCTTTTTTGGTTAATGCTGAAGTCACAATGGTTTAGAGAAAAGGGAAGGTTTGGGGTCTAATATGTCAGTGAAATGGAATCTGGGTAGTTCTTTAAGGTGTAAGGTTAAAATTTGTATCAGTGTCTGAAATAATTGATACGGTTATGGATGAAAGTGATAGTCTTATGCTAGCAATTGGAACCAAAACTGATTTGGGTTCAATGGCTCATTTTGTGTGCATGGTGACTTGGATTGAGTGAGCTCGTTATATGGTCCTTATTATCAAGGTGGTACGTTAATCAAACTGGTCCGTTTAATCACATTGGTCCGCTTGTTTAAACAGATTGTACGCACTTATTATTTTTAATTGCTTTGGTTAAAGTCGGTTTAATAAAGGGATATTTGTTTAAACCCCCAATTTAAATTCAGTCATTACTTAGCTTTGATTATTGCTGTTTGTAAGGAGAGTTTTAAGCCTTTGTAACCTCCAATTTAGTGACTGAATTAGGAGGCTTTAGAGCTTGTAACTGTCAGTTTTAAAGGCTCTTAAATGGCTCTTAATTAGCCGTTTAAAGCTCTTGTAGCTGTTGGTTTTTGGCTATTTATAGTCAGCTTCTTGATTGGAATAAAGAACCAACTGAATGATTAAAACACTTGTTTGTTACATTTCGAATTATAGTTTATAATTCAGCCTTTTTCTTTGTTTTGGACGCGTTTCCTATTCAAAGAACTGATTGTGAGTCAATAGGTCTTGTCTTGCATTCACGATCAACGAGTTAAAGGTCTAGCTTGTTAATCAACTATCCTTGTTTATACAACGAGTTTTTAAACTCGTATCATTAGTGGTATCAGAGCTGCTGTTCGTGTGATCCGCCCAAAAAAAAAAAAAAAAAAAAAGAAAAAAAAAAAAAAAAAAAAAAAAGAGCTGCTGTTCGTAATTCTTACAAACTGAAATATGAATTTTGATGATCCTGACTTTCTACAACATCTCCAAGAAGCCTTGAAGAACGTTAGTGATGGGGGGTATCGTAGGCCTCCTAGGCGTGATCTACGGGCTATGGATGAATTCAAAGTCACCGAACTTCCTGAATTTGTTGGTGGAACAGATCCGGAAGCCTATTTGGAGTGGGAGCGCAAAATAGAGAGAATGTTCGATTTCAAGGACATTGATGATGAGAAGCGTTGCAAATATGGCATATTGAAGCTAGTACGAGGGGCTTCATTGTGGTTCGAGGGACTGAAATCCAAGAGAATACGTGAAGGGAAGGAGAAAATTACCTCTTGGGAGTCTTTGAAACGTAAGCTACGTAAAAGGTATGTGCCAACAACTCATAGAATAACAACTTATCGTAAAATTGCCGAGTTGAGGCAAGGAAAAATGAGTGTGGCTGAATATATTGATGAGTTTGAAAAGTTGTCCTTAATGGGAGAAATTGAGGAAATTGAGGAACAAAAATTGTCCAGATTTTTAAGGGGTCTAAATTATAATATTGCCAATACCGTAGACCTTTATCCATATTCTGATTTTGACACTCTTTGTGGACTTTGTTTAAAATTGGAAAATCAAGGGAAGGCAAAATATGGGGGAGGGTCTAGTATGGATGGTAAAGCCAAGTCTTGGGCTAAATCCGAACCTAGCTTGAAACCAAACACATCACCTAGTACCGTAGGTTCAAGTAATTCTACGGCTGCCCCTAAACTATCTAACCCAACCAAAGAAACAAGTCTGTCCAAGGTGCGTTGTTTTAAGTGTCAAGGGTTTGGGCATTATCAAAATGCGTGTCCATATAAACGAGTAGTGACCTTGAGAGAAGCTGTTGAATGTCGTGAGGAGTTGTTTGAAGAGGAAAAGAGGTTGGGGGACGTATTTGTGTTTGATGAGAATGGTGATGAGGAGGAAGAGGAAGGGTATGAGGCTCCAATTTATGACACAAATCTGGTTCTTAGAGCGCTACAAACTCAAATTTCACCTACTGATCTAGACCAACGAGATCAGTTGTTTCATACTAAATGTCTAGTGAAAGATAAGTGGTGTAGTGTAATTGTTGATGGGGGGAATTGTACCAATGCTGCTTCTAGTGAAATGGTGTCAAAATTAGGCTTAATCACTACTGTCCATCCTAGGCCATACGCACTCCGTTGGCTTGATGATGGTAATAGTATAAAAGTGTCGAAGCAAGTAAGGGTTGGTTTGACTATGGGTTCGTATGTGGATGAAGTTCTTTGTGATGTTATTCCTATGGATGCTTGTCATATTTTGTTGGGTCGTCCTTGGCAGTTTGATAGGGACGTGATTCATAAAGGGAGAAGCAATGAGTATGAATTGAGAGACAAAGGCAAGAAAATTGTGCTAAAGCCTATGTCATCTCAAGCGGTTCGATCCATGAGTGTGAAACAAAAGAAAAGGCCGAATCTCACCATGTTGGCTAGTGAACGAGAAATTGAGCAAGCTCTTGATCATGGAGAGTTGGTTTATTTGCTCGTGGCTAAGGAGAGTCCAATTGAAGGCCAAAATTGGAAAGAAGGCAGTCCCATTGCCGAATTGCTGTTTGAGTTCAAGGATGTATTTCCGGATGAATTACCACCAGGTTTGCCCCCTATTCGTGGTATTGAACATCAAATTGATCTTATTCCAGGAACTTCTTTGCCTAATAAGGCTGCCTATCGTTGCAATCCGGAGGAAACAAAGGAATTACAAAAGCAAATTGATGAACTTGTGAATCGAGGCTATGTTAGAGAAAGCTTGAGTCCATGTGCTGTTCCGGTGTTGCTTGTGCCTAAGAAAGATGGAACATGGCGAATGTGTGTTGATAGTAGGGCTGTGAATAACATTACCATCAAGTATCGTTTTCTAATTCCGAGACTTGATGATATGTTAGATGAGCTCCATGGTTCGAAGTTGTTCTCAAAAATTGATTTGCGAAGTGGTTATCATCAGATTCGGATGCGTGAAGGAGATGAGTGGAAAACGGCTTTCAAGACAAAACATGGTTTGTATGAGTGGACCGTCATGCCATTTGGTCTCACTAATGCTCCTAGTACGTTTATGAGGCTAATGAACGAAGTGCTTAAATCATTTTTGGGCAGATTCGTTGTGGTATATCTTGATGACATCTTGGTGTATAGTAGGAACGAAGAGGAGCATCTGATTCATTTGAGGGATGTTTTTGAAACACTTAGAGCTCAAAGACTCTATGGGAAGCTAGAGAAGTGTTCATTCCTTGTTGACAATGTTGTATTCTTGGGCTATGTGGTTTCGAAAGATGGAGTGTCCGTGGATCAGTCCAAGATCGAGGCTATCAAATCGTGGCCTAATCCTAAAACTATAAGTGAGGTGCGTTCATTTCATGGTCTTGCTTCATTTTATAGACGTTTCATTCGTGATTTCAGTACTATTACTAGTCCTATCACTAGTTGCTTGAAGAAAGGTGCTTTTGTATGGGGAGAGGACGCTCAAAAGGCGTTTGATGTGATTAAAGAGCGTTTGTGTGCTGCTCCTATTTTGGCGCAGCCAGATTTCTCTCAACCTTTTGAGGTCGAGTGTGATGCTAGTGGAGTGGGGATTGTGCTGTTTTGATCCAAGGTAAGCGTCCCATAGCTTATTTTTCGGAAAAGTTAGGGGGTGCTCGTTTGAATTATTGCACTTATGATAAAGAGTTCTATGCCATTGTTAGAGCTTTGGATCATTGGAGTCATTATTTGCGTTCTAGCCACTTTGTTTTGCATTCTGATCATGAATCTTTGAAGTATATTAATGGGCAACAAAAATTGAGCCCAAGGCATGCGAAATGGGTTGAGTTCTTGCAATCCTTTCATTTTTCTTCGAAATACAAAGATGGTAAAAGCAATGTGGTGGCTGATGCATTATCACGAAGGTACACTTTGCTTGCTACACTTGATGTTCGTTTGTTGGGGTTTGAAACCTTAAAAGATTATTATCATGATGATGGTGATTTTGGAGTTGCATTCGAGAAATGTGCAGTTGGTGCTTATGGGGAGTACATGTTGCAAGATGGGTTTCTTTTCAAAGGTAATCGCCTTTGTATTCCTAAGCATTCAATTCGTGAGTTACTAGTGCGTGAGGCTCATGGTGGAGGATTGGCTGGTCACTTTGGCATAGCCAAGACCTTGGAAATCTTGAGAGAACATTTCTTTTGGCCTAAAATGTTAGGTGATGTAACGAACATTGTGAATAAATGTGTGACTTGTAATATGGCCAAGAGTTCTTTCAAACCCGGTTTATACTCACCTTTGCCGGTTCCAGTTCGCCCTTGGGAAGATGTATCCATGGATTTTATAGTGGCTTTGCCTCGTACTCAAAGAGGTAAGGATGCTATTATGGTCGTGGTGGATAGATTTTCAAAAATGGCTCACTTCGTTGCTTGTCACAAAACGGATGATGCTTGTAATGTGGCTGATTTGTATTATAAGGAGATTGTTCGTTTGCATGGAATTCCAAAGACTATTGTTTCTGATCGAGATTCCAAGTTCTTGAGTTACTTTTGGAATACATTGTGGAGAAAGGTGGGAACCAAGTTGTTGTTTAGCACTTCACATCACCCTCAAACTGATGGGCAAACAGAGGTGACAAATCGAACCTTGGGAACGCTATTGAGAGGGTTGGTAAGTAAAACGCAAAAGGATTGGGATGTCAAGCTTGCTCACGCTGAATTTGCTTATAATCGGTCTCCTACTTATGCTACTGGTCATTCTCCATTTGAGGTAGTATATGGGATTAATCCATACTTGCCCTTGGATTTAATTCCATTACCAAAAGATGAGTTGGTTCACAAGGATGCCGATGCTAAGTTAAAGTCTATGATGAAACTGCACCAACAAGTTCGTGAGCGAATTGAAGCTATTAATGCCTCTTATAAACAGAAATCAAATAAGAATCGCAAACCGAGGTTGTTTGAAGAAGGTGATTTGGTTTGGGTTCATTTAAGGAAAGAGCGTTTTCCAAGCAAACGCAAGAACAAGCTTATGCCTAGGGCCGAAGGTCCTTACAAGGTGGTTACACGTGTGAATGATAATGCTTACAAGATTGAGCTTCCGGGAGACTATGGTGTCCATGCTACTTTCAATGTAGGTGATCTTTCACCTTATCTTGATGATGATGGCCTTGCTGAATTGAGGTCAATTCCTTTTAAAGGGGGAGGGGATGATACGGTTATGGATGAAAGTGATAGTCTTATGCTAGCAATTGGAACCAAAACTGATTTGGGTTCAATGGCTCATTTTGTGTGCATGGTGACTTGGATTGAGTGAGCTCGTTATATGGTCCTTATTATCAAGGTGGTACGTTAATCAAACTGGTCCGTTTAATCACATTGGTCCGCTTGTTTAAACAGATTGTACGCACTTATTATTTTTAATTGCTTTGGTTAAAGTCGGTTTAATAAAGGGATATTTTTTTAAATCCCCAATTTAAATTCAGTCATTACTTAGCTTTGATTATTGCTGTTTGTAAGGAGAGTTTTAAGCCTTTGTAACCTCCAATTTAGTGACTGAATTAGGAGGCTTTAGAGCTTGTAACTGCCAGTTTTAAAGGCTCTTAAATGGCTCTTAATTAGCCGTTTAAAGCTCTTGTAGCTGTTGGTTTTTGGCTATTTATAGTCAGCTTCTTGATTGGAATAAAGAACCAACTGAATGATTAAAACACTTGTTTGTTACATTTCGAATTATAGTTTATAATTCAGCCTTTTTCTTTGTTTTGGACGCGTTTCCTATTCAAAGAACTGATTGTGAGTCAATAGGTCTTGTCTTGCATTCACGATCAACGAGTTAAAGGTCTAGCTTGTTAATCAACTATCCTTGTTTATACAACGAGTTTTTAAACTCGTATCAATAATCCGTATAAAACTGCGTGAAATGCATCTAGAATGAGTAAAGGACGTCCTTGTCAGCTGAATAGCAAGGGTGGGGTGAATGTAAGCTCATCCCCCTATAATATTCTTATCATTTATATATATGCTGAAGAGCCATGCGAAATCTCCTCAGAATTTTTCTTACTTGATATTGTGCAAATCTTACCACTTGTCTGTGGCATCTCTATAGTTAATTCCTCCTTTTCCTGCAAAGATAATGCTTGTTAGACTGTTAGACTGATTATCTAATACACTTACCTACTTAGGCGTTGGACATATGGTAATAATCGAGTCAGACCCGTCACCGATTATATATGAGGCGAGTCCCACCTGGGCTGTCCCTTAATGCAATTTTAATGGGTCTTGGTGGGCCTTTAAGGGGTGACCCTATATATGCTAATAATGGGGCATCCAGTTATTGTCTGTGATCATGCCAGCATCTTCTCCAGTGATGCTGAAATTTGTTCATGGTGCTGCCCTTGTCAAGATTCTGACCGCATTCCTTTTTTATGGGCGTCCAACAGAATTACTTCGTCTAATCCTCTGTTTTGCTCTCCTGTTCTAAATAAGTTGACCAATCTAGGCTGCATATGTCCTTTATAGTATATTGTGGTGCTAGCTATTGCAGATGATATTTTGTTGGCTGATGAGATTAGAGCTGGAGTTATGCTAAGTTACGTGATGGAGAAAAAGTTAAAAGAACAAGGGTTTATGCTAAGTCGGATCAAAACCAAGTACATGGAGTCCATTTTAGTATTAGGAGGGGGCAAAACGAGGACGTTTTGACTTTATATGGTAAAGATTTTCTGATACTGAATGTTTTAAGTATTTAGGATCAATTTTACAAAAGGAATGAAAATATGTATAAGGATGTAACTCAAAGTTAAGTCTACCTGGCTCAATTGGAGAATCACTTGATAATTATTTGATTTTGCCTTTATGATTGAAAAGAATATTCTACATGATGGCAATCAGACCTACATTACTCTGTGGGTCCGAATGTTGGGCACGTAGGAAATAGCATGTTAAGAAGATGAGTGTAGCAGACATGCGTACGTTGAAATGGATTTGTGGGAAGACTGAGAACACATTGAGGATAAATTAGGGAAGTAGATATTTAAAAATTGGAGTTGCTAATATTGAGGTCAAGATAAGGGAGAACATTGACCAAAGGATGCACCAGTAAGGAAGGTGGAGAATTGGGACAATGGAGATTTCAAAAGGAGTCGAGGGTGGCCAAAGATTGCTTGGGTAGAGGGAATTAAGAATGATATGAAGAAAGTGGGGTTTGCAGGAGCATGCAACACTAGATAGAAGCAAATGGACAAAGAGGATCTTTGTGGTTGACCATTCGAAATAAATTCTTGATTCATGCAGCTGACACATCCTTTGGAATAAGACTATGGTTTTGTTGTTATTTTTCTCTCGTGTTGACTGTTATGTTGGGAGGAAAAATTGGACCATCGAACTGTGATGGAATCAGAGCAGAAGATGTAAAATATCAGGGAGCAGGTGATAAATTATTGATTCATGCAGCTGACCTATCCTTTTGGGAATAAGGCTATGGTTTTGTAGTTGTTTTTCTCTCCTGATGGCTGTATGTTGGGGAGGAAAAGTCGGACCATCGAACTGGGGTGGGATCAGAGCAGATGATGTAAAATATCAGGGAGCAGGTGTGCCATGCTGGGTTAGGTGACCCAAGACTTGACCTTTTATTCATCAAGTCAACCCTCGTGTGAGGTTTAAACTGAATGGAAATATTGATGAGTTTGAATACTAAAAGATAGTTATGGTAACAACCAGAGCATATTACTCACTCCACCAAAGAAAGTTCCATAATCCATTATCTCTCCAAAATTGGAGAGATTTGGAGGAAAGATGGAGCTCCACCTTCCCCTCTCTTCCTCCTTTTTCCCTCTCCTTTCTTTCCCTTATATTTTGTTATCCAAACAAAGCATAATGGTTGTGTTTGAATCCTAAAATCTAGATATAAGACTGTAATCGTTACCTTTTTTTCTTCATGTCAGACAGCTATTGTTGCTTTCTCCTCTGACTTCCATGTAGAATGTGATGAATCATTGCTGTATTGGACTTGTTTTGAGTAAGGTCAGGGACAGTTTATATAATCTATATTATCCATAGACTGATTTGTGAGACTTGTCAAAATTCTTTATTCTTCCTTATGACAGGTAATCCTTTCTGCCTACCCGGTGGCTTTCAATATCAATCTGTAATGCTAACAGATTCAAGAATCTTCCCTTTACGACAATTTAGCCTACAATTTCTATTCAATACTGAAAAGTTGGCCCCAAGTTCTCATATTGGTTTAATTAACTTATGATCACCCCATTCATTTTTGTTATTAACTTTCTTCATATCAGTCCTTAATTTAGCATTTACTTCCGTTCTTTTTGTGATTGTTCTAGCTGCAGGCCTACTTTGCCCCCTCCCCTTCCCCTTTTAATAATCATTTTAACACTCTTCTCATTTCACCGGCTAACAGGGAAAAAGAATTGGCTGCTGTAAAGATCAATGCGGAAGATATCGATACAATTGCAAATGAACTTGAGGTTAATTTCATACTCTATTTACACTGGTTCTGTTTTCTAATTCTCCTGCCTCATTTGTAACACTCTAAATCTTCCTCCTAACAGTTGGACAGGAAGGTTGCTGAGAGAACCTTGCGAGAGCACAAGGGTGATGCTGTTGCAGCCGTACGATCCCTGCTTGGCCTGCTTCACTAGAAGTTTCCCTGCTTGGCCTGCTTCATAGATTCAATCTGTTAATCTAGTTTTTCGGAATTTTCATGAATATTTTGTTTCTTGTAACTTGATCATGTGTGAAAGTTGGTAGTTGTTTCCATACTTTGCTTTACTACACAGTAAACTGGCATAACAAACCCAAAACCAGTATAATGTACGGAGTATGAAGAACTTCCAGATAATTTTTTCTGCTAATTGAGACAGATTAACATGAATATTTGCTTATTGTATTGCGTGTTCATGAACATTGTATTGCGTGTACCTGCATAGTTCATGGCATATTATTTGCTTATTTACAGGCAGAAAGGTCAATACCGGCCTGTTTGCTACACGGTGTATTCTCAACATCTACTTCGCGCAATCGGGTACCTTGCTTGCATATTGGCAGTTGAATTTGGTAATTTGATTGCTGTGGAGTAGACAAAAGTATGGCAAACCCAAAACAAGTATGATGTACTTTGCAAAAAGAATTCCTAGAGTAAAGAATTATATAATCTACACCAATGGGAACTACTTGTGTGGTACATATATTTACAATACAATGGAAACGTTTTGCACAGTTCCATCAATCCAAGAGCATGCACATGATGGCAAATGTAGAAGTACCACATCCTTTTTCTACTCGTTCACTTACAAAACTTCAATAGTAACAATCACCGCGATAGAAGGCAATGCTTGCAATTCAATTAGAACGAACCCCATCCTGCAGCCATTTCAATCAAGGTCTCTTTTTTTGGTTTTCCATACAGGCCATGATCATTTGGGATACAACTTCATCAAGTAATTTTGGGTGCAGTAAAGTGACTACTACTAAATCTTCATGATGGGGCACCGGCAAATCATCAAAATTTACCAAAAGCTGTACCAGTTGAAATTTTCAACATATAACAAAAGGTAAGCAAGATTTGGGACTCATAATTCTTTCAAGTTAACATCTGCAGAACCAGCTTTGGCAGCCTGGAACTCGAGAGTATACTGTCTCTGCAAATCCTTCAACTTCTCCAGCAGTTCCTGGAATGATGGTCGGCTTTGAGGATCACTGCATATTATGCAATAGCAGCTTAAGTTAGTTCAATAATACATACGCCCTAAATAATATCCTAATTAGGAGGATATAGAGTACATCATCCCTGCCTAAATAGACAAAAACCAAACATGGCAATCTATGACAACGGAACTTGCATTTTGTTCAAGTTGAAGTTTTTTAAGGGACACAAGGAATCTAAGTAAGAAGTAGAAAGAAATATTTCAAGCATCCATAGGTAACAAAATATTGATTGATGCAACAGTAAATTCTTCAAAAAATTATAAACAGTGCAGGCAATAACGAATTAGTCAAGTTTAGTCAAGGCTAATTTGGAGAGCAATAAGGTAGTTCTAAGTCTGATGGATGACCTTATCAAGTAAATAAGCAACTTGCTTGACAACCCAAGCCTATCACTGATTGCTTCACTACGTAGCGGTTTTACCAGCAATTATTATCACATTCAGGAAATAATCTGATTAACTAGGTTAACGAGAAAGTTCTGTTTTTGTCCTTGGACAGAAGGCACCAAATTAAGGGGTAGAAGGAGACTCGGTAAAAAAAAAAAAAAAGGAAGATGGTTGAGGGAGGAGGAAGGGGTGGGGGAATTGCGACCCTTCAAACGAGGGAATAATTTCCCATCACCCCTTAGGTCGATACATCAATCCCCAAATTAGGGTAATAATTCCGCACCCCTCCAACCACCATCCCATCCAATACTCCTTATTTTAGACTCCACTACGCATCAATGGAGGATAGGACTGTCATGGAGACTCGGTAAAACCAAGAGGGAGGTGGGTCTAGCAGAACTCTGTCCAAGTAAAAGCCAAAGCCTATGAATAGTTAAGATTTTCCTACCAGGGAGGTGGGTCTAGCTGAAGCCTACCAAGAACAAAACCAGTTGAAATATTTTTTATAAGAGAGAACCAAGGCATCTAGGACTCAAACCAAAACTTCCACATCAGGACTGGCTCATGCCACAGATATCTGTTATGCTAGGGCCAGGCTACACAACAAGGAGGAGAAATATAATAAAGCATTGAGACGAGGAACAACCTGTGCCAGCAGCTTTCAATTATCGAAGCCCACCTCGAATCTACATCCTCAGGTATATCTAACCTTTGATTCATGAACCCAACTGCGCCGATCACCTGTTTACACCAGTTATTGCTCAATGATTGAAAAGAAAAACAACAAATTCCCGTTCACATCTTCAGATCATGTATGCAATGCATGACACCATGCACTGATGCATGGAAACTCCAAATTTCTAGCAGGTGAGACTGTCAGGATAAATAAACTCCTATTTTACCCTCTAGTTATATAAAAAAATCCCGACAGGTGAAAGCAACTTATCTATTGCACAACAGGCAAGAAAGCAACAGTGATTGAGATGTATGTCATCAGTGCAAATCGAAGAAAGAGAGAGATATTATCTTCTGATTTAGGACTTTTTATAACAATTTATCACACTTTTCAGCAGAACACACTGTTTTTTCTTTGCAGGCAATTAAGTATTATAGCGAAAAGAGAAAACTCATGCAGAAAAAAAGACACAACATTAATAAGTCATAACAGGACCAACAACCAAAACAAAGACATATATTCATATGCAAAATTCTTCACATGGTTTTCCTTTCTAGTATACGCCACAAGAGGAAGACCGACAGCTACCTGCATTGCATTGAGATGTTCCCAAGGAATCTTGTGAGTAGCAAGCTCCCACAGTATGATCCCAAAGCTATATATATCAGACCTAAATATATCAAAATCAATTGGTCAGAAGAAATCTTATAAGAAAAAAAGCAAAAGCTTGTATACAATAGGTATATTGTATACAAGAAAGCTCAATCATCCCAAATCCTAAAAGCTAATTTTGTAAGAGGTGACCTTTTGTGATTTTACTAAGTCGGTTGAATACAACACACCCGTTGTATACAAGACTTACTATAAGGAGAATATGATATCGTGGAGAACCTGCAATGCCAAACATTTCTAAAGAGGAAACAAAATTATGAACTGAGCATTACAGCTATTAACAATTTACATACTTTTCATCTGATTGCTCATTGCGAAGGACCTCTGGTGCCATCCATTGAGGCTACATAAACAAAAAAAATAAAAATGGCAGCATTTTAATAAACAGGTCAAAAGCAGGTCAACAGCAATGCATAAACAACACAACAGGAATATAACATACTGTTCCTTTCCCAGTCTTTGTAGTAAGGTAAGTTTCATGTTTCACACGTGAAAGGCCAAAATCAGCAACCTGCTCAAAAAAGAAAAAAATAGTAGTTGGAGAGATTGATATATCAACAATGGCAAAAGACTATTGAACAAAGGCACACCTTCACCATCCAGTTCTTATCAACCAGAAGATTGGAAGTCTTTAAATCCCGATGAATAATAGGTGGACTGCAATTATGAAGATAGTTCATTCCTCGTACCTGCATACCATCGCAAATGATTATCCAGTGTGAGCAGTAGTCAACCAAAAACTTAGAGCTATAACTAAATCTCAGACATCAATCCTGTTAGGAGTTCAGGGCACCATAATACTCAACTATGTCTATAGCCATATGAAGCCGTCGCCTCCAATCTAGTTTGGCTGTACTCCTTTGAAGTAGACGGAATAAGCTCCCTCTGTAATTATATTGTAAAGGTATAAAAAGTTAATAACCCTATTGATTAGACAAAACCAGCCTAGACAAGAGCAACCTCCAAAGAAACCAAATTCATTAAAATCTGGACAAGATACTGTAATGCATCAAGTACATGGGAAGGGTACTTCCGGTAATACAAATAAGTCAGTTATTCTTAGCTTAAGGAGGAAGGCAAGTAGAAGTTATATATACAGGAAGTCAATGATAGGGAAAGTCAAGACGAATTTTGATAAGAGTTTTATTTTGTTAGCTTTGTTAGGAAGCGCCCAGCCACTTTAAAGCTGGGATTGCGTGCTGGTAGACTATTGTTCTTCCTATATTTTTCTTCTTGATCTTATTTTCCTT
The DNA here is from genome assembly GCF_020520425.1 of Spinacia oleracea. NCBI lineage: Eukaryota > Viridiplantae > Streptophyta > Magnoliopsida > Caryophyllales > Amaranthaceae > Spinacia > Spinacia oleracea. The sequence continues at coordinate 13,741,548 of NC_079489.1, read as the reverse complement.
AGTTTCTGATTTCTATTCTATTACAGAAACTTCAACAAATCAACAAGCATAACAAGATAAGGCCCAAAGTTCAAAAGAATATCCTATTCAGAGAATCAGAGGTAAGATTTGAATGGAAAGTTAAGAATGAACCGTGGAAGAAACTCTGTAACAATGCAGAGACGCTGAGGTGACGTTACTGCACCCATAAACAGCAGAATGTTAGGGTGCCGAAGTCGCTTCATGAGAGATACCTGAATAATAAATAAAGAGAAAAGTTGTAAATGTACGGAATAAGGACATCATAATATTTAATGTCAATAGTTCCAGAATGAATTTCATCACACTGTACCTTGTCTGAGAAATAGTGGTTAAAAAATGAAATTTACAAAAATTGCAATAGCAGAATTTGTCAAGGGTGAAATTCAACTTCTAAGACATGAACTACCTCTTGTCTGAATGAATATATGACATCTTCGGAATATTCTTGCTTGGAGAAAACTTTAATAGCAACATCCTGCAGTAACAAACATATGATCATGCATGAAACATATGTAATCAGACATCGATTTCTTTGGCGATATAGCAATAAACAGGTTCATAGATTGATATCTGTAGATCTTAAGATCTACCTCTCATGTCAGAACAAGTCTACAGTGATATAAATGAGAGACATGAAGGGACCCATGTTAAATTTTTATTTTTTTTTAAAATCAAACCTATCCTTGTCAACTCTAAGACTAGGTTAGTTAAGTAGCAAGCCAACCCTACTCCTCAAGACAAGCTTTTATATGGTGGTCGCTTAATATAGGATCAACGTGAAATTGATCATATGTGTTACAAAGGCCATAATTTCAACACAATACTCAAATTACATTGTCATTCTTTTATATAATATTGTTCAAATCCTTTATCAGACAGGTTAACCTCTTTGTAATAAACTTCTCACAGAGAAAAAAAAAGACAAGGCAATAAAATAATCAAGTGAAGAGCCAATAGGAACATACCGATCCATACCACAGACCGTGATACACAGTTCCACAGGAACCTGCATACAATTTACGGAAGAAAAAAAAAAGGTGTAAACAGGTCGAAAAACATGTCAAGTAACATTTCAAGGGTCTTTTCTTTTTGCTTCTGTGAAAGGAAGTACATTACCAAGACTACAGACAACTCAAATGACAACACAATTCTTTAATGGATCTCGACCTTATCCTAGAGGCTAAAAGATACCCAAGATAGAATTGTAAATAACAATCACAACACAAGGTCCTCTAGATCATAGGAGTCTCTGATAAAGTCTTAAATATGGAAAAGGGAAAGGATGGGAGAATATCAGACAAAAAATACAACTACGTTTGGAATGGTAGAAAAACTAATGTGCCTCAACTATTATCGATTTAAACAATATAACCTTCCACCCTATAGTCTCGATGCCACTCTATGCAATTGAACTTGGTAGATTAAGGCAAAGAAAATTTACAGCTTTGACAACCTAGTATCCTGTTTAAAAGTAATTGCTTTTATGCATGTCATTGTGGTCTAAAATCAAACAAGAGGTAATTTTGTCATTTCAGATAAAATAAAACAAAGTGAACATAAGATGATCGTCATTCAGATAAAATCAAACAAATTTTGTCATTTCAGTCCTTCAACTCTTTTCTTTAATGGCATATAACACATCAAAAATGGCATTTAAATTTGCAAATTGGGTTCTTATGATCCTCTTCTGTTGTGAAAAACCTAGAGCACTTTGTGAAGAAAACATATTTAAATAATGTAACATAAAAGCAAAGAGATGCCAAAAATCAAACCGATCACTTTGTCATAAGACAACACAAAACTCCTATAACTCGTCCAGATCACAAAAGCCCTCCCTAGGGGTAGTTACCAAATACCCAACTGCAGAACAAGGGGTCATTAAAAGCTAAGTCAAGATCTCTCTTGCAAGGGAAAATGTTGGAAGTCAAGCAGATGTTAACTCCTACATTGGATTCAAACAGAACGATCTCAGCAAACTGAGGAACAAGCAGGGACTAGTTTGACTTCACCGATCAAGTATGCAGAACTTTGTCAGTGTGGTAGAGCTATATGGTATGTATTGAGGTGTCCAAGTTACCAATAAATGGATCACTACGAGGCACACAGTTTAGGTTCAAGAAACCAAATCAGTGAAGCTAGGAACAATAGTGAAATATGGTGCACAAAGTCCCCATAAGAGCAGAAATAAAAGATTTTATGGAAGTCACGGTTGTCCATACCTTGCCCTATTTGCTCTCCAATTGTCAAGTCCTCCCACAAGATTTCATAGTCTAAGCTATCAGTATCAACATCCAATTTATTTACAATACTACTACTTCCACTTCCACAGCTACTTGCACTGCTTGTGCTGTTAACATTAAACGATGACCAGGACCCAGTGGCTTCATTAACACCAGGGCGACCATAGTCACCACTATGGATTTCTGGTTTTACAGAAGAATGTAGACGATCGGAATCCAGTTCACCTTGAACCCATGGCCAACCGAATTGCCCACTCTTGACATCTGATGTTTCCCTCTCATTTCCTTTCCATGGCCATTGCATTGCTTTCTTACCGATCCAAGCCTCGGCTTTGGAAGTCATTTTGTGAATAGCAGTTTCGTCAGTTTTGACAGGGGATTTTGCACCTGCAAACTGAGAAAATACACCAATAACAGAACCTACGGGATCTCCTCTGGGAGTACTAGCTCCACTTGAGTTCCCGTCCTCCTTATGATCTGAGAATGTAGCATCAGAAAAGCCATGATCAGAGTGACGACTATCTCCACTCCCACCTTCTCGGAGTACAGTATTCTCTCCGGTCTTCATTTTAGATCGAACCTTGTCACTAACCTTGGTAGCCTATAATTTCAAATCAGAAACAACAATGAGTTCACATTGTAATCAAAAAATTTATTCATCAAGAGGCTTTGTTACTTGTCCAGAATATGACATCAAGAAACTAACCAAAGTTGATAACTTTGAAGCAATTGCTGTTTGCAAAGGTTGCTCAGTATCGAGGCCAAGCCTGTTCGCAACACTATTTCTGTTCTTGCTAGCACTTTGACTACCCTCCTGTTGCTCGTTTGCTTCTGAAATCGAGACTTTCATTTCCAGAAACGGTTTTGAGTCGCTTGATACACAAATGACCCCAATGAGAGTACCATCATCATCATAAAACGGAGTGTTGGTTGCAACGACTAGAAACTTGTGTCCCTTCTTATCTGTAACAGGGAACTGCCCTGTCCAACTCTCTCCCAATTTCACACGACTTATAATATTACTAGCAACAGCTGTATCCTGAGCAGAAACCAGTAGATCACAGAGATCCTTACCAAGAGCCTCTGCTGCAGAATAGCCATAAAGTTCTTCAGCAGAACGATTCCTGCATTATTAATTTAGCAATTGGTATTCAAAAGGAACTTGGAGAAGTTATTGATTGATAAGGAAAAAAAGAGCTTAACCAGCAACAACAAAGATACTCCTCCAGTTTTATCAAATCATAGACTAAGCTACTACCAACCCATAAAGACATCATGCGAAGAGCTTGAATATCCCACTCTCAGCTACTCTCTAACTGGATCCTAAGCTTCAACTTTCAAAGCTTCGAGACTATATTAATGCTTGAACTGCTTTTTTAAATAGGAAGTTAAGCGGGATGAGTCGAGGCAACTTCAATCCAGGGCACATTAACAGAGCCACCAACACAATTCTACATGGCATTACGCATAGAACTATGGAGAAATGTTTATTTGATCAGGATAGGAAACTATTATAACCTGAAACTAGTTCTAATTCCCCAACTACCCCATTTGCAAATTCCCGTGAATTTCTATTTCCCCAACGACTGAAGGTCAACCAGATGAGCACTCACTCAATATTACAAAATCCTAAATCCCATAGAAACAGAAGAAATAGTCCGGTCTGAAAAAACTTGACCCTACGTCAACTAACAAACTTCACTGTAACCCTATTACCAACTCCAATTTGACACAAAAGAAACTACAAAAACATGTAATCCCAGCTGAAAGCAACAAATTCCCCCGCATTCATTTAAGAATAGAGGCAAACATGGATAAACCGCATAACTAAATCTGAAACTAATCAAATGTCTTAAAATGGGAATACAATTTCATTAGCAAATGCTACATGGAATTTTGCAAAGAACTGCGGAGAAATGTTTATTTGATCAGGATAGGAAGCTATTATAACCTGAAACTGGTTCAACACAGAGCATGACCTTTGTCAGAACAAGTGCAATTTTGGTCGGGAACTCTTCTCAAAACAAAACCATGTCCTTAGTTGCTTACTTGCTTGCATATATTCAGTGCTTAATTGGTTGACATGGGAATAAATTTCTATGGGAAGTTGAATTTCATGAGAAGCTTTTTCCCTCTATTCCTAGGAAATGTGCATAACTTGTTTGGTTGACACTAAGGAAGTTCCAAATTTCCAATCCGGTGTGACATCAAGGAAATTGTATTCCCATGTTTTGTGGGAAATTCTAATTCCCCAACTAACCCATTTGCAAATTCCCATGAATTTCTATTTCCCCCATTATGAAGGTCAAGCTCTCACTCAATATGATAAAATTCTACAAATCTCATAGAAGAATAAATAGTCCAGTCCTAGAGAACTTGACCCCACATCTACTAAAAAATTTCATTTTATCCCTATTAGGCTATTTACCAACTCCAATTCGACACAAGAGCAACTACAAATATTTGTAGCTCAACTGAAAGCAACAAATCACGTTCATTTAAGAATTGAGGTAATCATGGATAAACCGCATAACTAATTTGACACTAATCCAATGACTTAAAATGAGCAATACAATTTCATGAGAAACAAAATTCAACAAAAGAAAAGTTAAGACGAGCCAAGGTCATCTCAACAACCTCTCGTAAGGCTTTTTGAAAGAACAATACAATTTCGACAACAGAAAACTGAACATGAGCCAATCATCTAGACAACATTTCATAGAGCCATTACTGAAGGTACCTGAACAATATAATTCTGAGAATAGAACACTCATGGCATAATTAACTAAACTTTTCTGTTGCTTCGAGTAATGACACAAAGAATGGTAATTAACATAGCAACCTATGAGCTCACAGCTACTGCAAATAATCACTGCCTTAAACATAACCAAATTCAAACACCCTTATATACATAAATTTAGTAATTTACTCCAATTAATGAAAGAAAAAGCACAAAATTACCAATAAATGACGCGAGTATTAAGGTCGAAAATATGAACCGCCTGTCCCATAGATTGCAATATATTCAGACACTGCTTATCAGTCAATTTCCTTAGCTCCGTCGAACTACCACTGCTCCCACCAACACTGCCACTAGCACTACCACTACCATCACCACCACGTCCCACAGGCGGCGGCAATTCATCGGGGCACTTGCTTTCCCTCTGCAACGGCGACGACGACGACCCCATTGACACCGAAGTTGACGAATGCCCGAACGATATCGACCCTTTCTTCCACTCACTCTCTCTCCTCCGGTGAGGCGGTACCGGTGCCGGCAACCTCGACCGTTGTGGAGACACTGAGTGAGCCCTTCTTTGCCGAACCCCATCCGCTAGTATCAGCTTCGACATCTCTTCTCGCAGGTGCGCATGTCCAGCCTCCAAGTCTTGGATCTTCCTCAGAAGCTCCTCCGCCGGTGGAGTTGTCATGGCCGCCAAAAATTGAGCAAATTTTCACTTTAATTTTTGTGGGGATTTCGTAGATTTGATTATGAGAGTGAGAGATTCATGGGTTTATGGATCTCCCCCTCTCCTTCAAATTTCTGGGTTTTTGTAACAGTCAATTGGGTTTACTGAAAAGAAGGGAGGAGAGAGAAAAATGAAGGTCAAAGTTCAGACAAAAATGGAGGAGAGAGAAAATGGGTAGCTCTTCTTCTCCCCTTCACCGGTTCACCCTTCGTGCAAGTTTTGCTAATTAATTTTTCTTTTTGGATATTTTGGGATTAAATTTTATAAAAAACTGATACATTTTGTTGCTTTTTTGGGTATAATAGTCGCAATCAAGCTAAATGTCAAATTGCTTTCTTACTACTCCTAAAAATCGATTGCCATAGGTCAATCAAAAATGGGAAATTTAAGAACACTGAATTTTATTACTGTAGATATCAAAGCTATTTGTGTAAGGTGGGGACAGAAGATGACAGTCAATTAACAACCACTTTTTATTTTTAATAACTACTGGAAACTGCAAAAGGGAATGAAGGTGGTGAGGATGGTGGATGACAGTGGTGGATGACAGGGGAATGGCAGTATTACTGCGATAGTGGTGGCTGACTGGTGAGAGATTGAGATGGGGCCGCCACCGCTGGAGGTGGGGAGGGAAATTGGGCGAAGTGAGCAGTGGCGAAGTCAGGATTCAATACCCGACATAGTACTCTGTATCAAACAATGAATCATGCGGTGTACATAGTAGTTATGGTTTTTTACTTTTTTCATTTCCACATCAGAGGTCTATTTATCTTTTTGCGCAAGTAGTAAGGGTATTTTCGTCTTTTGTGCAAAAGTGCATGAACACGTTACTTTAAACCAATACCATTAAGTAGTATTAATGATACATTAAGTAATGTAATGGGGAAAAAAAGAAAGTTTTGGTTTCAATAGAAACAATAAATTTCAAGTTTAAGACATATCAATATATCATCACTATTCTAAGAACAAGTTGGAGAAGGGTAGCCACTTTTAGAAGGGCTTTTAGATTTAGAAGTCTTTTGAATAATAATGAATGACTAACATTTCATTAGATGCAAAGAAAGTACAAACTTGGAACAATCAATAAAAATCAATCTAACATATTTGTGGTTAGGCTAAACTATCATTACATAACGTGTTTAATTGATTGCAGAATCTATCTTGTTCCCGGATATATCTAGAGTTAGGTGTACCTAACCATGTATTTTTGTTTTTGTTTTTATTGCTTTAAAGAGTGCAAAAATACGCATAAGTTACTTAACTTTAAATATATACTGGAATAAGATGGAGGTTTTCTAACCATTAAGAAATGGTGAAAGCATAATAGTTAAACATAGAGTATCATGAAACTAATTGACTCCCCTTAGTTAGCAATTGAGCATAAAACTCAAACTAGTCATGTGATAATACATAAGCAAAGGAAAGAAAAGGAATACTCTGTAAAGAATAACATCATGTGATCAAATTGCAATTTTGGTATTCCTTGTAGTTGTGCCTCCAAGTCCTCCTCACTCTTCCCACCAAATCCTTACACGTTGAGAACAATTCCTTCACACATATTCCGTATTCGTTAGCAAGTTGCAACTATGAGGAAGTAAAAATCTCGGTCTGTTATGCTTTTGTAAAAATATAACAGTAAAAAAATCAATGAAATGGTACATGTTTTAATCGAAATGGTACTTTTTTTTTAATGAAATAGTACTATTTTTGACGAAATGGTACATGTTTTTATCAAAATGGTACTCTGTTTAACGAAATGGTACTCTTTTTTTAATGAATGCATGGTACTTTTTTAAAAAGAAATGGTGCATGTTTGGCGCTGTGATATGTTGCTCACACATCACAGCATGCCGCCTCTCCGCCCTCTTGCAACTATTGAGCATTTCAATTTTCAACACATTTCGACAGTTCGAGGACATGTTTTTATAAGAGCACCTGCGACCTTGACTCATTATAAGGGCCAAGTTGGTGTTCACATGTAAGAAGGTACACAATGTTTACATTGTTGTTGTTGATATGGTCAGGTGTGTGACCCTTAACTATTAATAAGGTCTTGGTCTACTGGTTAAGATTAATGCTTATATACGATATGTTTCAGGTTCGAATCCCCCAACTTCTATTTGTAATTTATATTGTCTATGAAGTATTTAAGAGAGATGGTGTTATTTCCCAACAATGTGAATTGAACACTTTGCAATTCTAAAATAAAACTTTGTAATCTTACAAGGAAATTGTATTAGGGGTTGGATTTGGTAGTTGTTTGATGTTAGAGATGGCAAATTGATGCCCTAATGGTGGTGTTAGAGCGGGAAGACGACAAAATTTACAATGGTTTATATCATCATCAATTATAAGTTATTACAACTTGGAAAAAGAGCAAGTTTTTTATGAAACTGTCTCACACTAATTTATTTATTTATTTTGACATTCCGAACAAACAATAATTTGCCTTTAAAAAATAAAGTCGCTCTAATTTTAATATTTCACAATAAGTTACGATGAGACTGTCTCAACTTTATTTTTTTTTAAATGAGGAAGAGAACATACTTTGTAAGTAGACAAGCAAACAAATATTCCAAGTCAACTTGAATATCAACAAAAAAAAAGAGAGATAAGAGGGACAGCCCCAAAACATGAGCTATAGAATCACCATTATCTGGATGTTTGCCTACTCCCAATATAATAATACTCACCAAATAATAATAATTGAGCTCAAACTCAATTAGGTCACATACCCTACTTCATAAGCAATCATATACTAATCAAGTTCTTATATAGATTCAACAAGAGAGGTATGTCAAAACAGCAACACAACTATAAAAGGAACAACATTGCAGTTACATGTTTTTGCTGTTTTCAAATTGCTGCCTTAGTAGTTAGTACGGCATACGTGTTCTATAACAACTATTCCGTAGTTCTCCCTCCGTCTCTTTTTGTTTTTTACGTTTTTTCTTTTTGAGTATTTCAAAATGTTCTTTACATTTCTTTTTATATTATCACATAAATAACTTATATTCTATCAAAATTTGTGTCTAATTATTATTTAAACCAATAAAATTCATTGGGTCATTTAATCTCTCACACTTTTTCATTGGGACATTAAAATTTTCTCATTTCCCAATATTAGAATTTTGATAAAAGTGAAAACATTATAAATAAACGTAATTTATCTTGTTTAAATAAAACAATTGAGGAATCTCGATGTAAATTAATTATTCGTTAAAACGCGTGAAAAATACAAAACGTAAAAAACAAAAAAAGACGGAGGGAGTAGCTATTATAATGTATTATACTCCGTATTTGGTTGATCTTCTACGGAGTACGTAGTATTTTTATCAACCAAACAACATCGGAGTTTTCACTTCAGAGAACTCAATTTCGTAAGTAAAGATTTGTTTAATAAATAGTCATACAAGTTGAAATTGCACATCAGATATGCAAAAAGGCAATTCTGAACAACTTGCCAATACAATTAAGAGCCTTCACTGCACAATACAGATAACATCCCACTACTTGTTAGGGATATGATATGATATGCTGTCAGTCTGTCACACAAATTATTGTTATCATGATAGCTTCATTAATATCTCAAAGATATTCAACAAAATGATAAGAAATTACATTTAGTTTTTTTTTTGTTTTTTTTACCATTTTGTGCAACCAGCAAATCATACTTCAGTGAAATAAATTATCAGCAAAATGAACCAGATTACAGTAGAACACTATGATTTGTTACATAAAATGCAGCAAGTGTAGTAATTAGATAAATATACACTTGTCTTTTCGAATTCTCTCGAAAAAGATTATTAGCATCTGGAGGGAAGTGATTAAGCCACTTTCGATTAATTGATACAACAATCCTCCAAATAAATAAATACCCTAAACTCAGATGCATACATCAATCCGTACGATAATTTTATTTATACAATGCTTACAGGACCTGGAGAGGAACTTCTAATCACTCAATCTAAGATTTAACTACAGCAAAATACAGCTTTTCTACCACCACAAGAATCTGGGGTAGAAATCTTGGGATACCAAAGCTAATGCCGGTTAGGTTAATACTCGCAGTTAATAACAACGTACTTAATTAATACTACAGCCTCGATCATAAGTAAGGAGTAATTTTCATTACTTCCTGCCAGGTCAGATGAAGCTCGATCTACCCACTGGCAAGTATGGTTTACAGAGATACACGTACGTGTGAGAATATCCAACAACGGGATAATAACTTAATACTAGAGCCAGACTAGTCGACACCCTTTAGGCCCCTACAAGGAAATTCAAGGATGATGAGGAAGTAACTTCTTTCAGACTCCCTGATGTACTGAACTTCACCATTCATTATCTTTAGGATCTTTCTGCACATGCTCAGCCCAATTCCTTCCTTTGTTGACCAATTACTGTTGCGGAACATGTCCTGAACCAGTTCTGGAGGAAGCCCTTCTCCGGGGCTCACCAACCTTTTCAATGGACAGAAACAAAATCAGTTGAAATAGATGGAGAAGTTCATAGGCTCCTGGCAATTTTTACTAATAAGAAGAAATGAAAATTATGTTCATAAAAAGAAATGTTTGTTTGTAAAGATGAATGGTATTATGATATTAAGCATCCAGAAAAACAGGAAAGGGCGACATGAAAAGAGAAGGTAGAAGAAGAAACAATATGGTTTTCTCAGAGTCGCATCATAATAAGAATCTCTTATAACCATCAACTTCCCATGGAGGTGTCATCATTTTACTAACCTGCATTTAGAGAATTTCCACCGCCATTTGACACTTATGTTTCCAAAAACTACTCAGTAGAATGTTAAAAGCGTATGGAAAATATGGTTCAACATTTTATGTTCTAAACCAATCAACGAGAAATGACGGATCAAAATCATGTTCATCCTAAAAAACCTGTATGGCTTTGGGTTGCAGTGAACTGCATTTTATAGTGAAACGATGTTTATATACATGTCAAAACAAAATACCGCTTATGAGCCACAGGGTCCACAAGCAATATGCTTTTGAACAGTATGATAGGAATGACCAGCATAAAAGTGAACCACAAAAGGGTAGCATGAAACTCAAAAGACTAAACTATGGTAAAACTGAGAGTTCTCATATTTATATATTTGCACCTAACCTATGAAGATATTATTTTGTAGCATTGCCTACATCAGGAGAAATCTAAGTTTGAAAAAATTATGACTTAAATTTTCAACCAAGTCATTAGACAAAACTACTTACAGCAAATTACAATTTTCATAAACGATAAAATTTCAGGGAATAGATATGCAAACGAAAGCAAAGTATTTCAGTTAAACATCAATCCCAACCCTTCCAACATACTCAATCATAGTGCATAATGACTAAAACATCGTTGTACGAATTGAAACAAGAAGAACGAAAATGAAAAAGAAAAGTACGGAGTATCAACTTTAGAAATTACGTATTTATCCTAGTCTTATCAGGGAAAAATATTGATGAGCCAGTATAATGAAAGCAGTCATAAAGGCGTAATATACCTGAACTCAATGTAAACAACATTTTGCCCATCAGATATGTGCTTCAGTCTTGGTTGAACATGAATCTCCACCCAGCCATCAGGAGAAGGTGCATAACGAACCATATTTACCAAAAATTCTGCCAAAACTTGCTGAATTCTAACTTGATCCCCGCAGATAGCCAGAGTTTTGATTTCTTCTGGAATATCCCTGATCAACTGTAAGCCTCTTTCTCGTAGTAACATCATAACTTGGCTGACAACCGCATTTATGACATTTCCCAACATAAACTCGGCCTTCTCAAGCTCTAAAGTGCTATGCAAAATAAAGATCTAGATATCAGTCAACAATCCCTATCAGAAGTAAAATATGTAGGAGTACAGGAATCTAGATGGAAGTTTAATGAGAGGTAAAATCAAGAAAGTTGCTTGGGTTATAAGGGTGAATCAAGTATCAGTCCCTACTCTACTCATGCAAGTATAATATTGTATAGGGTTGATAGAACATAAAACAAATGTTATTTTCAACTCTGTGGCTGAGAAGCACAATCTAACATACATATAACCATGATAATGACAATGTCTTTAAAATAGCAGGATACAAGCAAATCAAAAGGCCACAAGTATCACATATAAGTGAGATTAAAGTCCAGTGTTTTGCATGAATTGCAGTAAGTATTCAGAAAAGAGTTTAAGACATAACGTTTTTGAACATAGATATTAGTTGCAGAACCACAAACAATAGAAAACTTACTTATCGTCGAAGATTTCCAGATTGATATCTTCTACAATCTTCTGAATTTGTTTTTCACAGGAACTGCTTGTCTCTATAAATTGCTTCAGATCTTCACTCAAATCCGTAGATTCCAAAAGTGAATTAGCGAAACGTATTCCATTTAGGGGATTCTTTATTTCTTGAGATAGGTAAGCCAATTCTTTCATCCTTTCAAAGCATAATTTTTCCTGTTGTCTCTGAATTTTTATCATTTGTTGCAATTCAGGACTTGCTATTTGCAAAAAGCAAAAGGCTCCAACAATATCACCATTCATGTTGACTCTCTTATTTGCAGTCAAGAGAGCTTGCACAAATTTTCCATTACGATCGTAGAAAGAAAATGGAAATTTGTCAGCATCCTGTCCTGCAATGGCACTATGCAAAACGATCATGAATTTGGTCAAAGCATCTTGACCCTTAAGCCGGCAACAAGCACCAAAAATATCCCCAACCAACATCTTTCCCATGACCTCTCCTCTGCTCCATCCAGTGAGGTTCTCTAAGGCTGTATTCCACTCAGTGCAATAAGCATTCTCATCTGAAGCGAAAATAGGGGGAATCAAAGGATTTGGGCTATGAATAATCGACTTATAATCCCGCTGTATATTGATGAATTTATCCATAACAACTTTCTGACCAGTAACGTCTTGGCCGACAAAGCATACTCCAACTATATTGTTTGTATAGTCTTTGCTAGAGCAAGCATTGACAACCACATAAACAGCTTTATTATGCAGCTCTGTGCCAAAGGTTTTCAGCTTTATCTCTATGTTCTTATCTTCTTCACCTGCAACATTCAATTTAGCAAGTAAATATTGTTAAACACTCGTTAAGTTAACATTAATGAAGAACTCCAAAGAAACTCTAGAATGGTCATCCTATACGATAACAAATTCACCACAAAAATTCAAACATTGTCATTTAGGTATTTGGAAAATCATTTTTTCCTGAAATACAAAATATTTAGTTCCATGAGGAACTGTGGTATCTGGTATGGGTGAAATTTCCCTTTGGTAGTAGATACAAAATTATTTTAGTAATCTGTAATAACACCCTTAGAAGTCTCATTTAAAGAGAGATACCTCCTCAATAGAAACCAAATCTTGCACATGACACAACCGACCACCAAGCATATCAAACATACCACCACAACAATGAATTATAATAACATAGTTATTCGAAGCATCATTATAGCAAAAATATACCATTACCACCATCATCTTACCGGCACCACCACACCTATCAAAAGTACCACCAACCTCTTAGGAGCTACCACTTCTATACCTCTTTTTTCGAAGCAACATCTATAAGAATACAAGAGGTATCTTGCTAGCATGTCATCCTTTTAATGGATCCACTTTTAAACAGAAGTTACATTTCATACAGGAGAATTACCAATTTATTTTGGTGGAGTGTCCTACGGTCTGTCATATAGTTGTTGTTTACAATCACCTCCTTCTTGTCACAATCCAAATCATGTAGTCTATTTATGGTGGAGTCACTAACTCACAATGCATGGTTTGTTCAGAAATTCGCAATAGGTTTATTCCATTAACACACTGTACCTACAATCTACTGTATGCTTTTTTGAAAGATATTAGTTTGCTTACTAGGATATAGACTATTGTTTACATGCAGCATTGCAGCTCCTCGGTTTCTTGATTTATTCAATCCAAGACCTTGGTTGCTTGGAATCAATATTTTACGGCCAAATTGTATCATCAGCTATCGCAGTGGAAATACCCAAATACAACAGTTTAGCCGGAAAAACATAGAAGCTAAAACTTACCTTTCAGTGACCATATAAAGGGAATGGTAATCCTAAACCATGTTCCAAAAGCATAACAAAAATTTAGGGGCTGAACTTTTATATAACCATTGAAAGTAGAATTTTGTATAAACAAGTTACCTCTTAAAGCATGATGAAGAAGCTCCTGAACAACTTCTTCAGATTCTTTAAACACGAGGTCATGAACTAAAGATTTTCCCATGGCTTCCTCCACAGAGAGGCCAGTCAACTCAGCAATCTTCGCATTCCACCCATTAATGCGGCCATTCGCATCAACAGCAAATATTGGTGCTGTAGCAGTTTCAATCAACCTAACCATTTCTCTGGCAACTGAACTAAGCTCATCCATCCCTTGCATCTCTATATCCCCACCATCAGTATACACAACCGCCTTGGAATTGACATCTGCATCCTTGAACGTGTCTCGCAAAATAAGTTGCAATGAATGAATTGCATCCATCTCTGCATTCTCCCATGGCATACTCCGACTTTTGACAACTTCCAGAAACGCTTTAAATGAAGAGCGTGGATGCATCCTTTGTACATCATCTTTGTCTTTCGGATGATGCTTTGCACCACCCCACTTGATTTCTTTAGCAGTGTGTGACCTAAACCAGAAAAGGAAATCCTTTTGAGTTATATAAGCAACAGCCATACCACAAACTGCATCAGCAAGTGCTGCTGCGCCAGGGTAACCTGCATCAGCCAAACTGTCTGTGCTCAGACCAGTAGAGTCCCCATGGTAAGTCAATAACCACTGCACAATATCCTTTATTTGGGCCTCAGTTGGGGTTACACCTAACGGGTAGTAACTACCCCGGTACAAGAGTGCAGACCCATCACACTTCACCAGATCCATGATGCTCGGGCTTTGAGTAACAATTCCAGTGGGAGAATCTCGAAGAAGCATATCACATAACAGAGTTTGAGTCCTTAAAACACGCTTTTCCAACATCTGTGTTGCTAACTGTAACTCCATATTCAATTGTAGGCCAAAAGCCTGCATTAAGAACTCACAAGCATATCTCAACGGGAAAGGAATGGACCGCGGAGATGTATGATGGCATACAACCAAACCCCACAATCTCATTGCATTCCTACCACCAGGTGCAGCTTCATCATCACTTCCATTGATTATCACTGCCATAACTAAAGAAGCAATGGACCCCATATTAGCCATATACTGAGAATGGCAACCATGAGGAGCTCTAAGTGTGGAACCAACTAAGCAAAGAGGCTGCTGTAGACGTTCATCCTGAATCACGGACACAGGATTAACATGGCAATCCACTATCATCCTAACCCGATTTTGCTTAAACAAAAACCTAGACGCCTGAGGTATATCTGTAGCAGGATAATGCAACCCGAGATACGGCTCTAAATCAGGTTGCTTACTCTCAGAAACAACCTCCCCATGTTCATCCTCATGAAACTTATACACCATAACCCTATCATAACCAGTAAGCTGCCTCACACTCTCAACAACAGTATCACACAAAATCTTAATATCCCCACCAGGCAAAGACTGCAAATGTGAAATTGCTCTCACAGCAAGCTTCTGAGACTGAACAGCCCCAGCAATTGACAAGGCTGGGTCCTCAGTTCTAGCAGGTTCAAGATCAATAACAATCCCCACATCAATCCTATGCAAAATTGCATAAAAGGGCTTCCCAGATACCTTGGAATGAATCCAAACAGGGTTCAAAAGTGTAATTTCCCTAGCCCCAAAAGCCTTCTCTAACAACAACACACTATTTGACATGAAAAGGGTTCTTACATCAATTCCAATCATCAAAAGTTCAGGCCTATCAACCTCCATAGAAGGTACAGTATGTGGGTTTAACCCCAACATTTCTCTAGCATTTTCACTGAATGCAATTACCCTATAACTCGATTCATCAATGGCAATCATACACCCAAAAGGCTGAATTTGGCCACCCCTTTGAATTCTAGACAAATATGCAGTAATTTGTTTTTCAGGAACAGATAGAATTGTGGGTGGTCTGACTGATTGAGAGTAATCAAATGACTTACCAGACTCCCCAGATTGCTCAAAAGCAGCATGTAAACGAGCATCAACAGTGTATTGCGCAATTGCTTTGCTCATTGAATCAGATGGATTGTGAGCTTGGTTATTGGATTGTGACCCTCTACTTGTTGAACCCATATTGTTGGTGTTTTTGTTTGAGAAAAACAACTTTCAGAGAATTGAAAGTGATGTTTTTGTTGTGTATTACACCATTATTGATGATTTGTATAGCTCTGTTTTGTGGCAGAAATGGTTGTCAAGGACAGTAACTGAGTCTTAGTGAGTAGGAAACTGGAAAGACTAGAATGTGTGTGTGTGAGAATTTGGATTTGTGGTTTTGGTTGTCGTGGCTGTTTGTAGCCTACACTCATTCTCATCTCCGCATTTTTCCCTTTCCCGAGAATTCGCTATAAATACTGCTTCCGTTTTTTTAATACTCCGTCCGTCCCTTTGACCTTTACCGTTTTAAAGGGGTCTAAAAACGATCTTTTCAAAAAAAAATTTGGTTCTACTACGAGGAGTTCCCACCGCCTTAGGCGAGTGGACTAATCTCCCGCGGGAGTTTGCATGGGTATCTCGATGGGTAGCATCCCTTCCAGTTGAGATTTTTTCCATTCCCAAGGCTCGAACCCGAGACCTTGGTTAAGGAGCAAGAGGCCCTTAACCACTCATGCCAACCTCAATTGGTATCTTTTCATTTCTTTGCTTTCATGTTTAACCTTTTCTCGGTAACTAGTTATTGGACCGTGCGCTAGCGCGAACGATCCCCCAAAGTATAAAAAAATTGTTTCGTAAAAGGACATTTACAAATTTATGGCGAACTCTAGGAAAATAAAGGTAAAGCTCGATTCGCTCGTAATTGATAATATGTGATTATAAATATGTTTACAAGAGGTTTTATTGATATTTTAACAATCCATATGCAACATTAAACTCTCCGAAATTGTTATTGTAGTATTCCACATGGAACATTAGCAACATGCTTAGGTTGAAATGGAAGATGGAGCATCTCATAGAAAAGCAAAGACAAAAAAAAGGGTCAAAATAGACATTGCACTATTGATAAGAATAAGACAAAAGAAAAACAAAGAAGGAAATTAGGGATATGTAGGTAATTGCACTATTGGGTGAATAGTAATAGAAGTTCAAGGCTTTATAAGTGTTAGGATTAACCTTGTAAAGTTGTGATTATATAGATTAATCAATAATAAAAAGACCTTATACACTTTATTCCTTAAATTCTATTGGCTCACAACCCTTACAAGTTTACTCTTCTTGTATAATATGAATAAAATATGTAACGATTCCCCATAAAAGTACATCAATAATTGTTAATCTTATAATGTTCATTTCTCCTTAATACTCCCTCCGTTTCTTTTTGTTTGTTACGTATTCCTTTTAGGGTGTTTCATAATGTTTGTTACGTTGGAGAATATTTCCTTTTATAAACTTATTATATTGTCATTTTTTGTGCCAACTTTTTATTGTAATTGGTCCAATTTTTTCAACTCATTAAATGTCTTTACAATTTCCCAAGTATATTAAGTTAGCAATCTGTGTACTTTTTCATTATTGGTTCATTTTGATAAATGAAACAATCTTATTGGTTGTTGTAATTATTAGTGGATTGATGTTTTAGTTGGGTTTATATTTTTAATAAAAAAGAAAAAAAAAATTATTATACGTTAATAAACGTGCAAAAGTCAAACGTAACAAACAAAAAGGAACGGAGGAAGCAATTGCGTAAAACAGCAAACGGAAAAAATATTTAGAGATAGGAGAAGAATACTCCGTAGTCACAGTTGTTTAACTTTCGTACTATTCGTATATAATATTCCTTCATCTCTGAATACTTGTAACAGTTTGACTTTTACACTATTTATACATTAACTTTGACCGAATGTTTTTACTAATATATAAAAATAAAATGTTATTGTGTAATATATTTTTGGATTATTCTTAATGTATATTTTTCAAATATCAATATTTTTAAGTTTTTACTAATATGCGATTGCATATAATTACGGTTAAACTAGTGCCTTGAAAAATATATAAGTCAAACTATTGCAAAAACTTATTCAAGAACAAAGGAAGTATTAACTTTAACTAATTCTTCTGTTATTTTCAATTCACACATTTTGACTTACGAAACTATTCACATACTCCCCTTCAACTATCAATTGTTTTTATACAATCCTGTTAGAAAAAGAACAGTGAAATTATTCTCTCTACTAATAAATTATTATAATTTATTGAAGTGGTGATCAATAATCGAGCTTTTACCTTCTAGTAGCGTCTAAGGCCTTGTTATGCGTTGGTAATTGGTATCCGAGCTACGAAGAAAAATGAGGATTGGGATGACTATATCAATCAGATTGATTAAATAGGAGAATACTATTCATAATTATCACCAAGCTAAACATATCCAATCTCTAATTTGGTGAATATATCCAATACTACAAATTGTATCTTGTACGTACCCCGCCGATACCTAGAGAAATGTTCGCATCGTTTTGACTGAACGCGTTTGTCAATGTACAACTTTAACTATCAATATCTTTAAATACATCTGTACAAACTTGTAAAATATTGATATTTTAAAAATATATGTTAAGATGAATTTTAACCAACTTTCACCTAAATAATATACTACCTCCGTTCCTAAATGATCTTTACGGTTACTATTTGCACGGTAATTAAGGAATTTTGGTGAACATGTGATGGTGGGGTAACAAATGGAAAATGAGTGGCTATAAATTGTCCAACAATGTGAGTGGGTGGAAACTAATATTAAAGTATTGTGAGTGGGTAAGTTATGGTGGGCCAAATAAGAGTAAAAATGGAATAAAGTAGGAGTGTAAAGAACTTTCAGGAACGGACTAAAACGGAAAGCGTAAAGAACTTTTAGGAACGGAGGTAGTATATATATATATATATATATATATATATATATATATATATATATATATATATATATATATATATATATATATATATATATATATATATATATATAGGTAAATCGGGCTGGTTATTTTTTGGGTGAAATATTAAGGTGTTCACTGCTGATAGCAGTGACTAGTCTCTCGCCTTATGTGCTCGAATTAAGGGTAAATCGTTGACTAAGAGCCTTTTTTCATTTCAGAGGTTGAGAATTTTCAACCACTTAACAAATTAGTTAAGAGACAAAGTGACCAATCACAATGTTAAAACTAACTTGGTTGATCGAGCTGTTTATGAAAAGCCCATCCTTTGTTCCTTATGAATGAAGAAAATTAAGTTTATGCAGTTGCTGAAATGTGACAAAGACGAAAATGTCAAAATTTAATTACGTATATATTTGTGTAGAATCTAGCTAGCTAATCAATTCAATGTCTCATATTCCATGAAATCAGGTCCATTCATATCATAAGACATAAACCAATTGAGGTTGGCATGAGTGGTTAAGGGTCTCTTGCTCCTTAACCAAGGTCTCGGGTTCGAGCCTTGAGAATGGAAAAAATCTCAACTGGGAGGGATGCTGCCCATCGAGGTACCCATGCAAACTCCCGTGGGAGATTAGTCCACTCGCCTAAGGCGGTGGGAACTCCTCGTAGTAGAACCAAAAAAAAATATCATAAGACATAAGCCTTCGTACAACTTTAACAAGTTCGTATATTACAGAAATCAAAGTGTTCACCATACATGGAGAATTAATACCAACTAATTAAGTAGTACTTGGTGTATCTAATACAGGGGCGGAACCAGAAATTATATATAGGGGGGCAAAACTTAACTTATAATTTTTATAACTATGAAAAAAAAAAAAAACAAGTTTATAAAGTGTACATATTGAACCTCGATTTGAACCTTGAACAACAAGTTTAAAGTTTAAAAACAAGGTTCAAGATTTGAACCTTGAACCTCCAAAACCTCTATTTATAAGGTAAAATAACCACTTGAGCTATAAGAAACATATACTATTATTGTACATATTTAATATTTAAACATATCATGGGGGGCCATGACCCCCGCTAGCCCCCTGATTCCGCCACTGATTTAATACGGACATATTTCACCTTATGACTTTGAGGTCATGATTTGATCACTTGTATAGTAGCGGTGAGATTTCCCTTATCCTTCCCCGATCTGCCAACAACCTGACCATGCAGCTAGCTAGCTTAGGTTGATTGGTTTTGTTGCGGTCAAATCTTTTCTTCGAAAATGATAAAGGTCACAATCTGCGCCTTTTAAGCCGTGTCACAATGATGACATGTCAGACTTATGTATCATGAACGTAATTGAAAACTAAAATATTTAACTTATATAACCTATTATACATGCATGTTACTAAAAAATGTAGGAAAATCTTAATATTCCAATTTATTGTAAATATAATAAATATTTGTTTCCTTCTTTGTATCGACTATCTTATTTACATATGTTCATAGTAAAAACATTGCATTGATAGTAAAAATATTTTGATGACGCATGACCTACGTGACACCTATATGTACCATTTAGAATTCGACACGTAGGATTGCATTTTACCATTTTTTGTAAAATATTTGAATAACAAAAGAATTGTTAAAAAATAAAGTAGTACGAAGTACAAATGTTCTTGCAGATTTTCAAAGATTGATAAAGTTGTGATATATTTTATGATTATTTTTGAGAAATTACAGTTGAAAACTCATATTAAAGATCAAATAAATAGGGAAAATTCAAATTTTAGTTAAAATAAAGAATCTTTTCAATAAAATATTGAAGATCAATTAAATAGGAAAAGATAAAATTTTAGTCAAAATACTGAATTTTTTCTATAAAAGTTAGTAATTGAGATATATATAAATAAAGAAAAAAAAGTTATAACGGGATAAATTTTCACCAGTGAGTGACACGTGTCATTCCTGATATTTATATAATTATTGGACAATAAAAAGAAGGCTAATTAGTGCCCTAAGATGGTAAGATGTCATGTCATTGAAAGAGATAAACATCAAAACTATTGATTTTAAAACGTACTTCATATTATTAATTCTACGACAAAATGAAAGCAATTGATCAATATTGGTTTCCATTAATTGTTTGATTTTGAAATTTCAAAGAGAGCCATGAAATACGATGATTTAGGTAGGTCATCAAATACTTCGTATCAACCTATGTCTTGAACACGTAACAAAAGGCCAAATTAAATTAATAAAACCGGTAACCCTTGTATAGAAATAAAATTAAAAGGGTTATAACATAAGTAAAATATGTTTTATGATAAGTGAGATATGGACATAAAATAGTCACGAGACAAATTAAATACTCACTAATTAGATTTGGACATTTGGTTGAAGATGAGTAAGTACGTAAATTGTGAAATGTCGCATGTTGAGTTATAAACTATGATCTTCCTCACTTCTAAATTGTAACAAGATCTAGCTCCATCTTCAACCCCTTTATTCCTTTTCTCTTTAGGCTTTTCCAATTATTAAGTACATAACTTTATTCATGAAATATTTCTGCACAAAACTTTATGTGTCTATCATGAAAAAAAAAAAAAAACTTTAATTTTCTTTCTTAGTTACGTTGGCTTTTCATTCTCTCTCGTAGTCTCTTTTCTCACGTTGTCCCTTTCGACAACGATAAGAAATGGAGTTATTGAAGACTTATACTCCAGTTTAGATTCTAGAGGTTTAGGGTTCGACTCCCACAAAGTAAGGGTGTCAGGGTTTAAGTTTTCATTATCTTCACTTACTCTTAAGTATTTGACTCGCAAATACTAGAACAAGAACTGCGAGGGTTGAGGTTTTCTTAGGATTCTTCTCCTTACTTTTAATCTTAAGTATTTAACTCGTAAATATTAGACCAAAAAATCGTGAGGTTGATAATTTCTTAGGGTTCTTCTCCTTACTTTAACTAGTAAAAAAAAAAAGTAGTTATCAAAGCATCATCACTATCACTACTACTATGCATAATAGTATAACACGTTTTGGAAGTATTTGCGCTACGTATAATCGTATATGCTCTGAGAGTTAGAGGCTCATAGGCAATTGTTTTACATGGGAATTGGGGCCCATGCATGGTCTTGTAAATATCTCACCAAATTACACAATATAATACGGACGTCTGAGACTTCATATATACGGAGTATATTCATGTATAATTATGTGTATAATCTCAATTTATCCATCACATATTGTACAATATATTTAGAGGGTGTTTATTTTGTGAGAAGATAGAAAATAAAATTCCCATGTTTGTTTTGAGGGATGAGAAATGAGGTGGAATTGGGAAGGGAAATGAAAGGCTCTATTCCTTTGTTTCAGGTTACAGAATTTTATTCATCACAAACTTATGGTCTTCTACAAAATTTATTCTTCGAATTAGGCTGTACGTAATAAATTAAGTAACGGGCCAATTTAATAACAACATCAACTTACACAAAAAAAATTCTCCAAAAAAAGTAATATAGAAAGCTCAATATTTTTTATTTGAATCATATTATACTCACTGTGACATATGTAGTACAATCTATACTCCGTAGTTTAGAAAAGTGCTTCTAACAATTTATATGGAAGTTCATTTGCTAATGTGTCCTAAACCCTTCTAAAAGAAAGAAGTTTCTGATCATTGTAATAACGAATTGACAATTCTTCTTTGAAAAAATAAAAATTCTCTTAAGAATATTGTGTTTCTCTTAAGAATAGTGTATTATTGTATTTGCCCTTACACACTTCAATTACAATTTAGCTATTTGTTACACCTCCCTTCCCACTAGGGATGGCAACGAGTCAAACCTAACAAGATCAGTATCTGATCCGATTAATAAACGATCCCAAATTAGATTCTGACTCCGACTTGCTAGCCTCCGATTCTGGATCCACCGGACATTTGAACCTTTGAACTAGAGAACCTACGAAACTACCCACCTATTGAAATAATAATAATTTATACATTTCAACAAAAAAAATTATTGCCTTGAAAAATCGCGCATGTAGCGTGCGGTCAAGAAACATTAGTGAAACCAAAAGGAAACAATGTTGTGAAGGGTATATTAGTGATTTTTATCTTGATTATCATCCCTAACAAACAAACAAAATTTAATATTTTCTTGAATTCTCAATCCATATCCTACCTTTTATTTGCAAAAAATTTATTCCCACATACCAAATACCACGTTAAGGTAAACTTGAGTGCACATAGCTTTAAATTAGTTGCACCTCTTCAAATTCGCCCCTCACACGTGCAAAACATACAAAAGGAAATTATGAAATTAGGAGCCACTGATACCTGTTGGGTATAAAATATCCTCTGATGCACCTAATTTTAGATACACCCCGATACACCTAAGAATATGTACGATATGTTATGCTCCATGCTCTACTGGCCACTTTAGATATAATTTGTCATGTTTCGGGAAAAATAAAAGTTTGCAACTTCCAACCAAATCTAGGAAATGATATGATGATATTATACGCTTTAAAGTTATCCATCAGTAAGAAAGAAAGAAAGAAAGAAATGCATGTACTCACTTTTATCATGTAAAAAAACGATTCTACCATCATAATCTGTGTATATTTGTGATGGAATATAATCATGAAAATTTTCAAATATATAAAATTTGGTGATTTTGACGAGCTATATGGAGTACAAATCAAATCAGATAGATGGAATTGTGAATCATATTCATTTGGTATTTCTTTTATCGGGTTTGTGTACATGTGTGAGTAAAGACATGCTATGACATTTAGATAGATAAAAAGTATGCATGTAGGTCAGTGGCGGTACTTCCTTTGGACAAATTAGGTAGGGGTCGAGATTGGCTCTCTATTCCCAATTTTGTATACTCATTTGGAGTAGTAAAAAGAAATTGGCATATATGATGGTAAAACTAATTAAGTGTACGTATCCCTCCAAAAAAAAATAAAAAATTAAGTGTACGTATTGTAATCAAGAGGTCGATAAATGGATCCCAACAATTAACTTTGTAATTAATTCTTAGAGGGGGTTGTGTGAGTGAAGACAAGTTATGACATTTAAATAGATTACGGCACCTGTGTTAACGGCGGAATTTCCTTCGAACATATAACGTAGGGTTGGGAGTGAATCTCTAATTAATCCCATTTTTGTATTAGTTATTGGAGTAGTAAAAAGAAATTGGCATAATGGATGGGAAAACTAATTAAGCATATTGTAATTAAGAGGTCGATCGAGGAATCAAGCAATTAATTTCGTAATTTTTTAGTCAGGATTGTGTGAGTGGAGATATGCTATGAAATGTGGATCAACGCCAGAAAGTTGATATTCTAAAAATAAACATCGAGAGATGTAATAAGAGCTCACATAACTCTATGTATTTTAACATCAACTTAATTTGCATAAAAGAGAACGAGGTTAGCATGAAATTACAACAAATATTAACTAAACCTAATCAAGCCATCAATAGGGTCATCGACTCTTACATAACGTATCTTACAAACACACTTAAATATATTTTGTCTTATAGGTTAGTAAAATTTCATTATCAAAATTTTTAAAGTTTCACCCAAAAGAATGTAACGGGATAATACAAACTATGAGGGATGAGGAGTTGCATCATCTTATAGTGTTATAACGGATGTAAAGAAAGATTAAATAACGTAAATAAAGGACGCAAAGATTTAATGTGGTTCATTAACAATGTGTTAGCTACGTCCATAGGCAAAGGGGAGGAAAGTTTTATTGATCTTGAGGAGTACAGATTACAGAATACAACTAGTTAATGACCTAGGGAGTTTATATGGCATGCACTCTTTAGACAGATGCGGAAAAGCCCAGAAAAATAGGCCCAAAACAGATAACCCTAATCCGGAATAACAAATACCGTAAAGTGTTGGGGCGTTGCAGTAAGGAGCTTGACCCATTCAAAACATATTCTACATATAGTATGGACTTGTTTAGAAAACTAGCGAAAGCAGGTGTCCTTTAGTTGTTGAGTAGTAAGTAATTGTCAGAGTAGCATAAAACAAGTAACTAGTAGCGGGTAACAATTAGCTGACAAAGTAGCGGGAAAGCATTACCTGTAAAAATAGCGGATAAAGATTAGTTGTCAAAGTAGCGGGTAACTAGTACGATTGTTTGGTCAAAGTAGCAATTGAGATTGAAAAAACGATAAACCTATTTATCTTTTAAAAAATTTATTAAACTTTTATCAAACATTACCCGACACGGAGTACCTTTAAAAGCTAATATATTTTACGTTTGAGAAAAGTTATTTAACCGCTACTTAAACTGTTACCTTATTATCAAGCACATGTAAATTTTACAAATAATGTTTTTTTCGTCATAACACTACGCACTACCTTAAACGATATCGCCAAACACGCACCCTGTAATTACAGAGTACGGAGTAGCTATTAATTTTCGTATAACACTACACACTACCTTAAACGATGTCGCCGAACACGCACCCTGTAATTACAGAGTACGGAGTAGCTATTAATTTTCGTCTTTCATCCGTGAAAGAATCAACTGTCCATTTATGAGTATTAATGAAACACATTCCCACTTGTTCTAGGTTTCCCGTCACCATTAACAATTATCACCTTTTTACTTTAATTTGTCCATTTAATTATCTCACACTAAGGTCATGATCACTTCCCTTGACGAACTTGAATTATTTTATTGAATTTAGTTCATTTTAATTATTTGACTGGATTTTCTTATTAAAATTAATAATGAACAAATAAAAACTTAATTTTTATTGATTTTGTTGGTTATACTACCACACCTGCTGACACTATACCAGCAAAGCAAGCACACCACTGCAGAGCTACACTCAGCCACACTGGATCATACCCCATGTAACAGAATACAGTTATGTTATCAGCTAGTTTGTTAGCTAGTGCCAGCTAGGATGTTTATGATTGGTTGATAGTTTTTATACTGCATGCTGATTGGTTGTGCCAGCATTACAGCAGAGTAGTATATATTGTTGCTCTTCCCTTATTGCTTAGTTTAAGAGAGGATATTCCCTAAGCTGTATCAGCATTCTTCTCTCTCTAAATAAAAGCTTCTCAGCAGTTCCTTTAATGGCTGCTTGAGCACCAAGTAAACTGTGTTCATATTGTTAGAAGTTGGCTTATTTTCAACATGGTATCAGAGCAGTGATTATGATCCACAATCAACAGTTTTAGCTGAATCCGGAAGTTTGTGTGCTTCTTCAAAATCTGATCTAATTTCTTTCTTGAGGTTTGTTAATCCTCTTACTGCTTAATTCTTTGTTTTCTGATAATCTGCTGGTGATTAGCTGTTTGTTGATAGCAATCTGATCCTGTGATTGATAGATTTGCTAAATTTTCTTTTCATCTGAAATTCTGCTGTGTTTTTGGATAAATTTTGCTGTGATTTCAACCACATTCTCAAAAAAATTTCGATTATCAACCTTTGTTTGATTCTTCTTTAATCAAAAATGGCACAAACACCACTACCACCAAACCAGGATCCATCTAGCCCTTTCTACTTACATCCTACAGACAACACTGCAAATCAATTGGTTTCAGTAAAGTTTAAGGGTGAAGGAGAAGCATATGGAGACTGGAGAAGAAGCATGATGATTTCCATGTCTTCTAAGAATAAACTAGGGTTTGTGAATGGAACGATTTCCAAACCTGATACTGATGATGCTACATACTTAGCCTGGATGAGATGCAATGACATGATGATATCCTGGTTGCTTTTTAATCTAGACTCAACCATAGCTAAGAGTGTGATGTATTTCAATACAGCTAGAGAGATTTGGTTGGATCTAGAAGACAGATTTGGTTTTGTTAATGGACCACAATTGTTTGCTTTAGAACAACAGGCTTCTGATATTACTCAAGGAACACAAAGTATTTCAGAATTTTTCACTGAGATTAAGTCACTTTGGGACAAACTGAGTGCAGCAAACCCCTTGCCAGTTTGTACTTGTAATCTGTGCACCTGCAATTTGACACAGAAGATCTTTAAGATGCAGCAAGATCATAGACTTATGCAATTTCTCATGAAATTGAGTGAACATCTGGCCACAGCAAGGGGAAATTTACTTATGATGCAGCCTCTTCCAACCATCTCTCATGCATATAGAATGCTAGCTCAAGAGGAAAGGCAAAGAGAACTCAGTATACCTACACTCCAACATCATGAGAGCCATGCTTTTGCAGCAGATAGGAGGAGGTATAATGATTATCAGAATAGAGGAAACTACAGAGGACAACAGTCATATGGTAGATCTGGATATCAGTATAACAATTCTGCAGGAACAGGAGGAAACAAGACTACATACAAGAGACCTAACTATTATTGTGATCACTGTAAAGTGAATGGTCACAGTATAGAGAGGTGTTTTAAACTACATGGCTTCCCACCAGGATTTTCAGGATTTAAAAATGATAAAAGAGTGGCAGCAGCTGCATATTCTGAAGAAGGATACACAGATGACATGTTTTCAGAATATCAACACCAGCAGAATGATAGAGAGCAATCACAACAACCAACAGGTTTTCTTACTCCTGAACAGTGCACACAACTGTTGAGCCTCCTAAACAAACAACAGATTGAAAAGCCAACAAATGCAGATGTTCATTTGGAAGAAGCAGATACTTCAGGGCATGCATTTATGGCAGGTACAACTTATTGTTTTCTTACTTGTTCACATTCTAGCTGGTTGTTAGACAGTGGTGCCTCAGATCATATGTGTGCAAGCTTGAGCATGTTTGAAACTTATGAGCCAGTAAGTACTGATGAGTTCATTACCATACCTAATGGAAAAAAGGTGGCAGTGCATCATAAAGGGACAGTGACATTAAATGAACATATACAGTTAAAAGGTGTTCTACATGTACCAGATTTCCAGTACAATTTGCTATCTGTAAACAAGTTGTGTTCAGATCATCAATGCACTGTGTCATTTACTGCTGACAAATGTTATATTCAGGGCCATTTAATGAGAAAGCCACAGGTTCTTGGTAGTGTGAGATCAGGTCTATACAGTGTTGATGCAGAACAGGATGCAAGCATCAAAGTTTCAACCACTACATGTCTAACAGCTACAACTTCAAGTCAATCAGAAGCATAATTGTGGCATTTGAGGCTAGGACATATGCCTTTCTTGAAAATGAGGCATGTTATTGATAGTTTGTCTTCTTTTACCAATAATGTAAGCATCTGTCAGATTTGTCCAGCAGCAAAACAAGCTAGAAGTTCCTTTCCTGTAAGTTGTATCAAGACCACCAAGATGTTTGAAATGATTCATCTAGACACTTGGGGTCCTTACAAACACAAGACACATAATGGTTGTACAATGTTTCTCACCATAGTGGATGATTTTACTAGAACAACATGGACACACCTTCTGAAATCTAAAACTGATGCTGTGCCTGTGATTGATTCTTTTCTCAAAATGGTTGAAACACAATTTTCTTGTAAAGTTCTCTGTATAAGGTCTGATAATGCCTTGGAATTGTGTGAGGGTGATATGAAGAGAATAATGCTCAGTAAGGGTATTTTACATCAGACAAGTTGCAGTGGTACTCCACAGCAGAATGGAGTTGTAGAAAGAAAACATAGACACTTGCTTGAAACTGCTAGAGCTCTACATTTTCAATCAAAGCTTCCCATCAGATATTGGGGTGAGTGTATACTCTGTGCCACTTACTTGATAAACAGAATGCCACTTAAGAGTATAGGAAACTTGACTCCATATGAAAAACTTCATGGCCACAAACCCTTGTTTGATCATCTCAAAGCTTTTGGCTGTCTTTGTTATGTTTCTACTTCCAAAGTAGACAGAACAAAGTTTGATATGAGGGCTAAATCATGTGTATTTGTTGGATATTCACCTTCACAGAAGGGATACAAAGTTCTAAACCCTACTACAAACAAAATCATTGTTTCTAGGGATGTCACTTTTCATGAAACACACTTCCCTTTTCACCATACACCATCTTCTTCCACCTTTGATGATACAGCCTTCCCACATTCCATCTTTCTTCCTAAACACACTCCTCTCTTACCTGATCCTAATCTTATTCTTCCTTTCCCATCTGTGTCTACACCACTAGAACCTATATTCTCTTCTACTGACACAGAATCTACACACAGTGATCCACCATCTTCTCCTTTCTCATCTCTAAACACCACTCCTCTCTCTTCACCACATTCTTCTACTCCTTCTTCTTCTCCTTCTCTCATTAATCCTGATTTAACACAAGATCTTACTGACAATCCTCTCAGAAAGTCAACCAGAATTCCCAAACCACCTTCTTATCTTGAAGATTACCATTGTCATCAAGCTAGTCATTGGTGTAACTTGGTTTCTTATACTAGTCTGCCAGCAACCTATCATGCTCTTGTGTCATACATTGACAGTCTGGTTGAACCAAAAACTTATAAAGAAGCAGTTCTTAGCCCAGAATGGATTCAGGCTATGGAAAAAGAAATTGAGGCTTTAGTCAACAATCAGACATGGGAAATGGTTGATCTACCACCAGGAAAGAGACCAATTGGTTGTAAGTGGGTGTTTAAAGTTAAACTCAAAGCAGATGGCACCCTTGAGAGATGTAAAGCTAGGTTGGTTGCACAAGGGTATACACAGAAGTTTGGTATTGACTTTGAAGAGACATTTTCTCCTGTGGTCAAAATGGCAACAGTCAGATGCATCATTGCATTGGCAGCTAGCAGAAAATGGGTTATTTTTCAACTGGATGTCAATAATGCCTTCCTTCATGGAGATTTACATGAAGAAGTTTATATGAAAGTACCAGAAGGCATTTCCAACCCTGAGAACAAAGTCTGTAAACTCAGAAAATCCCTCTATGGTTTGAAGCAGGCCTCTAGACAATGGTTTGCAAAGCTTCACACTGAGTTGCTGAAACAAGGTTTTGCTCAATCTAAAAATGACTACTCTTTGTTCATCAAGAAAACTGAGCATCACATTACCTTGGCTGCTGTTTATGTGGATGATATTCTCTTAACAGGGAATCATTTACCTACCATTGATGCATTGAAAGCTCATCTTCATGCTGTTTTTAGCATCAAGGACCTTGGTGTCATGAACTATTTTTTAGGCATTGAAGTTGGTTATTTATCTGATGGTGTTGTTCTAACTCAGAAGAAATTCACAAAATCTCTCCTAGTTGACAGTGGTTTTGATCTTCATAAGTTTGCTGCAGCCCCTCTACCTATCAACACTAAGCTTCTTTCAGATGATGGAGATCTTTATGCCAACCCTGAATTATACAGATGTCTTGTTGGTAAACTGAATTTTTTGACACACACCAGGCCTGACTTGTGTTTTGCTGTCCAACTGTTGAGTCAGTTTATGCATTCACCTAGAGTATCTCATGTTCATGCTCTCCATCATGTGCTCAGATATGTAGCTGGTTCAGAAGGTCAAGGCATCATCTTAAAAGCTACAGATTCTTTGACCCTACAGGCCTTCTCTGACAGTGATTGGGCTTCCTGTCCTAACACTAGAAGGTCCATTACAGGATATATCTTACTTTTGGGCAACTCTCCTGTATCTTGGAAATCCAAGAAGCAAGGTACTGTTTCCAAGAGCTCTTCAGAGGCTGAATACAGGGCAATGGCTGCAGCTGCATCTGAAGTCACTTGGCTGGTTAGGTTGTTGGAAGAAATTGGTGTCAACTCCCTCAAACCAGTCACATTGCATTGTGACAATCAATCTGCTATTTATATTGCCAAAAATCCGGTTTTTCATGAAAGAACCAAACATATTGAGATTGATTGCCACTTCACAAGGGACAAAGTTTTGGAGGGTCTCATTCAGCTGACTTACTTGCCTACTCAGTCTCAACTGGCTGATATCTTCACTAAAGCTTTGCCATCACCCCAGTTTTATCAATTGCTTTCCAAGCTAGGTGTCTCTTCTGCACCTCCTAGCTTGAGGGGGGGTGTTGGTTATACTACCACACCTGCTGACACTATACCAGCAAAGCAAGCACACCACTGCAGAGCTACACTCAGCCACACTGGATCATACCCCATGTAACAGAATACAGTTATGTTATCAGCTAGTTTGTTAGCTAGTGCCAGCTAGGATGTTTATGATTGGTTGATAGTTTTTATACTGCATGCTGATTGGTTGTGCCAGCATTACAGCAGAGTAGTATATATTGTTGCTCTTCCCTTATTGCTTAGTTTAAGAGAGGATATTCCCTAAGCTGTATCAGCATTCTTCTCTCTCTAAATAAAAGCTTCTCAGCAGTTCCTTTAATGGCTGCTTGAGCACCAAGTAAACTGTGTTCATATTGTTAGAAGTTGGCTTATTTTCAGCAGATTTCTTTTGTTATTTGCTTACATGTTACTGGTTTTTGTGAAATTAAATTGATTTTTATTGACATTAAATTATTTTTCTATGTTGAAGGGAATATAATCTAATTGCTTCTAAAATATAGTGTTTTTTTTCAAAAAAATCCGTTTAATTTATTAATATTTTTATCAAACAATTAATACTACTCCTTTCGCCCCGTAATAATACTTGTTATAATTTTTAAATCTTTTCCATAATACTTGTTATGCTTTGATATTAGAAATAACTCCACCAATATTTTCATATCGTTCTTTTTCCACTAATAAAAAGTCTGTATTCATTTAATCCAGAAATATTTTCAACCAACTTTAATCAAAAAATTTCCAATAAAATAACAATTGATAACCAAATAACCATTTTATTACCTAAAATTGTACGGGTAGCCCTACCGGCATACCGGTAGGACAACCCATAACAGCTGTATCATAGACATATCTTCACAAGAAACACCAAAGGTGCAGTCGGCATCCAGGGTTTACAATCCCAGTCCGCATTGCTCTGACATCATCCACCTATCAGAGCCGAAAGGGAGGATCCGGAACCAACGGGTAATAACTCGGGTCCTCCGTACAAATAACCCGTCTATATATACGGACCCCCATCAATGCCAAAGGTACGCAATTCCAGCCCAATCATTCTTATAAGCATTTATTACAGAGCTATCAGCATAATCTGACTTAAGCATCGGAGGGGTAATTCTCGGATCACCCCCGAGGCTAGTTAACGGGTTCACTGTGCAGGACCCAGTCAGCAATCTCAGTCGGAAGTCAGTCATCCCTTTCCTGTTCCAAGTCCGCTACCGGAACAATTGGCGCTAGAAGGAGGGCACCCCCACTTGTAAGCAGAACCTACAGCCAGGCACACAAAAAAAAAAAAAAAAAAAAAAACCCCCGGATCATCAAAAATCACCCTTGAAAATGGAGAGTACGCAGTCGGATTCGTACAAGAGAAGCAAAAAGCAGGCCTCGAAAGCAACCCCACAGAGTACACAGACGACAAAAACAACAACCCCATTGAAACCCACGCTGTTCTCGGCAGAGCCAATAATAACACCCGTCAATGACCAACCCACCCCCCAGCTAGGGAGCCAGTCGGTAGTCAGCAAAACTACGACTGCAGCAACACCCTTACATGTCCTGGGATACTCAGTCGAGGACGACGACTCAGACGGAGAGCCCGAAAGCCCAGCCCAGGATGATACACAAATGTCGTCTGAACTCGCCAGTCAGTTCTCGGAGGAACAGTTGGCTACGGCAAGAGCGGTGATGGCCGCGTTGTCGGCCCTGAAGCCAGCGAGAAAAGCAAACACATAACCCGCACCCAGGAAAATCATACACCAGACTACGGAAACACCAGTCGGCGAAAAACGGAAGAGACTGCCGATAAGAAACCTATTCGGAGAGCAGATCCTAGTGCAACAAGAACAACACCCCAATATAAACCAGGCAATTGCTCTGCGCAGTCGGCCAGAACCCATGGTCATCGAAGAGACAAGAGAAGCACCCCAGAGGTACGCGCCGCGCCGTTACACCATCCAACCTGCAAACTCCCCCCTGTGCGCGGACATTCTGGAGGAACCAATGGAGAAATTGAAGTTCCCACTCTGCAAGTATGACGGATCCACAGATTCGGAGGTCCATTGCAACACATTTGAGCAACATATGATGCTGTATACAGATTCCGACGCCATGTGGTGCAAGGTATTTCCCTCAACGCTGCTGGGAGTGGCATCCGGCTGGTATAAGGGACTACCGAAGGGGTCGATATATAATTATCGACAGTTAGAAGCAGAGTTCATGCTACGGTTCATCAGTCGGCAGCAGAGAAAGAAAACGTCGGGAGAACTGATGGCAGTCACCCAAAGAAGCGGAGAGTCCTTAAGAGATTACCTCACCAGATTTAACAACGAGTCCACCAGCATACCAAACTTGCAACAAGAGATAGCTGTGGTGGCCCTGATGAGAGGAATGAACCACTGCGAGTTCAAAAAATACTTGGGAAGGAAATCCTTCACCGATCTGGGAAGCGCACCGATGAAGGCCCACGAATACATCAAAAGCGACGAGCTGATGACAATCTCAAATCACTATCAGTCGGCACAGACTAGAAATGCCGCACCAAGGCCGGTTCAGCCGGCGTAGCAAAGTCAGAACAGGGGGTTCAGAAAGGATGAACAGAGGAAGGACCCAAGAGGGAGAGATTACCAGAAACAGTCAACCAGCATATACCCCACATTCCATGAATACACCCCATTGAACGCCCCAAGAGCCGCAATTTACAATGTCAACAAGAACGAAAACTAGAAGAGGCCCCCACCAATGAGCGACAAACCCCGACCACAGTCGAAGTACTGTGCATTCCATGATGACTGTGGACACTATACGGAAGACTGCAGAGACTTGAAGGATAACATCGAGGATATGATCAGGAGAGGCTACCTGTAGAGCTGTCAAAAATCGACCCGACCCGAAAACCGACCCGAACCCGACCCGAAAATACTGGGTCCTGAACAAGATATTGTGACCCGTAACCCGATTTTATCCGAACCCGAGCAACCCGAAAAGGAATTGGTCAAAACCCGACCGAACCCGTTTTGGACCCGACCGTTTGAAAATCATTGTATTTATAGTAATAAATGAGATTATGAGAAAATTTAAGCATAAAAAACACGCTATTTTTACTATTGTTCTGTGTAATATGATTTTAATTTGAATTATACGCCATTTTAATGGTTGAATTTGACAAAATATAAACTTTCGTAGGAAAATTTGTTAATTTGTGCCAATATTTTGTATATTTTTCACCTAAATTAATGAAAATATAATGCGCGTTTTAAAATCTCTTAACCCGTTGGGTCAACCCGAACCCGAAAGTTCTGGGTCTTGAACAAGCATTTGTAAACCCGAACCCGAAAGTGACCGACCCGATTCAACCCGAACCCGAAAGTAATTTTTCACAACCCGACCCGACCGACCCGTTTGACAGGTCTAGCTACCTGACACAATATAAAGCCCGACAGAACAACAACAACCAACAGAATAACAGTCGGCAAAGCAATAGCACAAACAATAGATTACCATCCACCCAAACACCACTCCGAATAGAGCAGAAGGCACCAGAAACCAGTCGGAGTGGGGAGGCTAGAAACAATGGCCAGAAGGGGCCGACAGTATGGGTCATATCCGGAGGATCGTGCCATGGAGGAACAATCAGTGGAGCCGGCAGAAGTCTGGGCGAACACCGCCACCTGATAAACTACCATAGCACCAGAAAATGGCCGGCACCCCAAGTCATGCCAAATATCTCATTCACCCTAGCCGACTGTCGCGGAATTATATACCCTCACGACGACCCACTGGTTTTGGGCCTCGAAATAGCAAACTTCCCAGTGAAACGAATACTGGTGGATGGAGGGAGTTCAGCGAACATTATCTTTTGGGAAGCCTTCGTTCAGCTGAAAATAGACGAGAAAGAGCTCACACGAGTCAACTATCCTGTGATAGGATTCTCCGGAGCCACGGTCTTCCCGGAAGGTAGCATCAGGCTACCAGTGCAGATTGGAGAGGGAAGGACCGCAAGGGACCTAATGGTAGACTTCTTAGTAATCAAAGTGCCGGCTGCGTACAACGTCATAGTGGGACGGCCATTCATCCACGATGCACAGGCAGTGGTATCAACATACCATCTAACCATGATATACATGTCTAACTTTGAGAAGGCTGAGAGAATCCGAGGCAGTCAAGAGTCAGCAAGATCATGCTACTTGACGACATTAAAAACACCAGGCCGACTGACCCCATCCAGGAATATAACGAGAGAGGCAGCAATGAAAAGACCGGCAAAAGGCCAAACCCCAAGACCGGAGGGCGAGCAATCTCTTTTGCCCAAGAAGGAGAAAAGGCAGAAAATGGAGTCACCCACAATCGAAAGCATCGAAAAGGGGACTACTCTACCTAGGGTAGAGGCCGGAGGAGAGTCGGAAGAAGTCGAGCTGGTAGAAGGAGAAATTGGCAGAACAGTGAAGATAGGAACCGACATTGACCCCCAGTTGCGGGTAAACATGATCGGTCTGTTGAGAGAACACGCGGATGTGTTCGCATTTTCCGCAGACGAAATGCCAGGTATAAGCCCAGAGGTAATCGAGCACCGACTGAATGTCGACAGAGCAGTCAGGCCGGTAAAACAAAAGAAAAGAAACTTCTCAACAGAAAAAAATCAAGCAATACAGGAAGAGGTAGAAAAGTTGCTGGCAGCGGGATTTATTGAACCATGCGACTACCCAGAGTGGTTGGCCAACGTCGTAATGGTTAAGAAGTCAAACGGCTCGTGGAGAATGTGCGTAGATTTCACAAACCTTAATAGAGCATGCCCGAAGGACTGCTACCCACTGCCAAGAATCGACAGGCTAGTCGACTCTACATCTGGCCATGCGCTGCTCAGTTTCCTTGACGCATTCTCCGGGTACCACCAAGTCAGCCTTGCAAAGGCCGACAGGAAAAAAGCAGCATTCATCACTGAGGGGGGAGTATTCTGTTACAAGGCTATGCCGTTTGGGTTAAAGAACGCTTGGGCAACGTACCAAAAACAGGTCGACAGAGTGTTCGCAAACCAAAAAGGCCGCAACATTGAAGTATACGTCGACGACTCCATAGTGAAAAGCAAATTGGAGACCGACCATTTAGACGACCTCAGAGAAACGTTTGAAACTCTGCGCCGTTACCAAATGAAGCTGAACCCCAAGAAATGTGTGTTCGGAGTGAAATCGGGGAAATTCTTGGGTTTCCTTGTCAGCGAGAGAGGCATAGACGCAAACCCAGATAAGGTAGAAGCAATACTCAGTCTGCCCCAACCAAAAAGCATCAAAGATGTACAAAGGCTGACAGGAAGAATGGCAGCTCTGACAAGATTTGTTAGCAAATCAGCCGACAGGTCGATCCCATTTTTTAACACTCTTAAGCAGAACGGAAAATTCCGGTGGGGAGAAACCGAGGAAAGGGCCTTTGAGAAGGTAAAAGACCATCTTCGTGCTTTACCGACGATAGCCAGGCCGGAAGAGGGCGACAAGCTACAGTTGTATGTGTCTGCTTCAGCCCAAACCGTTGCTGTCGTACTAATCAGTGAAAAAGACAAAGTCCAGCAGCCGATATACTTTGTCAGCCACATTTTGAATCCGGCAGAAGCGAGATACTCGCTGATAGAGAAAGTGGCCTATGCAGTCCTGATAGCCGCCAGAAAGCTCAGACCATATTTTGATGCACATACCATACAAATTCTGACGAACTTCCCACTAGAGGAGGCTTTGCAAAAAATGGATACAGCCGGCAGGCTGTTGCGATGGGCAATAGAGCTGTCGGAGTACGATCTTGAGTTTCACCCGCGCAATGCAATAAAAGCACAAGCCTTGACCGACTTCGTAGTTGAAGCATCCTATCAAGAGGATGAAACCAAAGCAGAATCCTCGGAAGTATCAGTAGACGGGTCAGCCGCTCAGTCGGGAGCGGGAGCCGGCGTTGTCATGACCTCTCCGACAGGAGATAAGTTCGAATACGCAATCAGATTCACTTTCGCAGCTTCGAACAACGAAGCAGAATATGAAGCAGCCATTGCAGGGGTACAGCTATGTTTGTTGGCAGATGCCAAGAGGATAGTAATGACAACAGATTCTCAGTTGGTGGCAAATAAGTTTTCGGGAGAGTATGAAACAAAAGAGCCGTCAATGCGGCGGTATCAAGAAAAACTGAAGACGTTGACAGCGAAATTAGAGGCTTTTGAGATCAAATTGGTCCCCAGAGCATTGAACACTGCCGCAGACAGCCTAGCAAAACTGGCCAGTTCGAAAGCAATCGAGCTCAGTCGATCAGTAATGATAGAAATCATGCACAGAAGGAGTACGGAAGAAAAAGGAAAAGAAATAATGGTCATCACGGCAAACAAAGAGTGGTACGACGATATCTGGACGTACAAGACGACTGGAGTGCTCCCGGGCGATATCAGGGAGGCAAAGAAAATCAAAAAAGACAACGTCATATATCAGGGACAACTCTATAAAAGAGCATTCAGCCTCCCCCTGCTGCGGTGTTTGACGGCATACGAATCCGCAAGGTTAATCGAAGAAATGCATGAAGGAATATGCGGAAACCATGTAGGAGGAAAAACACTCGCTTTGATCTTCCAAAGACAAGGTTACTACTGGCCAACCATGGTCGAAGACGCACAGAGCTACGTCAAGAAATGTGAAAAATGCCAGCTATTTGCCCCAGTAATACGTATGCCAGCAAACGACTTGATGCCCATTCTGAATCCAATTCCATTCGCCCAGTGGGGAATGGATATTGTAGGACCCTTCACAACAGCCTCAGGAGGCAGGAAGTTCTTGATTGTTGCCGTCGATTACTTCACAAAATGGATTGAGGCCGAGCCGGTAGCAAAGATAACAGCCAACCAGGTACGAAAGTTCATCTGGAAAAACATCATAACAAGGTTTGGAATACCGACAGCAATAGTATTCGACCATGGATGCCAGTTCGACTGCGAACCTATACGAGCATTCTTGGCAGACTACCGGATCAAGTTCGCATACGCTTCAGTCTGCCACCCATAGAGTAACGGACAAGCCGAGGCTGCAAACAAACAAATACTCGTAGCCCTTAAGAAAAAGCTGGATGAGTTCAAGGGCAAGTGGGCAGACACAGTCCCAGAGGTTCTATGGGGTAACAGAACGACGGTTAAAGAAGCAACGGGAGAGAGCCCTTTCAAACTATGCTTCGGATCAGAAGCAGTCATACCGGCTGAAGTAGCACTACCCACCTTCCGCATCCAGCATTATGAAGAACAGGGAAACGACTAGCCCCCTCAGTCACCAATGTTGCAAGATACGACAAAACGAAATAAAAGGTTGAGCACATTGGCTCAGTCAGCAATGTTGCAAGATACGACAAAACGAAATAAAAGGTTGAGCACATTGGCTCAGTCAGCAAGTTGCAAGATACGACAAAACGAAATAAAAGGTTGAGCACATTGGCTCAGTCAGCAATGTTGCAAGATACGATATAAACTAAATCGAAGGTTGAGCACATTGGCTCAGTCAGCAATGTTGCAAGATACGATATAAACTAAATCGAAGGTTGAGCACATTGGCTCAGTCAGCAATGATGCAAGATACGATATAAATTAAATCGAAGGTTGAGCACATTGGCTCAATTCAGCAATGATGCAGGATACGATATAAATGAAATCTAAGGGTGAGCACATTGGCTTAGTCAGCAACGAGGCAAAATACGACATAAAGTAGTGTAACAACTAACAGGTTGAGACTAATCACGTTGGGAGGAAGAAGGTATAGTAACGGTGCATGGCGGATGGAGGTGCAACCCACTTGGCTAAAAAAATACATTGCTTAGCTAGTTAAAAAAAAACACACTGACCAATTGAGGTTGATATGAGTGGTTAAGGGTCTCTTGCTCCTTAACTAAGGTCTTGGGTTCGAGCCTTGAAAATGAAAAAAATATCAACTGGGAGGAATGCTGCCCATCGAGGTACCTATGCAAACTCCCGCGAAATTAGTCCACTCGCTAAAGGCGGTGGGAACTCCTCGTAGTAGAACCCAAAAAAAAAAATACACACTTAATTTTGGTTAAACACGTTACGTGTACTTTCTGAATCCGCCATTGCAATGTGCTATCAATTTCAGATTTCAAACAATTAGCTTCTCTATGGAATTTATCTATGGTCCTACCCGTGAGCTATATTTTATGAGAAAGACTTAACATGAATTATTTGAAAATAAAAAAATAAAAAGTTTGCACAAAAATGAGAGCCAAGAATTAGAAGTGGGGTAAAAGAGCAAGTATTCCTCCACGTGATATTGGGACACAAGATAACGTAGATCCACGTGAAGTTTTATATAACGTCTCTTAACACCCACGTGATTAACTTTGTGCTCAATCAACTTTCACTATACCCACTTCACTTCGACGGTTCAACTACATTTTGGGCCATCTTTGTTTTTGTTTGTGTCCTTTCTCATTTTTTTCTGGTACGGAACCTCAATTTACTACTCTAAAATGTTTCAAAATTACTAGTTATACTAAGATCTATAGAGTTTCTCATGAATTGAAAAGGTTAGTATAACATAAACTTACCATGTAGGTTCAGGTTGTCCAGTCTTTACAAAAAAACGGTTAGTGTTATTAGTCACGCTTCGTTTAAATTTAGATTTACTGTCCGGCTAATATTAACAATTCTGAAAAAGGATCATATGACGTAAAACTCCAATGCATATTGGTTGATGGGCCTAGAGCATAGTTTGAAGAGACTCTTAGATATAAAGAATCCCCTGCAGATGCTGATTCGACATCACAAAAAACTCGTCCATGTGATTTTGGCCCCTATAGAATTCAAACAGTGGGTCGATATCTCTAAAAGACGTGTAATAATGCTTCAACAAATTTAGTCCTCCCCTTCTAATGCAAACTATGCTTTTCAATTTTCTTTTACTTTTGGAATAAGTGGAAAAGAGAAAGGAATTTCAACATTTTTCTTCCATGCCGCATATCGCTTGCCAAATGTCCTAATCTCACTAGCCTTTATATTTTGGAGAGAAAAAATTTATTGAACTGTGGTTTTCTATTTTAATAGAAAAATGCTTAACAATGTGATGTTCTAATTAGATAAGTTCACATAAGCTCGGTACAACGGTTTTCTCTTTTAATAGAAAAATGCTTAACAATGTGATGTTCTAATTAGATAAGTTCACATAAGCTCGGTAAATAAGGTAAAAGCATGTTTAATTGATTTTTAAAATTTTAAGACAACTTGTATTTGTTCTCTTGAATGTTTCAAAAACTTTGAATAGTCTAGTTTCAAGAGAATTTTCTCAACTTAAAACATCATTGATTGTGAACATGAAATTTACAAATTAGGAGACTTAATGTTAGAAGCTAAGAAAGGAAGATTCAAGTTTGAAGATCCCAACTTTGTGTGCTCCAAATATTGATAAGTTCTAGTTTAAAGAGAGGTTGCTCTCTTTTAAACCTCATTGAACATAGAAAACCTTGAACATGAAACTTTGAAAAGTTATTAGTTCTAGTTTAAAGAAGGGTTTGCGCATCTTTAAACATCCTTGAACTTTTGAAAAACTTTGGCCCTGTTTGGTTAGGAGCTATTAGATGTTAGCGAGTTTGACTAGCTGTTTGTATTAGTTGGTTTGATTAGTTAGTTGAATTAGTTGTTTGAGTAAAAGTATTTGGTAAATTAGTTGTTTAGTATGAAAAATGACCATTAAGGACATTAACATACTTTATTGTTGGATACTTTGTTTGTTAATAATATTAGACATATAGTTTATTATGTTAAATTATTTCCTCTTCATTTTTTTGAATAAAAATAAAACTAATTTATTATTTTTAAAATTATTCTTAGCTTTAAATTTTAACCACGAAGTATATAAATTCTTGATTCGCAAATAGAAAAATGTTACAAATGACATTACAAGCATGATTGCAATACCTTTCAAGTGCTTCAAAGTATGAAATTTTTGAAAAGATTTTGAAATAAATGGCTTTGAAATTGAAAGAGGATTGTTGAAATTAAATCACTTTGAGAAAATTTTCAAGTGTGATGTTCCTCCAAAAATTACTCCTCAAATAATCATTTTTTCTAGTTTAAGAGGGTTATGAATCCTTATTAAACATCGTTGGATTTGCATAAACTTTGAAATGACTTGAAATTAAAGAAAGATGGAAGGTTAAAATTGATATTAATCCCTCGAAAATTACCTAGATCCGTTGATGAGGCCTAGAGTGGTCGTTACACCAAAGGCTCCAACAAGTGATAATACTTAGTCCACTTGACTCAATCCTATGACACTACAAGTCTACAACAATTATAGTAGACAAGGGGTAAGTAAGGGTCGAACTCTCGGGGATCAAGCGTTTTCTACACTAGCAAAGCACATGTAACCACCAACACACTTCACTTCAAACACAATCAATGATTGAGTTGTTTGCACACCTTGTCATGATTTCACAAATGAGCTAGAGGTAATCTATATTAAGGGATATGTATGAGGAAGAGGGATTCGACCAAGTATAGCTATGAAAAGTCAAGGTCTCTCTTACTCTACTCAAACATGAACATATGATGAATTACAAGTTAGTATAGGGAGCATTGTGCACTACTACAAACTATTCTCACCCGATGGTTATGGTGTGGTTCAAGAATCTAGAGTTGTGTTTTCGATTTCCTACCTAGGTTTCCGATGGTCACGGTGATAACTAGGTAAATAGAAATGAGGCTCAACACCCACTATATATCATCACGCTCCTAGGTTTAATACGAAGAATGGGCGTTTTTCCTGTGTCAAAAGGAGTGTTTCCGATGTCAATGGTTCCGTGCTTAATGCCTATCTAGGAGAACAACTATAGCATGCACATGAATCACAACTTTTCCTTGGGGTTCAGAACATGGCAACAAACAAGCAAGACCAACCTAAGTCCATCTAGCATGCTCATACACCCATCTCAAGAAAGGACATAATCTCACAACAACTAGCAAAGTGAAACAAACACCAAAGTTACATACAAAAGTATAGAGACAAAAGTTTCATGCCATAATTCTACAAGAGGTCAGGTCTAAGAGAACTACACACACATAGTAAAACTTAAACATAGAAGATCTAAGAAAATCATACATGAAAACATGAATTTATATTTTGGGTAAAGAAACTCAACCTAAAAACGAACTTGAGGATGAACACCAAGTACTTACCAAATTGGAAAAAAGAAAGCCAACCACAAATCATGCACTAAAAACTCATAAAATTGTAAGAAATCTATAATTGAGAGCAACAAAGAAATTAAGCAAAGACACAACTAAAAGTACTTGAATTGAAAGAGGAGATCTTCCTCCTAAAAGTGCAGAATTCAAAAGACAAATTAAAGTAATTAAAGAGTTAAACTAGAAAGCAATAAAGTGGTGAAAGTGTGCAACCTAAAAGAAAACAAAATGACCGAAAAAAACTAATACACACTCTACACATGTGTCTTTAGGGGAAAATTCTATTTATACCAAGGGGGAACATGTGCCAAAGAAGTTGGGTAGCCGTCATGCGTCGCACGGTGTCCAGAAGAGTTGCACAGCTCGTGCAGTGGATCGTGCAATGTAATCATGCAGGGTGGCATTGCAGTGATGCATGGTCCGTGCCAAATGTTGCACGACATGCATCAGGTGGTGCACGTCCCCTGTCGTATCGTGCACGGTCCGTGCACATCTGCTATCCGAAATGGCTGCTTCAAGGCAATGAAAGGGCTACATGATTCGTGCGAGGAAGTTCCCCTAGATGCTTCACTTCTCTTCTACCCTTCTCCCATCCACAAATGTCATGCACTCTTCAAGCACATAGACTCGACTCGGTGGAAGTTTTTCACTCATACTTCTCTTCCTTCGTAAGAGCCTTTGATGATAGTGATGAGATGGGATGACGAGGATGTCGCGAAGCTTGCACTTGATTCCCATTGGTGTGGTCATTCTCTGTTTTGGATTAGCGGGAGTTCATACTTCGTTTTATCTTGGCCTCAAAATAGGGAGAGAGAAGCTCTCCGTAGAAAACAAGCAAAGAAAGGCAATAGAGTAGGAATAGCTCTAAATGCAACTATATGCAACTAAACCACGCTACTGTGTACACAAAATAGTTCATAATTGGATCTTAAATATGTGCTAATTACAAGCACGTCATCTATTATGTTGTGCTTTCCTTGCTTGGGCTCCAATATTGTTTAATATTTAGAACTTAGAACTTTGATTTTGAGATATTTTGATGATTTTTTTTGTGCCTATGTTGAACCACTAATTGGAAAGAACTTTGATGTTTTGAACTTAGACTATTTGCCTCCCATTGCATTTGAAAATGAGGCGTATTTAACTATTAAGGAGTTTAAGGCGGTGGTTTTGGCAGCTCCTGCGTCCATGGCAAGCACCTACGCCGAGGGAAGGGTCTGCGTTGGGCACTGGTTCTGCCAAATTTCCGATCAAGCCGGCGCGTCGCATAAGATGTTGGTGCTTTGTAGGCTTAGTAGGTTTTGCATTAAATGCTTGTATTAAATATTTTTCTTGGTTGGCAAGTTTTCAGAAAAGGTAAATGTCTATATATTTTTTTGCGGAAAAGGTGTCTTAGACTATTTTTGAAAAAACTGTTCGGAATGGCTTTTCGCTCGGTTTTATGGTCGGCGCTTGGTTTGTTAGATTTTATGGGTCGGCGCCCTATTTTTCAAGTTGGTACTTGATTTGATTAGAATTGTGGCTTGGGATTGATATTTGGATTCGAATTTTGGAAATCGGAATTGGGCTTTGGAACTTTGAACTGGTGTCCAGAATTGGAAATCGGAATCACTAATTGGATTTTTTTAGCTTTGAATTGGAGTTAGAAATTGAATTTTGGACTTGGAGATTAGCTTTTCGGAGCTTGGATTTGAAATTATTCCTTAGAAATATTGGTGTTTCCGCTCGTAATCTCCCAACTAAAAGTAA
Source organism: Spinacia oleracea (assembly GCF_020520425.1). NCBI lineage: Eukaryota > Viridiplantae > Streptophyta > Magnoliopsida > Caryophyllales > Amaranthaceae > Spinacia > Spinacia oleracea. Next base: position 13,697,887 of record NC_079489.1, on the reverse strand, counting down.
GCTGGTGGTATCGTCATTGGAGTTTTAGGGGAGACACAATTTTGGTCTCTATAGAGATCCTCTTTGGGAACATCTCAGATCTTGTGCTGATTTCAGTAATGAAACTTGGGTGACTATGGGGGATTTCTATGCTCTCATGCACCTTGATGATAGAAATTATTATGTGGTTTGACTTTTTGAAGTGAAGACAATGAGAAGTTGTATGGCCTACTGCAATCTGATAGAAATATAAACAGTAAAAAGACACTTTACATGAAAAAATAAACAAGATGGCGAGGATATGATTTTTTCAAGAATAGACAAAATTTTGGCTAACTTAGCACGAGGTGACTTGCATGAAAATGCAAAGGAAACTTTTTCCCTTGGAGATATTTTGATCATTGCCCAATGGTACTTATTTGTTCCATAAATGACACTCAAAGAAACGTTTTAGGATTTACGATATGTGGACCATAGCAACTTCAATGAGCTAGTTGAGTCAGACTAGAGTAAACATGCTTATGGTACCTTATTTTTAGGGTCTTACAAAAGTTGAAATGAACCAAAGATGATATGAAGTCCATAAACAAACTAGCTTCGTTGCACTCTAATTCTAAGAATCATCAGCTAGCTAGCAGCAGCAGATAAAGAAGCCTCCATAACTTACAAAGCAAATAATGAGAAATACATCTCTTTCTTGCAACAAACATCTGAAGTTCACTAGCTTCGGTATGGAGATGAAAGTTCCAAATATTTTCACCAGAGTACTAAGTAGAGAAGAAAACATAACAAGTTCCACTTTATTCATGATGAGAATGGAGTTTGGATTCAGAATGCATTTATACAATTCTATAAAACTTTGTTTGGCACCAAAATGGAATAGAGAAGGCTTGTTCACCTTGAAATTATGAATAGGGCTAAACTGAATTATGCATGTGTTTTTTGTTGTTGATGTTAAGAGTGTGCTTGGTGTTATTCCCAATAACAGAGCTCCAACGTTAGATAGGTTTAGCAGTAAGTTTTTTCAAGGCCTCTTGGGATGTAATCGAGATTCATATCTATGCCGCCATAATTTTGAACAATAGGAAAATCGTAGAGTGAAGTAAATGTCACTTCCATCACTTTGGCGCCTATCGTTAATGTTCCTGCTTCAATTATGCGGGGGACTTTAGACATATTGCATGTTGCTAAATTATCCGCAACTGCATCTAAAAACTCGTGTATGAGAAGCTAAATTATGTGATGCTTGACGTTATCTCCCATAACCAGGGAGCTTTTGTTTTCGGCCGATGGATCAATCTCACAATGCGATTTTGTCAAGACATTATTAAAATTATAAATAAAAAGTCAATATATTCCTAGTTGTCTTATGAAACTAGATCATCTCACAAAAAGCCTATGACACAATGGAATGGGATTTCATTGAGGAAGTCAAGAAAGATTTTGGGGTTTCCACAACATTTTATTAATCTCATTATGACTTGCCAAGACTCTATTTTGATTAAAGGGGGTGCCAAATGATCTGATTAACCAAGTTGAGGCTTGAGACAAGTGGATCACTGATCTCCCCTTCTTTTCACTATGTGCATAAAATATTTTTCAAGGACCATGTTTACAGTTGGGGAGCATCCTAACTTCAAGTTTCACTCTAGGCGTAACAAACTAGGTTTGAACCACATTTGTTTTAATTTGCTGATGAGTTCTTAATTTTTTGTAAGGGTGAGGCAGATGTCATTAAGCTAATGCTTGATGATTTCAACACCTTTTTTTTGAAACAAATGGGTTAATGGTCAACCCTAATAAATCGAGCTTCTATCTATTATTGTGGAGTTGATGATATGGCTATTTAGTATCGACACTTTTGCTAAGTTGTCTTGTCTCAGGTTTGGGTCAATCCTCTTCAAATACCTAGGGGTCCCAATCAGTTTTTGTGAACTTAAAAATAGTGATTGTGGCAGTCTAGTAGAGAAAATGATGGCAAGATAATGATCTGGAGCTCAAAGAACATTTCATTTTCCAGAAGGACACAATTGATCAACTCGTTGTGAATAAGATCAATGTTTGTGTATACTAGTCTCAAACTTTCATTTTTCCTAAACCATTCTGAATAAGATCAATGCTATGTGCATGTCCTTCCTTTGGTTTGGTGCTTATGATTAGGGTTGTCAAAAACTGACCAGATCCAACCGAGTTATGACAAAAACCAAAGTGACCCGGAAAAAATAACACACATTCGATCCACATAAGCATAATGGCCCCGTACAATTACATTACCTGACTATACCTGAACCGATTATACCCGACCCGTAACCGACTGATGACCCGATTTGACACCCCTACTTATGATGATGGCAGACCCGGTGCAGTGGCTTGGGATAGATTATATGTGCCTAAAAACCGAGGGTTGGGGTTTAGGAACCTCATTCTTTGGAACCAAGTAGTAGGAAAATGAGCTTGGGTAATAGCTAAAAACCAGGGTAACCCTATTGGTGAGATGAGTACATGCTTTATACGCCAAGAATAAAAACTGGGATCAGTTTGTAGCTACTAACAAATTAACAATGCTAGCTCGTCTATCAAATTTGTCCACAAAGTCAAAAACAGCAGAAATATAGCACTACTGTCTGCTCTGAGGCTTCAACCCTCTAAATAATATAGTAAGGAGATGTAAAGTACTCTCACTGTGGCTGAGCAGGGTACAAAGGTGGACTAGAACAAGCAAGTATGAAACAAGCAAGAAAGTGAAACAAAAAACAATTACTACAAGGTACAGAGTTGGCAAGAGTAGAATGATTAAGTTGTTATTCAGTTATAAAAAAAATTGGGAACTAAAAACCGAAAATCCGAAATGAAATTGAACGAACCCTAAGTATATCTTGAAAAGGGTGTATATTAAGAGAAGGGACTCAATTCAAAAGAATGTTGGACCGGCTTACAACCTAAGAACCGAGTGAGTCCCTTGAGGGTTGAGGCTTACAAGTGAAACGTCCAAAATCAGGGAATAATCAGTACATACAAGTACAACACTAACTTTGGCAAAAAAGTAAATTTCCTGAAATACAAAACCTAAAATCACCCCAAATTATGGAAAAGAATGCTTGAAGAAAGCAGGTCGGCATCCACCATGCCATCAGAAAACCTTTTACTTTGTGTAGAGAACGTCCTCCCATGGGTGACGGTATAGTGGCTGCTTCAATCTCTTTTGGTCAAAGGTGTGCCTGAATTTCCAATTACTCCGTCAATATTATGTAATTCATGTACCAATTATAAATAATGGTAATACTTATGAACTAATGCAAACCCATTTAGTGATAATCGCCACAAGTATAAGACATTGAAACTAACAGATGCAACGAACACAAATTCTAATGATACCTTTCTACAGGAAACAAAATAACTTACCCGATGAGACCAATGGAACGCGCCAACACAAAGAGTCCGTTGAGATAACCAATCTCAACGATCTCATCAATCTCTGGTTTTGAGAACATTCCACTGCCAGATAGGAGATCCAGAAAGAGGGACCCAATAGCACCATCAACATTAAGAACCAAGTTGTTTGCCTTTGAAAGAGTGTAAGTCTCAACTTGAACAGCATATTCCATGTATTTCACTGAGGGAAAATGTGTTCTGGCAAATTCCTGCAACAGCTCTACTCTCTTATCTCTGTTGTCCCCTCTCTTGATCCTGTCCCAAAACAGCACAGATATTTTGTAATTTATATATGGATGATAAAATAACAATTAGAAGATGAAGCAATGGCTCTCAAATGGAAAACTGGCTTTACCTGTGTCCAATTCCTGGAACACGAACTCCCTTCTTCTTCATGCTCTCGACAAACTCATAAGCTGTCAAATTCTGGTAACAAACAACAAAAACAATCTCATATTCAAACTTCAGAGTTAAAACAAGATTAGACTAACGCAGCTACAAACTCCTAAGAAAACCTACCCGGTCGTATGCATCCTTGAAGTATCGTGCTGCATCATCAATGGCCCCACCAAATCGTGGTCCGATGGTAAGCAAACCTGGTAGTGGAATTTAATTTCAGTAATTCAGTATCTAATTGCTATGTAATGCTGTTCTCAACTTATTCAAATCAACTGATAACCATATAAAAGCAGATTATATTACCTGCAACAAGACTAGAAACAAGGTCTTTTCCAGCTCTTGCTGTTACTATTGTGTTGTGAGCACCAGACACACATGGACCATGGTCGGCACACAACATGATACAAATCTAAAGAGAGAAAAAACACGTAGTAAGACACACAATGGGAATTCACATTCATTAAAAAACAGGCTTGAAATAATCCTTTAAAAAACAAGTGTACTTTACAAGATGTGACTTGTGGCATTTTATGTCACAAATCCTAAAGGACCATATGAATAAAATTCATAAACTGACCTCGATAAATTGTGTACAGTAACGGGGAAGACTACGCTTGAACCACAACAGAGAAATAACATCACCAACACCATAGCCCTGCTCAATGATGGATGACATTGGAACCCCAGCATAGCATGGTTCCTCACCTGGGAAAAGAAAGATCAAACAATATAGAAAATCAAAACTCAAGTGCAATTGAGTTTTGCCAAACTACAGAAAAATATATCTCAATACTAGGTTAAAATTTAAGAGATGTGACAGACCTCGGTCATCAGAGATGGTAGATATGATGTGAGTTGGAGCACGAACTTTTCCGCTCTTAATTGCTGAGTTGAGATCCTCGGGTATTTGTGGAGGTGTGAATTCTTTCACTGGTGGGATCTTTCCCTCTTCAGCCTATCAGAAGGATAACAAACACAGTACTCTCCAAGTAAGTACAGGAAGAATAACATGGAGATGAAGGCACCTTTACAACAGATTTTTATTTTTATTTTTTTTAAATGTGGAAATCTAACCAATTGGTCAAAGGCCTGCTTGATGGCACCCTCAAATGCTTCGTAAGAGTCAGGAACAACAGCTCCCGCGTCTCTCAATGCTTGATTTTTTGCTTGGGCGGACTCCATTTCACCACCACTTTTTGCACCCTAATTTGAACAAAGCAAATTAAATTAATCTAGCTGTGTTTTTTTTGCTTCTCTTATATCTTGTTTGGTAAGTTAAATATTCAGAGAGGAACTCACAGCATGGCCAAATTGCACTTCTGATTTAAAGAGCCTTGCACAGGTTCCACTGACCCAAGCAACAACTGGCTTACTTATTTTTCCCTGCTTCAGGGCTTCAACAAGGGAGTATTCATCTCGTCCACCCAACTCTCCAAGTACAACAATCATCTTAACCTGCATCGTATGGGAAGTATATTAGACTAGAAAAGGGCAGGCAGCACATACGATTTAGAATTCACATTAAATAGATACAAGAACAAGGACATGTGTTAGAAACATCATCGTTGTGGAGACTCTCATGAGCAAAATTTCCGTGAAGTACTATGAAATATAAACTATGACATATACAAAGCCTATTGGAGAATTAAACTTTATGCTTTTGGGTTATTGGAATCAAGCAACTATGTTGAAACTCATCTGGGGTTTCTCAACGAAGAAAGACAATTTATGGATCATGTGGATCCAAGTGTAATATAAAGAATCAGTACGTGTATCAAATGAGGGTGCCTAATAGTTTATCATGGGGTGTGAGTAAGATTTTAAATGCTAGGATCCTAGAGAGCACTTGCAATCTGTTGGACTTCGGAGTATTACCGCTCAGAGAGAGTAAGAATACAAAAAAGATTACAAGGGGAAGTGAATAATGTGCCTTAAGAGTTAGAGGTCTAATATATACATGGAAATAGAGCAGCTCCAAGGGCCAGATTTATTTGGTGGCTTGTGTTGTGGGGTAGCCTGGTAGAGTGGTAGGCAAAGAGCATGTTTGGTATAGCACTTTTCAAGTGTTGGAAAGGGAATCAATTAACAAATTCCATTACCTATTGTTTGGTATGAGAGATGGGTAACACACTCTGACACTCCATTTCCAAAGGGTAACGATTACCACCACTTTGTTACCTCTCCTAACCTTGTGGTAACAAAGTGTTACCCTCTTCAATCCCTAATTTGATACAAGGGATTGCTTTCCTTAGGTATATCAAACAACAAATAAAGATAACACTTAACACAACCATTTCTTCTTCTTAAATGTTTCCAATCCATTTCCTTTCCTAGATTCATACCAAACATGCACTAAGTAGAAAGTACAAAAGGAAGGTTACAGAAGATCGGTTTCTAATGTAATCCTTGTTGTGAGAACGTGCACTCCTTGCTGTGAGAATGTGCACTCAACAAGTAATCAGGAAACTTGTGATTGTGCCTCTTGCATTCCAGGTAAGGAGTTTTGGCAAAAACTTTCAGATGGTTAGGTACTTAGGTTACCACAGAGCTGCCTCTTCAGTGAACTGATACAATTGTGTGGCTTACTAGATATGCCAGACACAATTAGCGTGCTCGTGCGGTGCCGGGTCTCTAAAATGCACATAAGTGCACGCTATTTATTGTACAAAACTGGAGAATGTGCCCACATGAGATACAGGACATAGAAAATGGCATGTGTTGTAAAGTTGCTAAATCAGTGAGGTAAAGTAAACATTATGTAGCCAGACAATCTAGTCCTGAACAACTTTTAATTGCAATTTAAACTTCTAAAGTAGAAAAGGAGTGCAGCTCTCCTTTTCTTCTACGCCTTTACTTATTATCTTTTGAAGCAGATCAGCAGAGAGCTATGATGAGAAATTTCGTAACTGTGTGGGTTCCACAAAACTTTCCCTTTACATGATGCGGAGGCACAAGAGACATATCCTAGAAGGTCAACATGAGTTCTTCAATGATTCAATTTTTTAGGTGGGCTCAGGTAGAAGTTACCTGCGGACTACAGTGAAGCAGCAGTTTGTTGCTTCCAGGGGTTGAACAAATTAAACTTAACATCATTAAACTAGTAAACTTATTACTTACTATTTACCAACAAAATATGGACTAATCTCCCCTCATCTGACTCTCTTCAGCTTCCCACAATGTCTTTACACAAGTCTAAGTTTCCACTCTAGAATCATTATTAATGATTCCCCCTCCAACCTTACCCTATCCAACATCTGCCTTAACCTGATCTCTACAAGCCTACTCGTGTACGACAATTACCCCATTCCTATTATCAATTAATCAATTACTCAAGTTTGGCTTGGCAAAGCATTGTTAAGTGAATACAGCTCCAGCTTAAGATAAATGCAGACCCATAACAAATTGAGCTAAGCAAACCTAATTTTGGCTTGAAAACGTCAGGAGCGGCATGAATTTTATCAAAGAATAAATGGGTTAATATAATAAAAGAATAAAAAACCACAAACTGCTTTTAAGGTTATGAAGATTATGGCAAAAAATCATTAATAGGTAATGTGGCAATCTGAAATAGTATATGATTGGCTGTAATCTATTAGTTGAGCTGAAGTCCGAGTTGCAAGAGGCCAAAAGCAGAGCCTAACTATTACAAACTCGACTAGATCGAGCTTGACTTGAACTAAGTCAGGACTACTGCGAGCGAAGCTAAGCTATGCCAAGCTCAAGCTCAGCTCGAATCGTCATCGGTAGGGGATGAATCAACCCTACCAGCAAATAACCCTAGGATGCAACGTTTAACATAAAGAAGAATCTATAGGTTATGAAGGTACCTGTGGAATGTTGTTAAACCTCAACACATGGTCTGAGAGAGTTGATCCAGGAAAGACATCTCCTCCAATTGCAATACCTGATTATTATTTTTAAAGACATTTAGTTGAAGAAGTGGAGGAGCAACGGAATGAACATGCTATATTAGAAGATTAAATACCCTCGTATAGCCCATCGGTTACACGTGCAACCGTATTATACAATTCATTGGACATGCCACCCTGCAACAGTGAAAATGAATATGGAATTTTAGGGCCAGAACAAAAAGTCTATAGCACCATCAAGAACCCTAGAATTAAGCAGATGAAGCTTCTCAAGGCCACTTACGGATTTAGAAACAAATCCAACAGATCCAGGCCTGTAAAGCTTGCACTGGATAATGTTGTCGATAGTCCCAGCAGTGTCACCAATCTTGAAGGCTCCAGCTTGGATACCTCCAACAGTAGCAGGACCAATAACAACCTTAAATCCCAAATTATAAACAAAACATATCAGTAGCTGAATCTTATGCACAATGATGACAAAAGCAGAGAAACGATCAACTAAAGTAGCCCCAAAATTATGATTCTTACCTTATTGTTTGCTCGGGCAAATGCAATCAACTGTTTGGTGTCCGACTCAGGAACACCTTCGGCTATTATGGCAATCACTCTAATGGTTGGTTGTTTCAATGCCGCCATGGAAGAAGCAGCCGCACTACAGTTCAAAAGAGAAAGTGAGACTACAACTCATACAGTAAATAACCGAGGAAACACAAAGGAGCTGAAACTTACCTTCTGTAAGAAGCAAAGTTGATAAAGACATCGGCAGTGGGATGCGCAGCACAAGCTGCTTCGATGCTGCAAAAACAAAGAAAAAAAGGAAATGTCAAATGAACCAGCATAGGGAAAAGAAATTTTGGGGTCTTCCATTCAAGTCAACAAGTCACAATCTCAGAAATTCTCACTATAAATTGAAATTGATGATATACCCAATTTGTAGGGCCTGTGTCAATTGACTACTAAAACAGAGAGAAACATGTGAATAACAGACAAAATTCCTCAAATATTGGAGAAGAACAATGATTCATAGCCCATAATTCCTCCGCTCTCTTTTAGTTGCAACGTTTTTTTTTTGTCCGTTTCTTATTAATTGCAACCTTTCTATTTTTGGTAACTTTTCCTACCCAAACTTACCAAAATACCTTCATTTGTTTTCACTAACCTACCCACTTGCACTACTCATTATCTAAAAGTGGGGGAAAATACGTAAATTCCCTTGTAACCACTTGCAATAGAAAAATCAAGGTGAACATGAAACGTTGCAGCTATTTCAGAACAGAGGAAGTATGATGCTACTAATGAATTCACCAACTAACATGTTCCTGGATCCAAGTTTAAGAATCAATCACCATATAAAAATCCAAGTCCATGAATTAACCCATAGACTATATGTAGGTCTAATACGGAGTAATAACCAACTTATGATCCTGATCAATAATCTAAATCCAAGATCTTAGATTATAATGGGACAACTTAAATAAGATTCATGTCCAATACAAAGTAGGCTGACAAGTAAATAATTGCTAGTCTATACAATGTCGTGTTACCATGAGCATAAAACAAGGGTACAGATGACAGAAGCCTAAAATGTCAGAATTGTAGTTCGTAGGAAAAGGGAGCTGTAAAAATCAAAATCATGATCATAATCATTAATTAAAACTAGAATAGAAGCATAATTGACCAGATTTTTTTACTAAAGGATGTTTCCCCATGAAGCTGTTACACCCTTGAATTCTTCCACGTTAAATTCACTAAACTTTCATTTTCAACTAATTTCAAGGGTGTGACTACAAACCATCCTTCAACCAACATATACTTTAAAATATAGTGATCACAAAATTTCAGCAGTATAGAGCTATGAAGATAAAATACAAAGTTTTGTAACTTTTTAATTCCAATAGTGTATGTGTGTGTGACTGTAAGTGCCAAGAATACATACGTGGAATGTACTGGGATGGCAATTTCTTCCTGGCCGAAGAACAATTTTTGAAATCCCTCAGCACCAGGAGTGATGATTCCAGCAACTGATGGTGTTTCTCTCCCTATGTAGAGCAAATAAATGTATTAGAACCATTATTCAAAACTTGATCTCTTCCTCTACAAAATTAAATAAAAAAAGGAAGAGGATAAACATACCGCATAGGAAATCAAAATCAAGCATCCGCTGAATAGGAAGTTGTTTATAATTATAAAATAATGCTTGAGTAGTCTTCGAGAAGAGCTGCCCGGTGGCCATGTTGCAGATTCAACCAGGCCTGAAAAATACAGGGTCATTAACACAGCAGTTCCTACTGATTTCAACAATAATATAACTGTTACACATAAATACTCTACAGTCTACAAAATAGAAGGGTGCTTAAGAAAACATGTAAAACAAAGAGCAGTCACGAGATCGATAATGAATATCAACATTCACTCATACTTCAGACTATCAAAAGATGCCCATATTAAATACAACAATGTTTAAAAGTTAAACAGACCCTACTACCACTCAAAATTTAAAATTTGCATTCCCTCTACGACAAATCTAATATCCCAATTTCTTAAAAAGTGTAATTTGTCTTGAAAATCAGAATTTTACTTGAAACTTTCGGGTGCAATGCCCTCCTTTCTGAAAAATTACATGTCATATAATCATGAGACGTTCAAAAATCGAACTAAGTATTGGTATACTTCTACAATTTCAAGACTCCCAACAAGGTTAATCTACGAAGAACATAATCTCATAGATCGAAATCTTGAATCGTATCACCCAAAATCGACAAAGGACAATCAAAAGAACAACTTATGAAAACATAAGCTCCAAAATGTTCCTACTAAACATTACCCAGCAACTTCATAAACACATGGCAGCTAACAATACTATAAGATCTTGACAAAACGTACAGTAAAATGTATGATCATGATCACAACTACTACCTTACCACACATTAAGACTAGATGTCAACCAACTTAATCGGTTAATGCTAAAAACTCCAGGAGTCTAACTCCAAAACTAAGATCAAATCCCGCCTACATCACTAACATTACAAGCTCTCTCTACACAATAACACAAACAAACTCGGAACTTACTCTTCGACAAAGGTTCAAGCAGAAATCAATGAGCTAACTTTAAACAAATCGAAGCAGATCAATTGTAAGTAAGTATAACACATTAAAATTGAAGCAAAATGTAGGTGAACAAACACATAACAGATCTCCAACTACTCACATTCAAGAATTACGCTAACAAAATCAGCAAAAAACAATCATAAATGTGACCTAACTAACAACCAGCAACAAAAACGAAATCCCAGATCTGAGATTAGATCATACAATTAGGTGAGCTGTAAACGTAATCAAATAAAAAAAAGCGCAATTTACAACAATTGAATTTGAATTGAGAATAATCAAACCTTTGATCAATGGATAAAAAAGAGGAGAGAGAAAATTGGGGAGAAAACGAAGTAGTGTTGGTGGAAAAATGAGAATGGAAGATTAGTTTTATAGGAAAGAGAAGAGGAGAGAGAAAGAATTAGATTGGTTAATTTTTCTGACCAGCGACCAGGAGAGAGAGAGACTGGAAGAAGGAGACGATGATGAAGGGGGAGAACGAGGGAAATATGATTTCTTTTCTTTTTATTTCTTTGTGTTCAAGATTTGGTGTCCCTTAATTAATTACAGTGGTTACACTTTCGTAGGAAAGTTGTCTTTTGTACGTACTATTTACGATTTGGTTTGATTGTTCGATTGGTAAATGTTACTTTCCCTGCGAAAGGAAAATTAATTCATTAATAAAGAGTCATACGACATCTACAAGAGAAATATAGATCTAACAAATACATGACAAATTGAATCAAATAAAGGTTTCCTTCATCAAAACTACAAATTGAATCAAATAAAGGTTTCCTTCATCAAAACTACGGTCGTTGAATGAATCTTGCACTGTAGAACGTCTCCGTATATAACGCTGGAACATGCAACTTTTTCAGAGAGAGGGCCTAACGATTTGTTGTAGCCGCGAGGATGATTTCCACTTGATTCATCTGAATGTAGTCGAAAAGTTAATATCTTTTGCGATCCCGCATAAAACTTTACCAACGAACCAATTCTACATAAACCAACTGAACGACAAACCAAACATACTAATACTAACTCCACCATAGGGAGACTAACGAACAAGGACAAACTCCGCCCATATGGTGAAAACTTATTGAATTTAAGAGAAAATAACTGAATTAAAGGAAAAGGGTCGAAAATAGTCTAACTACTTCCGAAGAAATTAGACTATTTCCGGCCTACGGCGGCCAAGAAAGTAAACCCTAGAAAATAAGAGGGTTAAGAACAGGTTTAAATAAGTAAATTTCTATTATATAAAGAAATTTTAAAGTTGCACTAAAAAAGTATTTGTTGAATCAGAAAAATAAAAAAAATTAAATGCAAAAAAATATTACAACATACTAAATATCCTAAACTACAAATATTACCTAAACTACCAATATTAAAAATAATTAGAAAAAAGTTTTAATAAAGAGCAAAAAGTTATCAGTTTATCACCATTTAAGTATTATTATATGTGCGTTTTTAGATTACAGGCACGCATAGTGTTAAGGGGTGGGGGGGAATATCCTCTAAGTGACGTGGCAGGTCTGGCAATAAAAGCTCGAGTGGCAATTCACGCGGCAAACAACGAGCAGATGACGTGGCGAGAGACATAAAACCCACCAATAGTGCTAGATGTTACATGTTTTATTAGTTGTTTGTATTAACCAATTTAACTACTTTGTTCAATTAGCTATTTGTGTAAAGTGTTCGACAAATTAGTTGTTTCTATTAGCCAGTTTAACTAGCTTGTTCAGTTAGCTAGTTGTTTGTGTAAAGTGTTTGATAAATTAGTTGTTAGTTGTTACCTGTTCGTATTAGTTGGTCTGACTAGCTGGTTGAATTAGTTGTTTGTGTAAGTGTTTGATAAAGTAGTTGTTAGTTGTTACCTGTTCGTATTAGTTGGTCTGACTAGCTGATTTAAATAATTAGTTGTTGTGTAAGTGTTTGATAAATCAATTGGTAGATGTTTAATACGTAAAATGAATGTAGGTTAGTAAGGTTTGTGATTTTAGATAATATTCAGACAAAATTATCGTTTTAAACCTACTTTTTCAAACATCTAATCCAAAAATTTCAAAATTAGCTTTATCATCCCAAAAAATCTATTATAAACTTCTCCTAAGCAAACATTCTCATTAGTCTTTTTTCGAAAAGATCAAACATCTAATTCACCTTACGAAACTATCTCTTCTACAAACTTCTAATAACCAAATACCCAAGTATATGATTCATCATACAAATGCATGCATTGCATGCTATGGAGTGTATTAATTACTAAGTCAAATTTAGTGAATGTCAAAAACAATCCGTTGTTGATTACAAGTATATTTGATTTGGATTATTCACTTACATATGCAATATTTGAACCTTAATCTACGTATAATCAACATAGTTTATGTTGAAGTCATGAATGGACTTTATTATAGACTAATCGGAGATTCAAGTAATTAAAGCTATAAAAATATCGAAAATGATAAAGGTCGCAACACGCGACCTTTAAGCTGTGTCACAATGATGACATGACATGCTTATGTGTCATGATTTAAATTGGAAACTAAAATATTTAATTTATATAATCCATTATACATGATTCAAAAAAGGTAAGAAAATTTTAATATTCTAATTTGTTTCCTTTTTTATATCGATTAATCTATTTACATATTTTCATAGTAAAAATATTGAATTGATAGTAAAAATATCCTGATGACACATAGCCTACGTGGCGCCTATATGTACCAATTAAACTGCGACACGTAAGATTGTGACAACTAAATGTTGTCGCAACTTGCGACCTTTATCATCACCCTAAAAATATATCGTGCAAATTTTTACTAAATTAAACGGTTTTTTCATAAAATGCCCCTGAGGTTTGCAAGAATGCACCAAATACCCTCTCGTCTTTTGAATCACATAATATACCCCTATTTTTCCGTAGTGTTCATGAGATGCACTTGGAGTTAACGGACGTTAGTCCTTCGTTAGTTGCAGTTTACCATTTTCCCCTTAATGCATGTTTTTCGACATAAATTCAAAAAAAAAAAAAAAAACTCAAACTTCTTCTCTTTCTCTCTCCTCTCCCTTGTTCTTCCTCCTGCTCTCTGGTCGCCGGCGACGGTCGATCTCCGCTCTCTGTTCGCCGGCGGAGTCTGATCTCCGATCTCTGGTCTCCTCCATTTCCGTCGACGTTTCTTCCAAAATCCTCTCACTCGGCCATTCAAATCGGCAGTGGCCATTTCCGTCAGCTTATTCACCGGTGGCGCTACGTATGGATTCACCATCCCCACCTCGTCATCACTTTCCCCGAAGACGACGACGATGATGTCAACGGAAACCTCACAACCATCAGTCGTATCCTCAGCCGCCTTGCCTAGAATACGAACAAGTACTTCTTTTTCCCATACTTTGAATTTTATGGGTTTCTTTGTGTAGTTAATCTTCTAATTTGAAGAAGCTTGTGTTATCCGCGTATAATTGAAGAACAAATAGATTCGATTGTTTCTGACCTTGTTAATTACCCATAATTTGAATGCTTTTCTTCTTTTAATTAGACCCTTTTAGAATTTTTTTTTATCAACATTTGTATCTGGGTATGTTAAAATTCTATATTAGATTGTTTTCTATGGAGTAATATGAAACCATGATTCTCATAGTTTGAATGATTTTCTGAATTAAATTTATTTAACCAATAAATTGTTAGATAAAAGTTCAGATTTTAGTGTAAGCTTATCATTTATTTGGTGTTTAACAACCGAGTTGTTGGTAAGTTGCTGCACTACTCGTGTGTGTGTGTAAATATAAGAATTTTGCTTGTTTTTGGGTGTCAATATTTTTGGTGGTTGGTTAATTTTTGCTCAGGTAACTGACTGATCTTGTTTTTATAGCAATGACAGCTCGGTCTGATTTTATGGGTTCCAAACTACTGAACTTAGAATTTAATGTATTGCGCAGTAAGTTCACATTTACAATATTTCAATTATGGGATGGAATAAGTTGATTTGGCTGTATAGGATGTTGCTACTTCATTTTGAAAATTACAGGCAGTCTTAGGTAGGTTTGTTGCTGGATTGCGACTGATTTTTTTTTATTGAAATTACTTTTTTTTCGTAATTGTAGCATGTTGTATAATTACTGCGCAAATGGTATAATTGTATTGCATCTTGTTTCTAGCTCTGGAGGTGTAATTCAGATTCTGATGATGGCTCCGATTATGCTTCCTCGAGGGGTGGCAGTGACACCTTCAACTTGTGATGTTGGTCAACAAGTCTAGCTAAACTGTAATTGATTGACCAAGTTTGTTGATTACGGTTTGACCAAGAGTGCAGCACAGAGGTGAACAACAATGCAACAAATATTGATGATGAAAGAAGATCTACAGTTGCGGTTTCAGAGAATCTAGTGAACTCAACTCTATGTGGGTTCAACTTCGGTAACGATAGCAGGAGTCTATGGTCCAGTAGCAGCTACAAAAATACGAACAGAGAGTAATGACAGGGGATGGTTCATACCAACAACGTGGATGTTGGAGTAATGGTCTGTCTTCGGGTTGTTTGGTGCTTCTGGGTTTTGGGATGTAATGTTTTTGTGTATAAGTATATTTTGCTGTAATCGTAACATTGGGCTTACGCCCTGATTATTAATATATATTAAGCTCATTTTGTGTTAAAAAAAAGTGTGTATAGTTTAACTAATTTATATAAGAGGGGTGATTTGTGGTTTGCTTACATAAAGATGAAAAACCCCACGCCCTCATAGCTTCATTACTTCATTCTTTCGATTTATAAGCAGCAATGAACACACCGGGTGAATTCTGAAGTTTAAAATTAAAGCAGTTTGGTTATTTGGTGCAACTTAGTTTACAAATAGGTGTATATTGTTCAATAAGTTTATAAATAGGGGAATTATGTGAATTATAAACATGACTTAACGGAGGACTAACGGAAGGTCGGCTTAGGGGTATTTGGTGCAAACTTAGGCAAAAATAGGGGTATATTATGTGATTCAAAAGACGCGAGGGTATTTGGTGCATTCTTTCAAACCTCAGGGGCAATTTCATGAAAAATCCGTAAATTAAATGTAAGAGAATATATGATGACGTGGCAAGTAGTAGTTAGCTCACAAGTTTGTGAACAGAAAGATTGGTTGCCTCATTTTGTCAGAAGTCGGGAAAGGAAATTTGGTGTGCGCTGGTAGGGGACTAGGAGTAGGGGTAGGTGAATTTGAAGGTTGAGATTAATTATAAAATGTGCGATTTTTTTTGACATTGTTTGACATTTAATTAAGTGTCAAATGATATAAGAGGAGAAACCAGTTATTTTATTACTCCCTCCGTCCCGGAATACTCGACCCGGTTTGACCGGCACAGAGTTTAACGGACTTGAATTGACTTATTTAATTTAATAGGTAGTAGTTGATAGTGGGGTATTATTTTAATGTAGTTAGTGGGATGTGGGTTAAAAGGTGGGGTTGGGGGAGAGTAGGGGTTGAATTTTTAATTAGTTTTTGTATGGAGTAGGGGGTAGGTGGGTTAATAGGGGTGGAGTGAGAAATAATATAATATTGTTAAAATATTTCCATTTTTAGAAACAGGTCAAGTATTAAGGGACGGTCCGATAAGGAAAACAGGTCAAGTATTCCGGGACGGAGGGAGTATACTACTATACATATACTCCATCCGTATTTATTTAAGAGATACACTTAGTCGGGTACGAGTATTAAATATAAGAATTGAATGAAATAAAATAATAAAATAAGTGGCGTTGGGTAGATATTTTATTAAGTAAAGAAGCGGGGACCATGTCATTTTGGTGGGGTGGGGTGGGAGGTGAGGTGGGTTTATGAAATTATTTGTTTAATAGGATGGTGGATCATAGGGTAAATTAGAATATTTAATTAAATGGTGGGGTTAATAAGTTGCTAAAAATGGCAAGTGTATCTCTTAAATAAATATGGCCAGAAAAGGCAAGTGTATCCCTTAAATAAATACGGAGAGAGTATATATAGTAATCTGAATCTGGTGAGAACCATCCCATAAGAAGAGAACTGAGAACTAATCTCAGCCCTCAGATCAATTCAATCAACGGCCCTCATCTCGCCCGATCAAATCAAAAAATAAGGGTAATATGGTAACTTTCAATGTCTTGAATGACCTCCCCTTTCTTCCCGATTTTCAGATTTTCTTTCTCTCTCTTCAATCCATTTTCTTTCTCCTCCTCCAAATCCTCTCTATTGCTTTTCTCTTCTTGGAACACTCTTGGAAATTTTCGATCCACTCAGTCCTCTCACATCTTCGATCGAACCTTCAGCTCAAAATTTAATTCACCAATGGTGATTTAGAATAGTTTGTAAGTTTAAAAATGTGGGTCTCCTAGTTTGACTAAATCACCATCCTAGTTTGTAAGTTTGGAGTACCTGCATTACATATAGCCAATTCCAGAACCCAATATTGCAATCCAGTTGTTTTCATATCACATGTCAATTCAAAGGTTTCAAGCGCTTAATTTAGCAAAATGATTCGAATTTAATAAAATTCAACAAGAACAAAAACCCTAAATTGAAAAAATAAACCCTGAAATTGAAGATGAAGAACGAAATTAATGCACTCACCTTTTGGTTACTCGATTCCTCCACCAAATTGCGAAACTTGCCTTGAGAAAAAATAAATTACCTAGATTTCTTGATTTTTTTCGAAAAAATGGTTGAATGTGGTTGACAAAGGTTTACTGGAAGTTTAAATAGGGGGGGGGGGAAGGAGTTAAGGCAGTTGAATATAACCGTTGGAGGTGGGGCCCACAAACGGAGAAAATTGACGAAAACTGTTACAAGATAGTGTTACTCAAACTAAACAAACTTATAAAGTGGCAAAATCAAAAAATAAATAAATTATAAGGTAGTAGTTTACAAAACGTCCAAAATTTAAGGTAGTGTTACACAAAATTTCTTAAGTTAAACTCTCAGATATATGAAAAAAAAAATCCTCACTCTTTCAACATCAACATTGAAGAGATCCCAAAATATTGGAAAATGTTGACAAGTACTCCTTAGATGTCTTGTTCGATGTAGCTCATCTTTTGAAAATCGTACACTATTATGTACTACGTAAAACATATTTCCTTTGTTCGTTTTTACTCGCAACGTTTGTCACATTTACGCAATGCACAACTTTGATCATTAATATATTTAATTCTCTTTAAGCAAAAATTATAAAAGTTAATATTTTGACAATACACATTAAGACGAATCTAACAAGATCCCACATGACTATGTTTTACCTTACGTATAAATCACCAACAATGATCAAAGTATAATATATAAATAGTGTAGAAATCACAAACGTTGCGAGTATTAAAAATCGGAGGAGTAAGAAATTTGGTTCTATTCATTCATTGGGTTAGATCACTTCAGGTCATGAAGATTTCAGTTCTTAAGTCAATCCAAATCATTTAATTTTGAATACAACTCAAACAAGAGTTAGGTGTACCATGGGCACGAGCCGCACGACATATCCAAAATCATTTTGTTTATCTTGGAAATTTAGGCCCTTGTTGCAACTGTTATAACGGATATATGAAAGACATTTTAAAAACGTAAATAAAGAACACATAAGTTAACGTGGTTCATAAATAATATATTAGGCTGTTAAATACGGGCCTGGGTCGCACCCGTCACCAAGAGAGAGAGAGTCCACTTAACAAGACCGTAGGAGGTTCCACCTTAAAACCATATGGCAATAAGGGGAGTAGCCCCTTAGCCTTATTAAGTGATTAACTCTCTCATCTCTTCTCAATGTGGGACACTCACATGTGTTCTTTGGGAAGGTTTTCTTCAACACTCCCCCTCACACGTGCCATTTTAATTTGGCCCAGAATATTAACGGTCCAAGGTCCAAGTCGTGGGCCAGGCTCTGATACCATGTTAAATATGGGTCTGGGCCGCACCCGTCATCAAGAGAGAGAGTTCACTTAACAAGTTCAAAGGAGGTTCCACCTTAAAACCATATGGCAATAAGGGGAGTAGCCCCTTGACCTTATTAAGTGATTAACTCTCTTCTCTTTTGTCAATGTGGGACTCTCACACGTGATGTTTTGTGGGTCAGATCTTAACACTTCCCCTCACGTGTGAGGTCCATTTTTTAGTTCGGTCACATGTGATGTTTCGTGGGCCAGAGTGTGTTTCTCGACACTCTCCCTCACACGTGCCATTTTAATTTGGCCCAGAATAAACAATCCAAGGTTTCAGCTGTGGGCCTGGCTCTGATACCATGTTAAATATGGGTCTGGGTCGCACCCGTCATCAAGAGAGAGAGTTCACTTAACAAGTCCAAAGGAGGTTCCACCTTAAAACCATATGGCAATAAGGGGAGTAGCCCCTTGACCTTATTAAGTGATTAACTCTCTTCTCTTTTGTCAATGTGGGACTCTCACACGTGATGTTTCATGAGTCAGATCTTAACATAGGCTGTTAGCTACATCTATATGTAGATCTAGGAAAGGAAAATTTTATTAATCTTGAGGAATAGATATTATATAGTACAAAAAATACAGTTAAGTTATGATTTAGAGAATTTATATAAACTAGTATAGTACCCGTGCAATTGCACGATTTATAAAATTCAAATATTAAGCTCTTGCTAATTTAAATTTATAAATATATTCATTAAGTGATGATATAAAACTCATACATTTATATTTATATAATTACATATTATAAATAGATGTGAAAGTTTTACGCTTTAATATTTAGAATTTGTCATAACACAAAATTTCACTTCATTAAGTTACATTACTATGCACATTACGAAACTAATCATCATAATCGTTTAGTATACATGGACCGTATGACATATAATATAACTATTCGCATAACAATATTGTAGAACTCGAAAGGATGTGATTGCGTTAAATTTTAGTTTTTATTTAGTAACTAGTGTGTGGCCCGAGCGATGCCCTGATTGCTACATTGTAGTCAAACTTTTTGATTTTTCTTGAGCTCAATATTTGATAGAAATACATGAACGTATACCATAAAGTGAAAAGCATCCATCAAGTTCGTCAACTACAAAAACACACCACGTCGTTTATCATGAGAAATAATTTTTCAATTACATCGTCTTACAATTTGTATAATTTGTTTTCTAGTGGAACTAAGTGATTCAAATTAATAAACACTAAATTAGATATATATATGCAGCCATGAAAATCATTTTTGTAGTTGATGCTTATGAGACTTATGACGTCATGTTTATTCATGGTTACGTTGTCCTAATTCTTTAATTTTTTTTTCTCCAAAATAGTAAATAGAAAATAAAAAGTCACATAACAATTTAGTTGTTTTAGACTTCATGTTAACTTTCATATATAAATTAATGTGAAGAGATAAATCACAATTGGTTGCTGGTTGAGATGGTAATGAAAGTTATCATCCACACTTGAGGTCTGGAGTTTGAACTGCATTGTACGTATTGATTTTTGGTTGTCTACGATATGACATATCATTTGGTAAGTGAGTGATGTGGCGCAAAGGGAAGAGTACTACGTGGCACATATACATTTTTCTCAACGCCTTTTAATATAGTAGTATAGATATACATCCAATTTGTGCGTATTTAGTTTATGTTTGACATCTTATTTGACAAATTGAGTTTTTTAAAATTATAGAATTTACCGAAATAAAAACAAAAAAGTCATTGAGGATCATGTTTTAAAATTAATATGCAAATCGGTACATTCATGGGTTTACAATTCTAAATTTGAACAAAACCTAAAATACTCGTACTTAATTTGTCGATCCAAGAGGGATCATCAATATGTTCGCCCCTGAACCGTACTAGTATACTACTACATACAAAGTATGTTTTATTTTTTGTTATATGTAATAATTACAAAATATACTTTGTATAAGGGAATGAATTATATAAGATAAGCAAATACTCCATCGGATTTTTTTGTTACACTTTTTATTTATTTCATCCCATTCTTTTTAGTTGGTTACACTTCTACTTTATTTTTATTTTTGCTAACTTTTATTAAAACGTACCTTACTCTTAAAATCTCAAACCCCACTTGAAACACTCTCAAGCTCCACCCGCCTAACTCATACCCGACACCCACTTCTCCACCAACCTTATTTTCTCGACTTACCGTATAGTCCAGATTAATACATACATTACCTACCAACTTTTTTTTAAAAAGTTTGAAAAGTTAATTAAGCGTACATATTGAGTCTTCTTGGCTCTTAATCACCCCTAAATATGTTTCTGCTCTTAAATCTTAGGGATTTTTTCTGGTACTAATTAATTTTATAATAGAAATATTTTAAATTGGGCAACAATATTGTTAGAGTGTTTGCATAACATAACTATGTTAAAATATTAAGTGTTGAACAACAATTTCTATCGTAATACTTAATAATCTATATTATTTAACCCTTTATAACATTGTTATTATTATTTAGAGAATGCACTATTTTCATCCCTCTTTTCGTTTAAGCCCGTTCCTTCAAGTTCTTCCATTTTTTCTTTAATCCTTGTTTTGTCAAGGTTTATACCCTATTCGATCACTTGCTAACCTTATTCAATCCCGCATTCTCGCACAACTACAACATCTCTCTTAATTCTTAAAAAAATATTGCTATAACCAGTGGCGGACCTTGAACGGTTTTACGAGGGGGGCCGGTAGAAAAAAATTAAGCAATATACTATGTAATTATACAATTATACACAAATTTTGGGGGGGCCGTAACTAAAAATACACTACAAAATTTTCCGGCCGGGGGGCCAGGCCCACCCCAGCCACAACAAAGATCCGCCCCTGGCTATAACTTCCCCTTATGAAGTGGAGGAAGATTTTTTTTTTTACAAACATATATTTGATGAATATATCAAAAACAAATATTATATAAATTTGTTAAAAGCAACATAAGCTTGTAATTTGTTTACTGCTTAATATATAATGTGATTAGCTATTGTAGAAAAAAAAAAGGGCTCCAACAACCAATGTTCGGCGAGGGTGCAGATTACAAGCTTATGTTGATTTGGTTTAACTTGGTTTGTAAGAGCTAGTGTAGCTTGTATTAGTAGTTTAATATGCACCTCAATTACATTACACTGAAAACATACTTCTGTTTGACTATATTGCAACATAACAATTTATAATTATAGAGGTACGTCTTTTTTATATATCAATATAAATTATTTATTTAAATGATTATATAACCAAAAATTCTTCGTTTAATATAAGAAAGGTTTTAGTAGGAAACTAGTATAGTACCCGTGCGATGCACAAGTTATGATATGAATATTAAATTTGCATATCTAAACTACAGTTATAGACAACTATTATTAACATAGATCTTATCGATAATTTTGTTATTAAAATAATAATATATAGATATGTTACTGCCCCATTTCGTGTGTTATTTATTTAAAAATTTGAAAAAAATATACGGGTACGTAAATAAATTTACTTTCAATTCTTCCCCTCCCATTACCTGTTTCAAACATAAAATAATTCTCATACGTTCTTTACTTCAATAGTCATACCCACTTAATATTCTCCCACGCATCATCTACATCATTATCCGATAATTTAACACTTACCCCCACCATTTACTTTATTCAACTATATATATTAGGGTAATCGAGTAAACAAAAAAACTTTATAATACGTAGGTTAATAGTGATAAAAATGTTGACATATCCACAATCAATTAGATGAATGACAAGTGGAGGGCATATCCAATATATCTAAAATCTATCAATAGATGGGGGCTCCCAAAATCCCGACCCACATACAATCTTTCCTATATTTGGTAAAAATTGACCTCACCTTTTAGCTAAATTTTGAGTAATTTGACATACATTTATTATTAAAATTGAATTTATTATTAACACCAATAACCATATTATTGATAAAAATATATTTAAATGCGACTATATATTTTTAGGATGAGGTAAGTGTTCCAAATCCAATAAATCCAAACCCGTTCTATGACATAGGTGGGTACATGTTATTCTTATACCCACCCACCAACACCATATATTTATTAGTCAATCATCTATTTTATCTTTTTCTTTTTCTTGGATAAATTAATAATAATACTTTAGTACCCGTGCGATGCACGACTTTCATAATATGAATATCAAATATGCATGACATCTAAACTATTATTACAGGCAATTACCATTGAAATGGAGCGAGATAGATCAGTTTGTGTCTTATTTATTTTTTTCATTATTTTAGAAAAGAGAACATAGATAGATTTATTTTCTTCACTTTTATCAAGTGTCAAACACAAAATTATTCTCACCCGCCCTATACTTCAATAGTCATACCCATGTAATACTCGCCCACCATCTACATTATTTCCTAATTACTTAACACTACCCCCATCATATACTTTATTCGGTTAGAGATCGATAACTTTGAGTCAGGTTGGGGCTAGTGTGGAGGATCGTCCCTCCACCCCTGTACCCGCTTAAAATTTTCATCCTCGTCCTATTCACCACAATAGGTACAATCCGCATCCCGCTCCCCGCCTAATAAATGTTATTCCCACTCCGTTACCCACCCGTGAATCCACACCCGCCTCATATTTATCCCTAGAGACGGTATTTTTTTGGGTAAGAAAGAAGTTCATTTGTAAAACTTTATTCTAGAGTATTTGACAATTGGTTTGTCTAATTAGGGTGATCGAGTAAAGAAAAAAATTATAATATATAGGTTAATAGTGATAAAAATGTTGATATATCCACAATCAATTAGATGAAGGATAGATGAAGGGCATGTCCATTACATGTAAATTCTATTATAATCTCTCCATCACCCGAGGCAGATATATAGAATAATTTATACTCATCACCAAACACTTTTCTCCATTCAATTCCCCCCCACTTGGCTGGGGCGGAGTTGGTAGGGGAGACGTCTCCCAAAAGCTCTACCCATTGACAATATGATATCCCTTTATTTGGTTAAAACCGACTTTATCTTTTAGCTAACTTTTGATTTTAAATATATATAACGACATAAATTTATAATTAAAATTGATTTTATTATTAATCACAATATTGATAAAAATATTTTTCATCGCACGGGTTCATTTATAGGATGGGGCGAATGTTTCCAATTCTAATAAATCGAAACATGCCCTTTCACCAAGTTGTGATGCACAATTTACATATCAAAATAAATTTGCACAAAATTTTATGTATAAGTGATATTGCAATCCTTTATTCCTTGACATCACATATATTATCTATAATTTTGTGTTGCAAATATAATAATATAAACTTATTATATTATTAAATTAATACTCCAATATAAACCTTTATTAGATATAACCATTATAAAGTATATAACTTATGGAGTTAGAAAATTCAAAATTATCATTGCCCCACCCCCTAAACCTGATATATTCATAGACATATCATTAAAATGTCCGCTCACCTTTTCGACCAAAGGTTCATCTTACTCACCACCTTTTTTTTAAAAACATTTATTTATGAAAACCACCTTTTAATTCTACATTAACCCTTTATGATTTTGAGAATATGTATATATACATTAAATTAGCTATTTAATAATTATTCTTAAATTACAAATTAAATTAATATTTAGTATGAGTAAATATGTGTCGTATGTGAGTTTGGAACCTTAAAATCAATCCTTCTTTATAATTATATTGACTAACATTTTATCCCTATATTTCTCTGTTGCCCATCTAGCTAGCATAGATGTGACAAACACTCTCTAAACTCGTCATTTCTACAACTCCTTCGTTCATGAACTTAAGATCTCTCCCGCTTTCTATTTTAGTCATTTCCTAAAAGTTCTTTACACTTTGCTTTTTCCATTTAGGCATATAAATTTTATATTTATACCCTCATTTTTCCCACTACAACATACAACTTACAATATTTTATTATAGGAGTCAACCACAACTTATTTACTCATAATATCTTAACATTACTTTTCAGTTTTCAACCCCTTGCATTGTTGGACAATTTAGGCTTAGTACGTCTTATTCGACTTATTTTGTCTACACTTATCTTACCTGAATTTATCTAAACTTATTCGTGGCGGAAGTAGGAATACGAAATATGTCAAATTCAATTAAAAGTATACTGAGTATATTGATTTAAGGAAAATGTAAATTGAATTAGATAAATCTGTTAGTCCTTGTAAATAAAGAAACACTATTTATTTGTTTTAGAATAATTGATACAGTCACACTACTCACACGTCATAATAATTCCATTTTTTCAATAAATGGAGTAACACATAAATTAGTCAGACTATTAGTTTTAAGAAATAATAGCAAAGATATGGCCACACATTTTGATGGCCACACTTTTAGTTTTTATTTGGTAAATAAGATATAGCAGAGATATGACCACACTTTTAGTTTTTATTTTGGTAAATAAGGTATAGAATATTTAACATAACATTGAAATGTTTAGGAATGATACTATATTGGTAATTTAAACTTTTACGTATATTTTTTAGGATATTTATTAACATAATCGTTAAGAGAAGTGAATAATATTTTCATGGTGCATATTTTTCCTTAAATAAAATAAAATAAATTTAGATTACTTATTTTAATTAATTTTTAAAATTAAAAGAGAGGCAAATCATTGAGTGACATTTGTCATCACCACATTGATTTCCTCTCTTTTATTATAATATATAGATAGATGTAGATATAGATAGATTACCTAATTGTCACCCGCATCATCACATATTCACCAATGTTACTTAATCATGGTGCATATAGTTAACGTAAAGATCATTTGGGAATGAGGTAGAAATACGAAGTATGTCAAATTCAATTAAAAGTATATGGAGTATATTTATTTAAGGAAAAATTGAATTAGATAAATCTATTGGCCCTTGTAAATAAAAATACTTCATTTATTTATAGTTAACGTAAAAATCATTTGGGGGGCGGAGCGAAATATGTCAAATTCAATTAAAAGTATACCGAGTATATTGATTTAAGGAAAATGTAAATTGAATTAGATAAATATGTTAGTCCTTGTAAATAAATAAACAACAGTTATTTGTTTCAAAATAATTGATACAGTCACACTACTCACACGTCATAATAAAAGGAGTATGTTTATTTTTCCGTAATAATTATTCCATTTTTTCAATAAATGGAGTAACACATAAATTAGTAAGACTATTTGTTTTAGGAAATAATAGCAAAGATATGGCCACATATTTTGATGGCCACACTTTTAGTTTTTATTTTGGTAAATAACGTCCGGAGTATAAAATATTTAACATAATATTTAAATATTTTGGAATGATACTATATTGGTAATTTAAACTTTTACGTAATTATTACAAAAAATGTAAATTGAATTAGATAAATCTGTTAGTCCTTGTAAATAAATAAACAGCATTTTTTTGTTTCAAAATAATTAATACATTCACACTACTCACACGTCATAATAAAAGGAATATGTTTATTTTTACGTAATAATTATTCCATGTTTTCAACAAATGGAGTAACACATAAATTAGACAGATTATTAGTTTTAGGAAATAATAGCAAAGATATGGCCACACATTTTGATGGCCGCACTTTTAGTTTGTATTTGGTAAATAAGATATAGCAGAGATATGACCACACTTTTAGTTTTTATTTCGGTAAATAAGGTATAAAACATTTAACATAATATTTAAATGTTTAGGAATGATACTATATTGGTAATTTAAACTTTTACATAAATATTTTAGGATATTTATTATTAACAGAATCGTTAAGAGCAGTGAATAATATTTTCATGGAGCATATTTTTCCTTAAATAAGATAAAGTAAATTTAGATTATGTATTTTATTTATTTTTTAAATTAAAAGAGAGGCAAATCAATGAGTGACACTTGTCATCACCACATTGATTTCCTCTCTTTTAGTATAATATATAGATGATAAAGATTATATTAGCATGTCACATATTTTTCTTAAGATGTTCATGCAATTTTAAGTTAATTTACATTCTTATGTGTTATTATATAGAATAATAAGATAGCGTTGACATAATAAATCGTTCTTCATGAAATTTTTGATTTCAAAAAAAAAAAAATGGCATTTGTAGGAATACACTTATAAATTTTAATTATGGTATTTGCATGACTACACATATAATACAATACTTGTATTATTTTTCCCTTTATAGTTATGTGTAGAGCTGTCAAAAACTGACCCGACCTGAAAACCCGACCTGAACCGACCGAACCCGTAACCGACCATGACCCGAAATTACGGTAAAACAGGAAACCCGAAACCCGACCTGTACCCGACCCCAAAAAACCGGTAACCGATTTTAACCCGATGTTGTAACACCCGAACCCGGACCCGACACCCGACCCGAAAATGACCGATAACCGAACTGACCCGACCGAACAATGACCCGAACCCGATTCGATACCCGACCCGATGTCAACCCGAAACCGATTGTAACTCGATGAAACCTGCTATTGACCCGACCTGTGACAACCCGCTACCGGATTTACCCGAGTTATCAATGACACGACCAAATATTAACTTCATTGATAAATCTATTTTAATTATTTATTGCTAGATATTGAAAATTTTAACTCTAAAATAAGTTAAACAAAATTTTTTAGAATATAAAATAATTAAAATGTATAGGTTAATTATCAGACCCGAGTTTGACCTGTCCCTGAGAGTGACCCGACCTGAATTCTATTTGATCTGATTATTATCCGATCCAAACTAAGACCCGAACCCGAAAATAACTGTGTTGCAAACCGACTTAAACCCGACTCGATAAGACCCGAATCCGAAATTATCTGCTACAAACCGACTTAAACCCGACCCGATAAGACCCGAACCCGAAATCAAACCTGACCGAAATGTGACCCGACCCGAACCCGACCTGACTCGGGATAGGAAAAAACCCGATATGACCCGACCTGAAATCGACCCGACCGAACCCGAACTAAACCCGAATGGAATATTGACCCGACATGACCCGACCTGATCATGACCCGAGACCCGAGATGACCCGACCCAAACCCGACCCGATGACCTGTTTTGACAGCTCTGGTTATGTGCAATAAATGCGATACACAAATTTAAGCATGCACACATTTTAAAGATTAAGTATTATAGTGACATCATGCTACAAAGTAACTTTTTTTTATTGCTTGATTGGTTACTTATCAACTTAAACTAGTATTTTCTATACAAGTAATTATTATATTAATGATTTAATTCAAATATTTTAGTAATTATGCGGCTAATCTTATATGTTTTCTTATGAAATTTTTTCTACAAATTTTGTACTCCCTCCGAATCTAAATGTTATTCCCGTTTCCTTTTTTAGTGTCCCAAAATAATGTTCCCATTTCTTTTATTTCCTTTTTAATCTCTTCCTTGGAATTTTAACTTTGTAACTCTATTGGTTTATCAATAAAAAATCTTGTAGTTTCATTGGTTGGTTTAAGTTTGGATGGATTAATGAGTTGACATTTTTATTCCTTCAATTCTATTGGTTCAACTATTTTGTTTTTTTGTGAAAATGGAATCAAAAAGCAACAATTCCCCATAAAACTACATTAATAACAGTTAATCTTATAATGTTTCTTTTTCCTTAATAACCGCGTAAAATAACAAACGGGAATAACATTTAGATTCGGAGGGAGCATTATTGATTGTTATTAGTGAAAATATAAGTAATTGATTGTAGTATTAAAATAACGATAATGATGATGGTTTAGAGTTTACTTTTTGATTATTGCTCCCAATTTTTGCACATACGTATGTTATATTAACAAATTGTTTAGTTATTGGAAAATTAAGTTGTGATAATCTATTCTAATAAAACTATAACTTTTTTCTTGGTTTAATAGAGTATTAGAGCCTTATCACGCAGACTCATAATATTTGAATTCTTACCTATAGTTTCTTTATTTCAGTTGTACGTAAATATATTTTTTGGATTGAGGAAGAATATTTTCAGTGTATTATATGAGTTTCCCCATTTAAACATATTTAATTATTCAATATGCTTACTTTTAGGTAACAATTAAGTCATAATATTTTGCTGTCTTAAGTTAACTAAAGTATACATAATTATTCTGTTTAATTAAACAAAGAGAAAAGAGCGGAAAATATTTAAGTACAAAGTGACACATGTCATTTTAGGTTCTAGAGACCTCTGTTTTAAATTTTAATTATAAAATTATAAAATTATAATTACATGGTCAAGTTTAGGATCAATGTACAACTAATTGGTAATTGATCCTAATATATCCTAAATTTAGGATCAATTTATGATAAGTATAATTGATATCATTAATAATTATATATTAATTATAAGGATTATCACTTGATCCTAATACGAATGGCCAGTATGGTCAAATCTTAGATTTTCTATTTTTATTTTTTATTTTTGATAATACTTTTAGATTTTCTAATTAAGTGTGCTTAAGTATAGTTTAAGCTCTTATATTAGTAACGGTTTTAGATGGTCATTCGCAGTATCATAATAAGAACTCTAGTATAATATAGCCTTACAGTAATATTTATAATTAATAAAGATTATATACGAAGTATTCAAATTTATTAACCATGTAATTATATATCATAAGTAACCATATTTTTATATAGTACCAAAAAAAAGTAAGTTTACACACCTTTTAGTTTATAAGTATAATATTTTTTTTTTTAAAGTGCCTCATAAGATCTTCTATGATCTTCTATGTATTAATTCCATATTAGTTACCTTTATTTAGGCAATTTGGCAAACTATTTTCAATAAAACTTTTATTTTACATAATCAATTTATTTATTTAAGGGAAGTAAAATGAGCGGGAAGATATTTAATGTGAGAGCGACAATTGTCAAATTTTCATTTAGGGCCTCTCTTTTAGTACTATTATAGATTATTTCTAAATAGATGCAGAATAACAGATAACGTAAATTTCGGAGACAACGCTCCCGAAGGGAACCACTTGCATCCCCGAACCTTCAAACCTAAACCACAGAGTCGCCTCTAGACGCCGTCTCACTGGCCAAGCAACGAGATCCCAGTTTTAGATTTTTCAAAAGAGGAGTAAACCGATTCAAGATGCTCCTATATTTTAACAACAACGACAACCGAGAAAAATGAAAACAATAAACCAAAACACGACTAACACGAGCAAGAATATGTAAATGATGATATAATTAGCAGTCTAGTTGTCTGTCTACAAAGACTTGGGAGTTGGGAGAGTAGTTGTTGGATCCCCTCGTGTGCCTCATGCTCCACTTAACTGATAACACCCACCCTCGCGTCTCACATGCTGCAATTTGCTGCCGTCTTTTTGCAAAATAATGCACATATTCATTCATTTCAGTAAATACGAAGTGATAAATTCCATATTGTGATTTCTCTAAATTTACTGTCCATTTTGTTTTACTAGCTCATGTTTCGGGTATGAAACAGTTGCTTCGAATGAGGCCTTTATATTTGTATTAGGAAGAACTTGTTTGAGTATACTTGTGTATTGAGCTTCGGAATACCTGCACATGATTATGTTAACTGACTTTGAGGGTGGATCCGAGAAATACTACTCCGATACCTAAATTTGTCGAGTAAATAGTGTAAGAGAATATCTTACTAAGGTTGTGTACATATATGTACAATAAACGATCATACATTGTAATTCACCATTTGAAGGCTATTTATAGGCCATGTTCGCGAAATCAAGAGTAGCAGGTAGCTACCAGCGACCGCAGAGAGTGAGTAATGGTTAGTTGTCAATGTAGTGGTTGATTAAGTGCTTGGTTAAATTAACGCTTAAAATCGTAAAATATAGAGTGCATTATAATATATCCAATGTTTATTTTATGAGGAGTACATGACTTGTTTCAAACCTGTTCAACGCATCATTTGATTTTTTATACTAATTTATACGAATTAAAAGCGTGCATACTCTTCATCCAATTTTGATAAATGGCTAAGCTATTTATATAACTTTAACGAAGTATTAAAAGAGACACAATAAATGACACATGTCAATTTCTGGTTAAAAAATTTCAAGCCTAAATGTTTATTTTCCCTTTTTTCTTATTTGCTTATTTATTAATTTCAATACTATTTATTTATGTAAAAAATTTCAATATATTTTACTAAAATATTATATCATTAGCTTAATACCCGTGCAATTGTATAGTTATATACATTACCATGAAATGATCTAATAACATTTTTCTCATACCACTCTATGTATTCTTGATTTTTTTTACTTTTGAAAACAAATTAGTTTTTCTTTGTTTTCCACCATACACTTCGTAATATTTATTTGGATAAAAATCATAATGTTTAGGCAAATTTGTCAAAAAAGACCTTTTATAACTCAAATTTTGCGAGAAAGGATTTTATATAATTTTTTTGGTGAAATCACATCTTAATGTAATTTTTTTTTGCGGGAAAGGGATCTAGAGGAAGTTTCTGGCATTAACTGAGCTTTTACGGCCATTGACTTGCGCGTGAGCAGCACGTGTGGCTTAACTTGGCTAAAGACACAGATTTTCCCAAGTCTTGAATTTTCAAACTTGATTTTTTTTCTAACTTTAGATTTTAAAGCTTAGAATTTTAAAGAAAATTGGGTGTGGTTAGAAAAATAAAGCCACACGTGCTTCTCACGTGCAAGTCAATGGCCGAAAAAGTTCAGTCAATGTCGGAAACTTATTTTTGTTTGTTTTTCGCAAAAAATATTGCATTAAGGTGTGATTTCACACAAAAAAATTATATATGGTTTTTTCTTGCAAAAAAAATATTAAAATATGATTTCACAAAAAGAATTATATAAGGTCCTCTCTCGCAAAATTTGAGTTTTGAATAGAGAAGGGGAACAGCAAAAAAAAGATATTGGATAGGGCCCAACCGGGTTCGAACCGGTGACCTCTTGATCTGCAGTCAAATGCTCTACCACTGAGCTATGGACCCAATGTTCGAGTTTGTCAAGTGTTAACTATTTATTTTTTTATCCTGTAGTAACAGTAGCATTTCCCGTAATATCAGAAACGAATTAAAAAAATCAACGTAAAGGGCCCAACCGGGTTCGAACCGGTGACCTCTTGATCTGCAGTCAAATGCTCTACCACTGAGCTATGGACCCAATGTTGTGAGTCTATGAACTATTAATTGTTTAAAAAGTAGTATTCCTCAGAATATCAGAAACGAATTAAAAAAAAAATCAAAAGGAAGGGCCCAACCGGGTTCGAACCGGTGACCTCTTGATCTGCAGTCAAATGCTCTACCACTGAGCTATGGACCCAACACTGTCTAGAACATGACAACATAACAATATAGCGTTATTACACACAGAATTATATTTCGTAATACATCAGCCACTGAAATAGTGTATCATTCATCATTATCATTATCATTATCATTATCATTATCATTATCATTATCATTACCCCATTGCCTCAAAGAGGCTTCCGCAAGAAGCGGGGTAGGAGGGGGTTGGATGTACCACTGAAATAGTGTATGTGACTAATATTTCTAGACAGAAGCCGTATATAAACACCTTTACTCGATCATCAAGAGCTTGTGAATCTGGATAAAATTTCCGGAAGTTACAGTCAAAGAAGCATCCCCATATTGACTTTTTGGAGTACTATTTTCCCAATATTTAACAATCAACCTCTCATCCAGTCTAAATATATAAAAGAAGGTGGATCTTTGTTGAGTTGAATAAGTTTTCAATTCAAAGTTAGCCACTTCAATTTCAAGTTTATTCTAAACTATGATCTGATTACATAATCCAACTGCAGATAATCAATATTCTCATACAAAAGATACAACCCAGAAAGAAAAAAAGTCTCAAGACACAGTCAATCCTGCAGAAAACTTTTGTTCATCCTGTTAGTATTTTCGAGGAGAAATGAGTTACCAACATGTATAACAAAGATTCATTTTAGTACCTTCGAGATAAAAATTTCCCATCTCAGATTCTGATACCATACCTTAGTCTGATTACTCATATCCAATTCCAAGGATCATAGTTTCCCACGCTTAAACCAAAGCAAAGGTGACAATAGCAGCTTGATGAACTGTGAAAATTTGGGCATAATTTAATCAGAACAAAATCTTTTGACAGTAATCAAGTTTAAAACCGCATTGAGTATCATGAATCTGTATTTTTTAATCTGAGAAATGACAAAACTACACAAAGATAACTCAAACCTTGATTATTCCTGATGGATGCCAGGGTGAACATAGCATTTAACTGATCCAACCAGAGCAAGGGCTTCTCTAAGTGCCTCACTTAGATACGCGGGACAATCCTCAATATAAGCAAGTCCATGCTGTGATTGCATGGATCTCAATATCCTTCCAACAATCTGGAAAGAAATATCTAGTAAATTATTATTTTCCATTTAACTGAAAGCAAGGGATGGCAAACCCGATAAGTATGTACTATGTATACTAGAGGGGGAATTATGAACATTTTCAGGAATACAGTTATACCTTCCTAGCATAGCCACCATATGCTATACCGCCGATTAAAGAATTGCATGAATTAGATATTTCTCCGGTCAAGATCCCATCGTCCGGGTTCCCTACAAAATGGGTTTAATAAAGGGTTAAAGACAAAACAAGACCAATGGACTCAAACATAATAGGAAGTCTCAGAATATTACTCCTGGTTTGAAAAAGTCCGTGTTCCTTCAACCCTTTTACTGTCTGAGCATTTGTGCCACCAGCCAATTGAAGAAATCCTGTGAAAGCTAACTATTAGCTACTAAGGGTGCGTTCTATTCACCTGATTTTCACTTATTTTTCCTTAACCTATCTTATCCGAACTTATTTGTACTTATCTGAACTTATCAAAACTTATTTTAGTTATAAATTATACTTGGCTGACCCTTATTTTTCCTGAACTCTGAACTTATTTTCCTGAAATAAGTGGAAATAAGGTGAACAGGGCCTAAGACAGACAGAAAAATGAGTAAAAAAGTAGAAAATTCACAACAAACCAGGGGGTCTATCCTCTGTAGCTGCCAAATGAACAGCAAAGGCAAGTACTTCCCTGGTGGCCCCTCGTCCAATGTCTCCGCTCATTGGGCGTCCATCTAACTGATGCCAAAATTAACCATAAATTATTGGTTTGCTGGAACAACAGAAAGGGGGAAACAAAATATGGTATTACAATAGATGAGATTATTGTTACATTAAACATTAATGTTAGATGGAAAGAGAGAAGACAAACCTGCCACAGATTGTAACAACTTAGATTTGGTCTCATGATTGAGAACATCGTGTTCATTACAGTTGTCGTTGCTTTACCCACATCTGGTACGCTTATCTTGATGAATGAAGGTAAAAATGCAGATTATTAGATACCAAACATAACAAGTTGACCTCATTGTGTATACTGTCTAAAAAAGTATTTTCAGTCTTACTGCCACTAATCTGAGGTTGCTAACAGAATCTCCCATTCCACTCCAGAATTCTTCAAAGGAATCAGTCTGCCTGACGAAAACCACTGCAGGTTAAACAAACGATAGAAAGAAAAGAAGATAGAAAACAAAAAACAAAAAACAGCCAACAGAAAATTGACCATAAACACACTTTGCTGAAAGCAATTATTCTGAAAACATCTAAGAAGAGGATACGTTTTATTGTTATTTCTTGTTAAATTCAGATATTCCAACAATTGAAACTTTAGCCATCTTGCCATTTTCAAATCTTATTAAGAATATGTTTCTCCAAATAGAAGTTTGTACACAAAACTAAATCATTTGGCGGCAACAGAATCAGAGCTCACCTTCCATTTGTGTGGATTTCAATAGCATCAACATCATTTCTTCTGACTAGTTGAGCGGTAGTAACAGCATCTCTCAAGTACGTAACTGCATCTGTAAACATCATGTACATCTTAACTAAAGGACGATGAACGTAAACATGCAGCAGAATCATAAATAAGTTTCATAACAGGTGCGAGCAAGTGCTAATGGAATATTACTCACTTATTTTATCGTATGGGCATACAGGAAGGCAACGTCCACACCCATAGCACCGCTCATTAATCACTCCTCCCTGCACGTAGATTGATATTTGAAAGGTTGAGATAAAAAGCTGCAGTCAATATTGAAAAGGCAAGGCAAACTTCTACTAAGTATTGTTAGGCATAAGGACATACCTCCAAGGAATCCCCTTTGTTTAATACAATAGCATTGGCAGGACAAACTGCCTCGCATGGTCTTGAGCAATCAAGTGGACAATCCAATGGATCAAAGGCTGTAAAGGGGAATACAGCTTTACTGTAAATCTCAAATGCTAACAAGTGCAAAACTGATGATTCAAACCACTCTCAATAGCGGTAGTGTAACACTGTAACATAGAGAAGAAGAAAAATAAGTAGCTTTAGCTTTGACAAAGTGACCAACACATATGAGGACTTCAATATTTGCATTACTATCTAGGCTGAAATCAAGAATGACTTCAAATTAGGGCTGTCAAACCCCGCCCCAATCGATAAGAACATACAGTCTTAAATGGGAGAGAAGCATAGGGCCACTGTGTAAAACTACTACAATCGGGATAACCCCAAATTCATCAATCCTACACGAGCTTTGTGAAATTGACTAGGCTAAAAGAATCAAACCTAGGCATGGTTTAGGTATGGGATTCGACCATTTTCCGAATAGAGTATAAGTGGTCATCCCAACTACTATCACCCATCTCAAATTCTCAACAGCAACAAAAAAGAAAGAAAGATCCAACCTAGATACTTAAGGTGTAATGAACAGTCCACTTAACACAACATATGACAAATAGTCTACATGAAAAATATCAATCGCCAGCCTTAAGACCTCGCTAAAGAGTGTTTTTTAGCGGTACTTCTATTGTTTACGAGTATGATTACAACTTGGACAGTCTAATGGTTTCAGTATTGATTTTTGTATATTGACAGCATTCATCCTTGTTGTAAACTACAGTATATACACTAGCTTATCCAACACA
The DNA here is from genome assembly GCF_020520425.1 of Spinacia oleracea. Taxonomy (NCBI): domain Eukaryota; kingdom Viridiplantae; phylum Streptophyta; class Magnoliopsida; order Caryophyllales; family Amaranthaceae; genus Spinacia; species Spinacia oleracea. The sequence continues at coordinate 13,662,136 of NC_079489.1, read as the reverse complement.
TTCTTCCAGTTAGTTAGAATTAGGAATCAGATTGTTTCTAAACTAGCTAACTCCCCTCAATCAAGGACCAAATAGGCAACTTATAAACAGTGTATATGTAAGCAGTTGAAGATAAAACAAAAGCATTGCAAATCACCAGCTTTCCGAAAATGGAGGTCTTCATCATCATTAACACTAATCATAACCCATGGCCGGCGAATCGGTACTATGTTCATTGCTGCTTCAATTCCTTCATTAACCGCACTCACAACGGACGCATCCGCGGCACAATCAATACAATCAACTACAATCACAACACCCCCCAAGAAAAAACACATAATTAAGCAAAATCCCAGCTTATCCAAAATACTAATTTACTAATTACACATATTTTAAACTACAGTAAAATATGTGTACCTCCAGCAAGAGTATAAACTAAAGACAGATTCCTTATGTCAACAACATCCTACAGACAAGAAATTGATCAAATTCTGTTTGTTTTTCCATTTCTAAAAATAGAAAGATGGGGTTTTTGGGAGGGTTTAAGAAGAGAAGAAATTGATTAGTACCTCAAAGCTGGCGCCACAAATGAGCTTGACCCAGTTGCCCTTTTGAAGGGATTCTTGAGGTGGTATTGCAATTGAAGGAACACCAGCTGAGTGTACGAGGTTTTTGACAATTTTAAGGTTGTTTTTGATGTTGACATGATTACTCAATCTCACTGCAAAAAAGAAAAAGAAAAAGAAAAACCTAGAGCTTTGAGATAAGAATTGAGGGAAGTAGTTGCAGTGAGAGAGAGAGGATAAGTAGAGAAGAACCTTGGTTATGGATGTAGAGTGAGGTGCAGCATGATAAGCTCAAGGCCATGTCTAAATGGATGATGAACGACTCCTTAGCAAGAAATTTAAGGTGGTTTTTCCCAAGTCAGGGGGCGTTCGTTGAGGAAGTCTTGGCATCAACGAGTGAATACCAATAAAGAAAATTTAGTACTAATACTAATATTTTAGTGCCAATAAGACAAAATTGCTTAAAAGCAATACAAGTTATTTTGTATTATTGGTACTAAAATACTCCGTATATATATTGATATTCACTTGTGTCCCATTTGAGGTTTAGAAATCCTCGCGTTCTGTTCATCTTAAATAATAGTTCATCTGTTTTTTTAAATGATTGCTAATGCACGATTTCAAATGTTACTATTTATCATTATGAATATTTTTTTTTATAAAAAGTTGATATTAAAAAACTATTTATTGAGACGAATCTAATAAGATCCCACACGACTAAGTTTTATCTTATGTATAAATCACAAAAGGAAGTCAAAAGAGCTTATGTGAATAGTGTCAAAAATCCAACTGTGTCATGAAATAAAAACGGAGAAAGTAAGTTATTATTATTATTATTATTATTATTATTATTATTATTATTATTATTATTATTATTATTATTATTGTTATTATATTATTAATAATAATTATTTATTAGTTAATATATTTTTATTATTAATATTTAATATTTTTTATTTATTAATATTTTCATTATTGATTATTTATTATTATAACTATTATAATTATTTGTTACTATTTATTATTATTATTATTTGTTGTCATTATTATGATTATTTTTAATTATTATGATTAATTATTATTTATTATTTATTCTTTGGAGTATTATCATTATTATTATTATTATTATTTAGAGTATTATTTGTTATTTATTTATTTAATAATATTATTTATTATTCTATTTTTATTGTTTTATTAATCTATTTTTATTGTTTTATTTATTACTTTATTTTTTATTTTTATTTATAATTTATAATTTATAATTTATTATTTATATTTTTTATTTATAATTATAATTATTTTTTATTTATTTCTTGGAGTACGGAGTATTATTTATTAATTATTATTAGTATAATTACTGTTATTTATTTAATATTATTTATTTATTTATTATTTACTCCGTATTTAATATTATTATTATTTGTTATTAAGATTTATTATTTATAATTTATTACTAATTTTTAAATGTTTATTATTTATATTTTATAATTTATTATTTATAATTTTAAATTCCCGGTCTCCCTGGATGTCGTGTGTTTGTTTGATTGACGTTAAAAAACATCCGGTAATTGACGCTAAAACAAAAAGCCTTTTAGAACCGGGAACCATATAATATCGTTTGTCACTAGAGTAGTTAAAGATGACTTTGGGGAATACTCCGTATCTTGTAGTGAGCTTACATCTACATATATGGATATCAGATTAGTCCTGACTAAGCCCCAACTTAGGACACTTATTCTCCAACATGTGACACGAGTTAAGGGCACAATTTGTTTCTAAGTTGAACTTTCATATGACGATACGATCATCGTAATCCAAAAATCACAATCAAGTAATGTTATTGAATAGCTTTATTTCTTAAATTAAAATCAATGACAAACTAAAGTAATACTAATTAATTATTGAATAAAAACAAAGAAATAAAAGTAATGAATTATTGTCCTACTAGCTAGAGATTAAATTAAAACTGCATGTGGTGGATGAGATCAACAGAGTTAGTAGCAAGTTCAACAAGAGGTTCCATAATCTCCTCAACCCTTGTCAACAAAACATCTCTAACCTTTGCAACATGCATATCATTAACACATCTATTAGCAACATCTTGCACATTCTTCACATCATTCTCCAAGCTAACCCTCTTGGACTGCTTATCCCTCTTGGTTCCACCCCCCAAGTGTTGGCTTTCTTCCATTGCGCGGTTCAACGACAGGATGGAGTCAGCAATCATGGTCCCACACTCGTTCAAGGCGGCTACTTCACGAGTCCATAGTTTAGGCTTTTTAGCTTGGTTTTCGAGTTTACTTGACACGGTTTGAACCTCTGCTATGGTTGCCATGATGGCAAGACGGGTGGACTTTTTGGGGTGGCTGTTGATGCGGGCAGCTTGGTGGAGGAGTGTATCTAAGCATACGTCAATGTATGTGGCGTCGTCGCATGTTTTTCTGACGAAAGATTCAGCAACTGAGTCGCTTGCGTAGGCGGAAGAAGCTGAGAAAAGGAGAACGATGGCTAAAACAGAGAGGATGGTGATGAATAGACGAGCCATTGCTATTGCTATTGCTATTGCTAGTGTGTTTGACCTTTGATGGATGGGTGAAAATAAGGAGCTGACATGAACTGTATATATAGTTTTTTAGATGGGTGATTGAATTTGAAGAGCCATGGTATTCCTACAGAATTAGAACTTCAGGTCGACTACAACTCTAACAATTAAATACAAGTGTAATGGAATTGCTATTGCTGTATTTAAAGTTTTAATCTGTGTAAAATTATATTTATTTCTTCCTGGGCAAAGCTGGTAGGGTCGAGAATAGATTGACTTAAAGTCTTGATCAATTTAACTTTTAGTAATCATAAACCTCTTACTGCTATTGCCCTAATATTATCTTTTTACTACCATAAATAATCAACACATTATAAATTTATTACGATAATTCATAACTTACTATCCCACTCCAATCTTATTTACTTGATGTTATCAAATTACACAAGAATTTTAATAGCCGTTAAACTTATCATGCAAAAACAACGTAAATTAAAGATATACCATTCTTGATCTACCAAAAACAAAAGAAAAAAGTTACACGAACACATTACAGATTATTTTATGTAAGTTAAAAGACACTTTCGTATACAATGACAAAAAATTATACACATACATAATATTGGATTTTATACAGAGTATTTGATAGGATCTTACGGAGTATTAATTTTGAAAATAAAACAAAAACAAAAATTATTTGTCTACAACATCAAAACTTTGGTACTCCGTAGTTGTGATATTTTTTTTGGATAATAATTTAATTCGAGTTATTTAAAAATAACAAAATAAAAAAATAAAAAAAATCGTGTACGGGTTTTAAATCTAGTGCACTACAAAAAGAGGCAGGCTCTTCTACCCAACACAAGGGTTTTAGGTGCTTAAACCCTAAACCCCTAATCATCCTTCCAGTTTCTTTTTCATCAATTTATGTAATCTCCAAACACTAATTCTGCCTCTGTAATGGAAGACGCCGACGATGATTTCGGCGATTTATACGCCGATATCGAAGTTCCGGCGAGTTTGGCGATCAGTGGTGTATCAGACATTTCTCAATCGCACGCAAAGCAACATCAACAATATCAGCATAACAATGGGGTGGTGGGGGTGGATGAGAGGAGAGAGGATGATTCCGAACTTGGAGGAGGTGAAAAGGATCCCGATACGGGTAATAACGGGGTTAATGAGGTGGGAGGGGAAAATGCGAGTGACAGTAGTGATAGTGATAGCGATGATGATTTTGAGGTGGTTGTCAACGACGAGGATTTTGGGGCAAAAAATGGTGGTGGAGATGGAACGAGGTCTGGCGAGGAGGTGGCGGAGGATATGGAGGCTGAGTTGGTTGCTGAGGTTGCGGAGGGGAACTTACCGGGAAAGAATCAAATGCAGGGTGATGTCAATGGATTGGAGCAGAATGTTGGTGGTGGTGGTGGTGGTGTAGGGAGAGGAAATGTAGGGAAGAATGCCTGCAATTCGCAACACAAGGTAGTATTGATTAGTGAACTTCGATATATGAGATTGTGTATTCAAGTCATTTGGGTTGAACATGAATGCTAGTTTCTGATTTTAATACATAAGAGAAAATAATGTATTTCTGCATTTTGGGTTATATCTACAGAATATAAAATGCTAAATAATTTGATCATTGACCTTTTTGTATGTCACTGATTAAAAATCCGTAATTGACATAGCGCGCCGATCAGTTCATCTACAATTAGTACATAATACTCCCTCTCCATATTAGTTGAATCTTAAGTTTATGCACATATTTCTTGTTAATTATCACATTGATGATTGAAGCTGGTTAGTAAATTTTCAATGGTGTTAAGGTGACAAATAAAATAACATTGTACTCCATAGTGGCATTTTAAAGCGAGATAGATAACAATTAATACTTGATTTCAATTCCTGTGTTTGAACTAGTGTCATGAAAGTTAGATGTTTACTTGGCTTATATATGCTCATCTTTCATTGTGTTTAATTATTGATCTGTAGTTAGTTGTAGTTCATATCACTCAAGTGCTGTTGAATATGTGGACACTCAGTGTTAATCTCCTACATACTAGAAAGTAATGACAATGGTAGCTTAGAGCTTAGGTTTTTTCCCTCGTTTGTAGCCCATCTTCAGGTCATGGTAGTCCTATTTTCCTTTTCGATACAAATCTGTTCTTGGATTATAGGTATAGGTGATGAATTGAAAGATTTTATCAGCACTACATTTTGTTAGATGCCTCATTTTATATTCCTCTTTTCCTAATTCATGTTGTATTAGTTTTGTTTTGTACTGCCGAGTGTCGACGGCTGATCTGTGTGTTTGAAACTAATTTCATGTTTGGTCTTTCTTAGTATCTAAGAAAAAATAGCTCGGCCTTTGCTGGAAATCAACGAGCTACAAGCTCGTGGGAACTGAACAGAGAGGATGCTTGGTGTGGTCAACCTAGAATGTCAGGCGTTGTTCCGAATTTGGCTGGCAATGGACATTTCTCGCTTCCGTGGTATAGGTATGCGCTGATGGCATAATTTTATGAATATTCTTTGTTTTGCTGAACACAACAACTTGAACTGATGTGCCAAGAAATTGCAAAGTATTTCTATTTTTCGGTGGTGATTCATGAATGGTGATGTCTCTCTCTTTCTCTCTGGGTTGGGACTTGGGAGGATAACGCTATTTATATTCTCCATATTGTAAGTATTATGTGTTGCAGTGGGCTTCTGCCCCTGATACCACGTGCTCTTCCTATTAATTTCTCTTGATACTGCCTTTTCTGATACCTTGTAAGATGTATTAGTTTGTAAAAACATGTGGTCATACTTTTATTGTTTTCAGGACTATTGTCGATGTTGACATTGATACATTTGCCCAGAAGTCTTGGACACATCCTGGAGCTGATATAACAGACTACTTTAATTTCGGTTTTAATGAGGAAAGTTGGAGAAACTTTTGTTGGTCACTGGTGGGTATTCTTTTACAGATTTACATGTTAATTGTTACGTTGTATACTTGTATGTCGTTGAGATTAGCCAACACACATTCATCTAATTACGAATTATGCATTTCAGTACCCTTACTGTTTCCTGAATTCCTTCTTGTGCCAACAGGATTTTGTCTTGAAGGCCTTAATTTTGTTTTTGAATCACCCTTACTATTTCCTGAATTCATTCTTTTGCTAACAGGATTGTTGTCTGTGAAGCCTTAATTTTTTTTTTTTAAATGACTTCCTGAAGGAACCACTAACCTAAGTTTGTTTTGCAGGATCAATTACGCCGACAAACGCTCGGTCAGTCAAGGAGCCAAGTTGATGAGTGCTTGAAGCTGGTAGGTTTTATGATGATTTTTTTTAAAATTTTTATAATTAATAATTTTTATGGTAAGGTTTTATGATGATTTTGAACCACCTCTGAGCGAGATTGGTTTTTATCCTGCTTGTAAACAGGAAACAGAAGCTGGAGATACTAAGAAACTAGAGACTGAAGGATATGTTGATGCAGAGAACCCTGGTGGGCTCAGAAAAATAACTTCTCATGAGTCAGATTTTGCTACAAGGCAGTTCAAAAAGGTTTTTTTTCCTAAACTCCTAAATATACTTTACCCATATTGTTGTTTTTGTTACTGGGAAAATTGATGTTCATCTATATGCTTTTTACCCTGTACTATTTGTTTTGGAATATTGTTTCCCATCTTGTGCTTATCCATTGTTGGCTCACTCATATTCTTTGTGCAGCAAATTGGTCAAGCCATCTGTGTAAAAGATAGCAATATTGAGCGTCAGCCGTCTATGGGTACAAGGCATCCACGTTATCATGATTCTGACGTTGTTATACAGGTAAATGTTTTACATATATAACAATTAATTTCTCATTAGAGCATTTTAATTAAATTGTTTTTGGGTAGATAACTGTGCAAGATCCAGAAGAACCCTCTAGTTCTGGCAATAGGGAGACAGAGAATACTCTTGAAACTCAATGTGTAATGTCTGAAAAAGGCCATGGGATTGTTGAAGCTGAGGAATCTGATGGCTCCAAAGCATATGAAATGGGAAAAAATTCGGCGGAGGAAAACTTTCGAAGTTCGAGTTTGTCGTCTGATTACAAAAGGTTTTCATCTTATCTGACACTAAACATTCTTAAATTCTTCAACTATTGATAAGCTATTGTGTTGGCTCTCTTTAACGTATCTGTTTTTTCTACGAATTGCAAAATTTCATTCTTGTCTCACATTCCTCTTCACCAGGATCCATATCCCTGCACTGACTTTGATACTTATATTCTCGTGTTAAGCTTTGTTGTGTATCTATGCAACTTTCTCTTACTACAAAGGCAAATTTGCAAAAGACAACCTTTTATAACCACTTTTTTGCGAAAGACAACCTTTTATAATTTTTTTTGCGAAAACAGACCTTAAACTAAATTAAATTTGCGAAAGACAACCTAAATGGGTTTTCAGGCGTTGACCCAACATTTTCCGGCTTGACTTGTCCGGTTTTGCTACTTACACCCTCTTTCCCACTTAAAACTAACTTGGAGCCAAAAATCAAAAAAGAATCCCCAAAATTTATTGCTTATCTATGTTCTTCCTTCCCCCAAATTTTTTTGGCCCAATCTTCCACATACCTGAAACAAAAACAAAAATATTAAAGTAAAAACGAGTTTGGGAATTCAGATCTGAACTGGGAGGAGGGAGAACCACAATGAGAGTGATGCAATCACCAGGTTGAACAAAATGACTCAAAGCCCGAACAAGAGCTGCCTTTGGGATTTCCTTTGAAGCTTTCACAACAACCATTACCTTCTCAACACCTACAGATGAACTCTTTTCACTCTTCTCTCTTTTCTGTTGTTGCCCACTCATTTTCTCTCTCCTTAATTAAAAACCCCACTTCTCAGTTCTCTCTACTCAACAATATTCACTTCACTTGAAATAAACCCTTAATAATTTTGCAATTTCATGCAAAGATCTCCAAATGGGTACCCACAATTTTCAATCTATCACAAAACCCTCCAAATTTATTCACTATTTTGTAACAGTAACCCAAAATTTTCCAATTTTTCACCCCCAAAAGTTCAACCAATTTTTTTTTCTAGAATTAGTAAAATTAAGCAACCTGTCTTTTGTGTGAAATAGTGGAGATGTTTTGGGGAAGTTTTGACTATTTGCTGATGTTGGTTTCACAAGAACAGAAGCTTCAATGAAGAAAAATACAGACCATCATGAATATCTGTAATATCATTGAAAATGAACATGGTGCTGTTTATATCAGTACTTCCATTGAAAAATGACATATGCTTAGAGCCCAACGCCACTTTTTTCCAACAATTCACAAATTTGGGGAAAAAACCCTAACTTTTCTTCATCAAAATTAATGAACAAAACTTACCGAAATGTAGTTGTAGAGTGTCGAAAAACAGTTAATTGAGAAGCAATTGCAGTAATTTCATCCCAATTATTCAGCAGGAAGATTGGGCGAAAAGAAATTTGGGGAAGGAAGAACACAGAAGAGAAAGAAACTTTGGGGGATTTTTTTTGATTTTTGGCTCTAAGTTATTTTTAAAGTGGAAAAAGGGAGGGAAAGAGGGTGTAAATAGCAAAACCGGGCAAGTCAAGCCGGTAAATGTTGGGTCAACGCCTGAAAATCCATTTAGGTTGTCTTTCGCAAATTTAATTTAGTTTAAGGTCTGTTTTCGCAAAAAAAATTATAAAAGGTTGTCTTTCGCAAAAAAGTGGTTATAAAAGGTTGTTTTTCGCAAATTTGCCTACTACAAATCCAGTCTAAAGCATTTATGCCGTCATATGTGTCTGATCAGATCATACAAGTCTGCAGCAGTATCCAGTCATATGCTTCAGGATTCTAACGGCCCAGGAAAAGATCAGAACTCAGAGTTGGACATCCAACCTTCTGAAGAAGCAAATACTTCTTCTGGAGAAAATCTGAGAGCTAGCAAAACATTCAATAGCTCAATGGAGGATGTTGATAATGGTAGCAATACCGCTGACACAAACCCATGTGTGGCAGGAATAGACTTGTCATTTGATGATCATGGGTGCACTAGCCTTTCTCCATCTTATTCTAATAATGCCTGGCATGAGGCATCAAAAGAGGATGATCATTGTGATTCAAGGAGAAATCGAGATTTGAGAAGATCACCATTGGATTCCAAAAAGAAAAGCCACCAAGTGGAAAAAGTTGATTATCATCGCTCGAGGAACAAAAGGGATGATAAGAAAGTGAAAGAAAGTGGTGGTAGGTATCATATCAGAGTCAGAAATTCCACTGAAGAAGACCTGAAGCACAATGACCGGAGGGTTCGGAGAAATTTGTATTCGGAGAGCCACAGTGGTAAAGATAATGAAAACCGGATTGGCACTGCAGACCGTAAATACGGCGTGGTTCGCTCAAGGGCGGAGCATCGTAGAAGTGATGAATGGTGCCTTACCTCTGCTTCTGATGATGAATATTGGTGTAGTTATAGGGAGAATGAATCCTCCTTTGGCTGTTATGATAAAAGATTGACTGAAAACAGATTCCAAGAAAAAGGCAAAAGAAAATTTGATCGACGAGATCATTGGGGATCAAGAGGTGAAGTGGATTTGAATTCTCAAAGAGAGTGGGATGAAGAGCAATGGTTTTCTGACAGAAGAATGAGGAGAATGAGGAGAATGAGAGGTGTAATTGTTCAAAACGATTGGCATCTTCAGGAAAGAGAATGTTTAATCAGGGATGAAAAACCTTCTTTTCGTAACCAGCAGCACTTACTGTCAGAGTTTTCTTCTTCCCATGAATTTAATTTGTTTGAACAACAAAGGGAATATGACGAGCCCCACTTTGATGGAAAAAGTAAACATTACCGGTCATTACAATACAGATATTCTGATGGAACTGAGCACAATAGATATATGAGGTCCAGTCCCTTGGATGATAGGCAAAGCAAGTATTTAGATTCGGAGATTAGACATGAAAGACACAGATGGCATCCTGGAGTAGAAGTAGCAACATCTGGCAGAGAGGATGAATATTTTGAAAGTCCATTTGATGTGGATTATCCGCGATATCATGATGTTGATGAATGTAGGAATGGAAAAACTTCCACATCTACTCACGACTATCAAGATGAATTTCGTACTTATGGTGAAAGAAGACATCACCACATCCTCTGTAGAGATGATATGGATGATCCTCAAATGTATCAGAGATATGAAAGGCATAGTAGGTCTGTTTTGGCCGACAAGGGCACAGATAGTAGGCAGATTTATGATCACAGTGATTTTTACAATAGACAGGAAGCTGCCAAATATCTTGATGAGGATGACTATGTCGAGGAAAGGCAAAATGCTTTCCAGTCTAAGGGTTGTAGTGGGGCAGAAGATACACTTTTTGATGAACGTTTTGATGATGATCTTTGCGGTGTTAACATTGATTCTTTTGAAGTTATTCCAAGACATAAATGGCACGGGGTTATGCATAATAATGTGCCTGGTAGAATGACTATGCATTCACAGATGATGAAAGGTAGACTTGCAGTTGCAAGTGATGTAGGCGGTAAATATTATTCCAAGATGTCAACAAAAGGTAAACACGAGGAGAACGGGCTATGGGGCAGGAATTCGTTGGAAATGCACAATACTGTTAGGAAAAGAAAGGTAAAGTTGGGGAAACTATGGTTAATATTCTATATTGGTGTACTTGTACCGGTGATATCTCCCCTAAGTTTGGGGCGAATCATTTTTGTTAATGCATTTTGCATGCCTTTTTTCAATTGCTTTTTATCTTGTATTTTCTTCTTCATGATCTCTTTAAATGAAAAATTAAAGTGTGTTCATATTCTTGTTCCGTCTATGCTATGGTGGACTGGCGGCAGCACCACTGTAGAAGAAAATTGGAAAACAAATTCTATGCAAATAAATAAACTTGATTAAACTGTTGGAATCTAAAAAGACCTATATAGATTTCCGATTTCTTGTCTTCACCTATTGGTACCTGCCCGTTCTTGTCCATTGTCAAACATACCTGAAGACTCCCCCCGGTCCCCGGTTGCTCCATTGGAGTGAAGTCACTTTTTTAATTTTTGGTTGGGAGGAGTGGATGAGTGATAAAAGTAGTGGCACCAAATGTAGTGATCCCTATGATAGTAGTATGGGGCAAAGTCAAAGGTATCACCCAAAAAGGAAACCGAGGCAAACAATAAGGGACGGATTTTATTACAGTGTAGAAAGTTCAGAGTATTGTTTTCTTGGGCATGCGAACAGTGCAAGATTCTCAATTTTGAATGTATTGCCTTGTCGACGAAAGTGGAAACAAACTTTAGATACCATTTCTTCATTGATGAATATTAGTTAAAATTTTGTTCAAAGCTCTGTAACAAGGTTCTTTACTTTTTTTAAAAAATGAAAATAAATGAACTGCTTTTAATCAAGTGCTTATTGATATATTCTTTGTCACCAGTTTTGTTTTTCGCTTGGATTAACTACATTCCTTATTTTGTTTCTTATATTGATTATACTCCCAACTTTTAAATGTGTTCTTATTTGGAGTCTCAAAAGCAAACGACCAAGTGTTGCCTTTTGTTGTGCAAGTCAGTGCTTATATATTTGGGGAAACATTTTTTTTTTCCTGCTATTAGCATCTGTTACCTTCTTCTTTGTTATTTATTTGTTTCCCTATAGTCTTACGGTGTGTTTGCATATAAGGTCAGTTATAAATGTAGTTTTTCCCATTTGAAGCTTCTTGTAAACGTAGGAATGTAACTATTTGCAATATTCTGATGGCTGGATTTCTTGATAATCGTTTTGAACTCATGGTTCTTTGTAACATTGTTACATACTTACATTATGTAGTTGAGCTCTATTCTCTCATATCTCTACTTTTAACCTGAGTTGTGTCAGGGATAAGTTTGCTACCGTGGATGATTTGTTTAGATGCCTTAAGGTTGTTTTGAACTGTGGATTTTCATGTTCTCAATTTCCATGTAACTGGTTATTCAGGATTTCTTCCTGATTAGCCTGTGACAACTTCTTTTAGATTTATTTTCTGATGCTCAAGGATCTGTCTCTTAGTTCTGTTCCATCTAACCAAGTGCACACCCGTGTTAAAAATGTGCCCCTAGGCGCTGAGGGTTTTCTTGTATAGGCAAAGCAATTTCAATGAGGCACACAATTTTTAAGTGCACCTCACTTCAAGTTGCACACACCATTAGTGCACACACCAAAACAATCCATTCTTCATAGGTTCTTGACCGATGCTTTGATTGAGATTCTTTCACATGTTTTGTATTGCCAACGATTTCTCTGTGTCACCAGGACATTTCCATGGATGTTTGTTGTATTCATGCATGGACTAAGATAATATCTTCGGGTACTTTAGTGAATTGCACATGTTGAATTGGAGAATTTCTTTTTCTGAGCGTTTTTTCATGTGTTCTGTCACGGTTAATAGTGCCATTATTTTTTCTATCATCACAAGCATGGCTCAAAATATCGTTCTTGGATCTTAGTGTTGTGTTTTATGAGGTGAGTAATATCCACTTATATGGTGCTAATTGGACATGTTTCTGTATTTGCTTGTCCAATCTTTCTCATGTTTTGATGTTGCCCATAATTTCTTTGTCAACATGCATCAATTATTCTGTTTTGAAAATTTAGCACACAGCCCCCTCACCAATTCCTTCTATTTTGTGCACTGAGGACAAATTTAGGGTCTTAGTTGGATGAAATGGAACTTGGCAGACTTTTCTATAATATAAGAGTCCTCCAAAGGACCATTTAGAACTATGGACATCTCTTTAAGTGCACTATGCATTAGATTGTGCTATCTCACTATAGGTGAAATGCATTTGGAGTTCCCTCTTAGCTTTAGCTATACATTTTTTTTCTTCCAGTGATCAAATTATTAAATTTGGTTGTACGAATTAAAAGAACTACAGAGTATATAGTATTCAAGGTCAGGCATGTATAGGATTATTTTATCCTGAATGATATCTGACTTCCCTTCTGCTGATGTTTATCCCAGTATAAGAGAAGTATGTCTTTTTATGTTTCATTTAAAGCATAGTTCTTCTGTATTGACTTATGTTGGAGTGAAAACTTTATGCTTGTGACTTCACCAGTTAGTTATATACACCTGTAACCTTTTTTAGGTACTGAGGAGTACGTTACAACTTGCACACTCTCGAATTGACTAATACTTAGGTGGTTTTTGTGAAGACCTTAACCTAAATCATAGTTATAAGTTTATAACATACCAAGATAAGAATGCTGGCGAGTTAATAATCACAACTGTGGAAAAAGTACCTTGATTTAGGGAGATCTGGACATTTTTATGGCTAACGAGGAAAGTTTGAGGGGCCTTTGCGTAAGGCTTACTCATTCTTATAATTGAGGCTTTCAAAAAGAAACCACCGTGTAGGGTACTTCATATTTTCTAACGAGGAAGTGCTCTTTAGATGATAGTCAGATTAGTCACCCAAGTGTCTCTATGAAAATGTGGCTCAAAATTGGTAGTGTCTATGAAAATTGAAGTGTCAAGTTAGTGTTCCATATCTTTTTCGGAGCTGTCAAAGTTTCCAACACGGGTAAGTTACATAGACCATTAAGGTATTGTTCTCTTCATCTAAATTTCACTTATCTTATCTGAACATATAAGTCATGAACTTCTATTATCTGAACTTATTAGACAGAACATATCTATTTGAACTTATTAGATTTGAACTCATCTTATCCAAACTTATTATCCCTAAACCTATCTTATCCGAACTTATTAGCATTGAACTTATATTAACTTATTAGACTTGGAATAAGTGAAAATTAGGTGAGGAGAGCAGAGCCTCAATATCTTCCCTTTAGTTTGTATATAACTTCATGTATATTTGTATTTTCACCGATGGTTCAAGTTTTGTTTTAGATCTTCTGATTGACATGATACATTTTGACCCTAAAATCCTTTTTTTTTTAATGAAAAACTTGTGTACTTTCCCCCCTTGGAAATTTGACAGTGTAAGATAATTCACTAAACCAAACTCAATGTTACTGCAACTTGTTGCTCTGATGGTCTGATGATAGTGTATGGATTGCTTGTCTCTTGCTGTTATTAAGGCAGGGAACTTAGGTAACGTTTTGATTTTTAGCCTTTGTCTAAAATTGTGTCAAAGATGCAAGGATAATATCATGTTAATACGTGATGTGAACTGGTTTGAGTAAAGTTTTAACTGCATCTTTGATTTTAACTTTTCTATTGTGCTTTCTCGTTATCAGATTTATGAGCATAACACTAAATGTACCTTTGCAGTTCGTTTTATGTTGGTATAAACGTACAAGCTACTCAAATGTCATTTTTTCCATTGTTTTCTATCTTATAGTACCAACAGAAGTCTTCATTGCTTGCTAGGTCACTAGTCTGACTATGAAAGGTGGTGTTTGAAGTTTCCCTGCAGCATTTGCTGAAGTTTAATTGGATTTTCTTTTATACTCATGATAATTCCAATTGAATATTTATTGCTCGCTATTTCCTGTTTGATAAAAGTTGTTAATTTAGAGCAATAACTTCCTTCCCAATTAAGAACTTTGTTTAGTCTTGCTGTAGAATTGCTCAGGTGCATCTGGTTTTTACAACTTCATTACTGAGCTATTTGAGATTTCTGTGACCATGAATGTTTGATTATCTTGTCTTTTGTGATAGTGTTAGGATAAGTGTCATCAGAACTTTTCTTTAGTCTGCTTTATCGTGCTATGCTCATCAAAAAGTTGATGCATGCTTGCTCATTATTTGTCTGTATAAATGCAATGAAGTGAAGATCTGAAAAAGCTGGCGACGATGCTCCCTGCTATAAAAACTAGATTATTACTTGAAAATTTCCTTTTCTTAGACTTTTTGTATTGCTGGTTGTTAGAATAAGGGGGAAGTCACTGGGTCGAATGCTATCTCCATTTCATGCTTTATTTTCTAAAAATAGGAACTTTGTTGAGGATGATGGCTTTAGGATTCCTGTCAAATGCTGTCTCCATTTCATGCAATTTTATGCCAGATAGAAATGTGAAATTGAAGATTGCCTCTCATACTAGAGCTGTATGTAAGATTTAATCTGAAACGTATATACTGCTAGCAGTTTCTGCAACATGAGCGCATATCGTTGATGGTCCAAAAACTGAATGGAATCTATGAGTTGAAATCTCCTGTTTCTCAGCAGCTCAGTGGTAGAGAAAATTCATAATATACCTTGTAGTGATTCTTAAATACCTACCACGAAGACTATTCGTATAGGCCTTTCCCATATTTTGTACACAAATTGAATCTTGCATTTCTAACGTTTCATTACCAGGCTTCTTGAAGTGATATATGTAAAAGTAACTCTTCTTTGGAGTTTGGAACACTTTGGTATTAACTACTCTTGAAGGGTTTAGGTAGAAAAGAGCTATTAGAGTGGGAGAATCAGATAAAAAAGAGGATTTGTGTGCATATTTTTCTTAATACTTTTTTTATAATATTATGTGTTATTCGTAATTTAGCATTTCTATTTTGCAAGACTTTTGCTTCAATTTGCAAAGGGCCTGGAAGACTGTGGATCCTTATATATAAATGTAGTTTTTGTTTCTTTGGGGTTGGCCCTGCTTTCAGGTTTTAATTGTTTTTATTAATGCTGTACGGTGTTGAAATGATAATTGCTTTGTTAAATTAAGTAAGATGCCCATCCACATTCAGGAGGTGATTTGTTGACTTGAAATATGTTTCTGCTGGAGGTTCAGCTAATTTACAGTGTCTTCTGTAGGTTGATTTCCAAGAATCTTAGATCGCATTATGTTCTCATATTCTGTCTGTAGCTTCCTGTCAGTTATAATTCGAAAGGATTTGTTTGGTGTGAGATAATCGGCTACCTTGGTCTTAAATTTGTTTGTATGATTCCTTTGATTGGTTTTGTTGGTCATTGTCTCCTTGTAATTGTAATTATGCATGCATGTTCTTGCCACTGCGTCAAAGTGTCTGCTAATGGAGTTCCTAGCATGGAGGTTAGCCTTGTGATATTATAATATTTAGTAATGATGCTTGACATTTTATTGGTTAGGTAGTAGATGCCCTAGTTGGTATATGGTTTTTTCTCATTTGCTGATGAGGTTGAGCTGTAGCAAAGACGGTTGTGTAATGCTATTATCATTAGCAGCCGCACATATCTTTCATTCTTGGAAAACCCAGAATGTCTTGTCTTTTTATGTATTTATTCTTCCCTGTTGTTGGGCTGTGAAGATGCTTAACTTACTCCTTTTCCCCTATTTTGATATTTTCTCCCTCCTGTTGATTCCTCTTTGGGTTGGTTGTGGAGGGGGATGGCATGTTGAACCTTGTGGTGGTGGGATTTTATAAGTATCAGGTATGTATACTAAATTCAGGATATATGTCAAGAGGATAGCTAGCATAGATGGAAATCGAGATAATCTATTTCGGCCCCCCTCCCTTTTCAATTGGTAAGTGGTATACAGCAGCCTGTGTTTCTTATTTGTGGAGCAGTTATAGGGCTGGAAAGGTTGAGACTGGCAAGTGTCATGGAGATGGAGAAATTTACGTTGAAATAGGTTCACAGACAAGCTTTTATTGTCAAAGAATATGTTTGGATATTAGGCTAGTTGAAGTAGCTTTTAGTGTTTTTCACTGTCTAAATGTTTTTGCTGTTGCTTGCAGATTGGAAGTATAACTCATATGAGCTAGTCTTCCTCTGTCCTTCATTTTAAGATCAATCACCAGATGTGTTTTTCACCATCTGTTGCTAGCTGCTTCTTTTGCATTTTTATGATGCATGTTTTTAATAGCCCCATTCGACAGTGAAGGGGTAATACATACCTGATCTTGTGACATTTTTACCTTATGCTAAACCCTGCAGTCAACTGGAGTGTTTTCAAAAGCTGGAAGAAGTCTACCAAATGATGATGCTTGTGTACATGTTGCCGGGAGGTTCCAGAAGCAGTGCAAAAGGCAACAAGAAATATCTGAAGCTTTCCCTGAAAATAAGATGGAGAACAAAGCTGTAAATACTGAAGCATTGCCGGATAAGCTACCTTTCATAAACCACCAGGGCAATGCTGCTGATCTAGAAGACGGTCAAATACCAACAGAACAACCCAAAACTGAATTTGTCAAGGTAAAGAGAGACATTATGAATGAAACAATACCACATAGTCAGAAACTTAAGAGTCAGAATGGTGGATGTGCATATGATGAGAGTCGAATACTTGAGACGAAGGCAAAGATGGAGAAGAGAAGGGAGCGCTTTAAGGAGCCGTGTAAGGAACCCATGCTTGTGAAAGAGGATAAGGATTGTGATTCTAAACCTGAAGTTGATAAATTAGTTGAAACGACTGAATCCAAGGGACTAAGGCCCGCCAGAAAAAGAAAATGGGGTTGAAGACTTGAAGATGAGGTACTGATTTTCTCTCATACTTTACATGATAATATTAGCAGGACAATAAGAATAAGGTTATTCATTTGCAAGTCACAATTTCACATTGAACATATTCTTGTGTAAATTTTTGGCAGAAGTTGACAGAAAGGTTTTGATTTAGGTTTCTATTTAATAAATTTCATTAGTAATAAGTACTTGTTCTGCATCATTATTTCCTGATTACATCTTGATGGAGTTCAATTTTAGAAGCTGCTTCGTGATTTTGTTGGTGACATCAAGGCAAATGGATAAGCAATGGCAATTTATTCTGGTTCTTTTCACTTTAACTAAGTGAACGATTGATTAACTTTAACATAACTACACTAAGTTTTGCACAATCTAATCGTCGTGTATTAAAGGGGCTTGCTTAAATGTGTAGTATTTGTTTAATTAAACTCAAAGTGAATAAAGAGAAGTCAATTTATGTGAAGGAAACCAGACAGTTTAGTGAAGGGTTTTCATATTTGAAGTTTCTAAAGTCTGAACTTGTCATTTAGATGACCGATATCAGTTGCTTCACGGGCTGCTACCTGCTATGCAACACTAGGAGGGTAGGTAGATGGCTGTGTTTGTGTGTAAATATATCTGGCCACATGTGTTGTAAAATGTAAACTGATTGTCTGAGACCATCAAAGTCTCTCAATGTAGTGCTGCGCACAAAGACCATCAAGTCGATCTCTGAAGATTCTTTTGGTCAAGACTGTAAGTAGAGATGACAAAATTCATGCATCAGTTGACATATTTGAGACCGATACCAGGCAGAGGTAGGTAACTCTTTGGGAAATTTGGATGGAGCAACATTACAATGTAAACAATGTAATATATTCTGGTATGAGTTATGCTGGTATTACAGTGTACAAGCTGTTGTTTTCTTTGTTTTTGATCTTATAGTACCATCATGCGTAAGTCAAAATGTGGTTTATGTACCTGAGTGTACAATGCTCATTCACTGTGCATCCTGTTTTTAAATGAACATTTAGTTCAAATATAAAGAACATAGTAAATGAACATATAGTTCAAATCCAAAGAACATATATTAAAATATAAGTCTTTATTGTTTGCTCGAAATCCAGC
Organism: Spinacia oleracea; assembly: GCF_020520425.1. NCBI lineage: Eukaryota > Viridiplantae > Streptophyta > Magnoliopsida > Caryophyllales > Amaranthaceae > Spinacia > Spinacia oleracea. The sequence goes on along the minus strand of NC_079489.1, from coordinate 13,643,563 downwards.
TAAAGGTCATACTCCCTCCGTCCCGGAATACACGCACCGTTTTGATTGGACACGTTTGCCATTGCACAACTTTGACCATCAATATCTTTAACAATATATTATAAAAACTTATAAAATATTAATATTTGAGAATATATACTCCCTCCGTATTTTTTTAAAAGATACACTTGGTTGGGCACGGGTTTTAAGAAGAATAAAAGAAGTGGGGTTGGGGTAGATATTTTAATAAATAAGTACATTGGGGACCATTTGAACAAGTGGAGGGGGGGTGGGGTGGGTGTAGTTGTAAAATTATTTTTTAATTGGATGGTGGGTCATAAAGTGTAGTAGATATATTATTTAATTAGATGGTGGGGTTGATAAGTTACCAAAAATGGTAAGTGTATCTCTTAAAAAAATACGGCCGGAAAAGGCAAGTGTATCTCTTAAAAAAATACGGAGGGAGTATTAAGATGAAGCCAACAATATATTATATACTAACATTTGTTTCCATATAGTAGAAATAAAATAGAGTCAAAGTGACTTATGTGAATAATGCAAAAAGTCAAAACGATGCGAGTATTACGGGACAAATAGAGTATTCAATAACCAAACTACTCCCTTCATTCCTTTTTGTTCTTCCCATTTCTATTTCGGGCGTTCCTAAATGTTCTTCCCGTTTCTATTTTTGGACATGACTTTTTACCATAAATTTATCCACCATCCCTTATTTAATTCATTCACATTTCTTCATTCACCCACCCAACCCCACTTTTATGATATTTTATTACTTTATTAAAAATACCTTCTCTATCCTTCATTTCTCTATTACTTTCCTTCACTACTTTAGTACTTTCTCTTACACTCAATCATTACTCTTACACACAATCATTATAAGATTCCATTTTCTTAATTTTCACCCCAAACCCCAACCGGGAAGAACAAAAAGGAACAGAGGGAGTATGATTTAAAGTCTCAGTTTGCCACCTTGGGGGTGTTTGGTTAGGAGAGGTTTGAGTGAAAAAGAGCTTTTTGGGGTGAATTATAGGTTTGACCTTTAGAAAAAGCTAATTGGGAGTGTTTGGTTAGGAGAAGATTGGAAGAAAGTTTTGGGGTGAAAAAACTAATTTTGAAAAAGCTCAATATAAGAGCTTTTTGCAATTAGAGGTTTGAGAAAGTGGATGAAAATGACTATTTTGTCATACTATTGCCTATTATTACGACCACTATCAACCTTGGTACCCTACATATTTTTCTCCTAAAAACATTATCACACTTTCTTTTTCATTTCACCATATTTACTAGATTCGTTTTTTGTTGTAATAAATTTTATATTGGTACTTTGAAGCAATTGAAGTATATTGCGATCATGCTTAAAATTTCATTAGTAATATTTATCTATTTGAAAAATATATATTATTAAAAAAATTAAATAAAGAATAATTTTAAAAAAAAAATTATTTGATTTAGTCAATGTTTATTAGAAAAATATAGAGAGAAAAAATTAACACAATAAAATATTTGTCTAATATTAATAAGAAACAAAGTGTGTCAATGTCCGTAATGGTCATTTTACATATTAAACAGCTAATAGCTATCAGCTAATTTACCAAACACTTTTATACAAACAACTAATGCAACCAGCTAGTCAACTCAGCTAATGTAAATAGCTAACCGCTAACAGGTAGTCAAACCAGCTATCAGCTAACATCTCATAACCAAACAGGGCCATAATCTTAAGAGGTGGGAAGACCATAAGTCCATAACTTATCCATCTAAGGGCCCAATAGCAAAAATAGACGGATCTAAGGATCCTCTAGAGTTCTAAAATAACTCTACAACGTAGAGTTTGAGCATATCTACCATTGAATAAAAAATCAATGGTTTGTATATTATCTTTCCAAAATTCTCCCTATTTTTCTCATCAATATGAGCCATTGATTTTAAAATGTATGGTTGGATCCGGACTCGTTTTGTTAAGGTCCTTTCTTACCAAAGTAATTACCATATAAAAGGCTATTTCTAACAAATTCCAATAAAAGAGGTTTGGATTTGAGGGGGGAAATATGTTTCTTAAAAAAGATTTCCATGGTCACATGATAGGTCAACACCGGAAAATGATGGTCAACTCCGAAAAATTGTGGCTAATGCCCTTTTTTTTTTTTTACCAAATGTAACAATCAACAAAAAAAAAGGTTCATTAAGGTACCAATTTGCCACTTTACTTATAAAAGTTCTTTTTTCACGTCGTCCACCTTATAATTAAAAGGTCTTTTTTGACATATTTTTTTATAAAAAGTTCCTAAAACTCTTTATCTTACCTAATTTAAAAAAATCACTATAATAGTAAAAGACTAGATGGATGCCCGTGCGATGCACGGATTATTTTTTCTTTTGTGTTTTATTTGACATTATTTTTATTTTTTTTTGTCAAATATTGTTTTTTTTTTTAATCAATCATAAGGATATATACGACGGAGTGGTTTAGAATTTAGATGATTGTTGACATCAATTCTATCATTATTATTAATTATCTATCTAGACTATATTTTTTTAAAAAATTACCCTTGAACATACACTATTTTTTTTTTACCATAATAGCAATTTATGAGAATCCAATAAAACTTAATGCTTATAATGAAATTGCTACTCACCGGCCTTTTGTAGGTGGGTACACTTCATGAGATTTTTATCCAACTTTATAATAGCTTTAACAGTACGTAGTGCTACGTCCAAGAACAAAAAATATTATTGGTCATGACTTAGTTCTTCAATGAGGACGATGTCAAACAATTCTTTAAATCTAAAGTTTTACGGAATGAAACCTTGTCTATTTCGAAAAATACATAATCCGCACCATGTAAAATTCTTAAATGAGGACGATGTCAAACAATTCTTTAAATCTAAAGTTTTACGGAATGAAACCTTAATTATATAAAGAATATACCTGCAATGGCTGCAAATCATTTATTAATTAAGAAGCAATAACAAACAATTAGGGCTACTTTTTTTTGTATTTGTTAAAAGAATCATGAAACCATACCTGGATCATTCTTAAAATATTCTTCCTCCGTTTCTATATAGTTGCAGCATACCCCTCTACACGGTATTTAAGAAAGTGGTATTTAAGTGGGGCCACAACCACTTTAGTCACATTATTTACTTCATCATAGGTTTTCCAGATTTTTCCAGATTTTTCGATGTTTTAAAAAAGGTCGGAAAATCTTAATATTTTAATTTGTTTCCTTCTTTATATAGATTACCTTATTTACATATTTTCGTAGTAAAAATATTGCATTGATAGTAAAAATATTCAGATGATGCATAGCCTACGTGGCGCCTATATGTACTAATTAAACTCCGACAAAGATTGCGACAACTAAATGTTTTCGCAACTTGCGACCTTTATCATCACCCGACTAAAAAATGTTAAATACAATAATAATGAAATTATATGAATTTTAACCTACAACACAAGTCATAACCTAGCCTCAAACTATATTTTATTACAACATATGTTATAAAGCTACAACATTGTATCACTCGGGGGCAAAGTTTATCTGCCTAACCTAAAAAAATAACACAAAAGTTAACAAAAAAAAAAAAATACTCCCTCCGTCCTAAAATTATAGTCCTGTTTTCGAAATCGGACGTCACAAAATTATAGTTGTGTTTCTAATTTTGGCTATTAAGGTCTCCACTTTCTCATGTACTATATTAATTAAAAATGCATTTAAACCCCCACCCATGTACTATATTCCACTTTCCTACGTACTATATTCTCTTTTCCATGTACTTTATTTCACTTTTCCATGGGAGCTTATACACTTACCCCAGGGTAGGTCTAATCACCATACCCTGCAATGGGCAATGGACACGTCAGTAAGTGAAATTTCATTTTGCGGGGGGAAACATCTAACGTTAGGGGGTAAACAATTTGGTGATTACCGCCATAATCACCTGTATTAGCGGGATCTGTTTTCACCATATTTCCTCCCAAAAATCTGCTGCCCAACATTTCCATTAATTAAAAAAAAAATTACAAAAAATACAAAAAGAAATTAGATTATTTTTCTCATAACCTCCATTATCATTACAATTGGAAGTTTTACAAGGTAAATTTCTCTTCATCTTCTAAATGTAGTTGATTGTTAATCATTCAAACAGTATATGTTAATCGAATTCAAACAGTATATTTTTCTTCATCTTCTAAATGTATTTGCTTATAAATCTTCATATTCTTGTTTCATTACATCGTCAACAATGGAAGGACTTACTCATTGAGAAAATGATTTCTGCAAAACTAACAGATGCAAGACACTTCGGTATCATCGAAAACCATTTTTTGCTTCATCTAGGAATTTCAATATAAAACGAAAAAATGATGTTGCTGAATCCATTAAAACGAAGCAACATAGGCAGAAAGACAACAGATTATTATTTCCCAAAGTTGAAACAACAAATCAGATCAAGAACCATTGGAGATACAAACCACTTAGGTTTCATCGACATTTCATATACTTCCTCCATTTTTTTTAATTGCACCATCTGGGATTTCACGCTTGCCAATGCATTATTTTAACCACTAATATCTCTCATTATACATTTTGAAAAAGCATAAAAATTTGATAATTTAAAAGTATATTTCGAGACGAATCTAACAAGATCCCACATGAATATATTTTTCCTTGCATATAAATCATAAAAAAAACTATATAAAAATATGTGAATAGTGCTAAAATCAAGATGGTGCAATTATTAAAAAATGGAGGAAGTATTATTTTTTTTTCTTTTGTTTTAATTTACTTTTTGAATTTCAAATTCAAATCAGGTTTCAAATTTTTTGGGCCGACTAGGAAGTGACATGGACATGATTAAGCAATTGCAACCAATAAAGTTAGAGGTATGCTGACTAGACCTACCATGGGGGTAAGTGCAGGTTTAACGCTTTTCCATCCAATTCAATCATAATTGATACTTTATTCTACTTTTTCATATACTATATTCCATTTTCTTAAAATTCGTGTTTTTGGTCAAACGAGACTATAAATATGGCACGGAGGGAGTAATATTTGCTTGAATTTGAAGCTTTAAAGATTTAGAGAAATCACATAGCTTATTTTTCTTAAACATAAATTTTTTGAAAACAATTCTTGAAAAGTAGTTGAAAAATAACAAGTTATAAATATGTATTGTATAACAGTATGTTTAATTGACCAATTTGAACTAATTATTTTTTACACAAGTGTGAAATTTAATATGTTGTTATTTTTCATCTTTATCTCATACTTTTCAATCACGTACATGTAACAAAATCCAAATAAATTTTATTTTGCTGAATACCTATAAATTATTGTTTACGGGGAATTAATAATACTCCGTAAATAAATTTAGACATTTATGTGTTTCATGGTTTCTAAGCTTATAAGAGAAATCTAATATGACCACAACCTTAACTCCATAAAATTTAAAGTTTTTATATTTGTAATTAGAGATGATGAACTTGCTATTTTTAGTATTTTTAACATTGCATCCTTTTGAAATTTAAATTTTTTAGTATTTGAATTCTTTTAGGGCAACTGAAATTAACTACTTGGGAGATGTGATATCTCAACATGGTGTAACAACTGAATCGGAAAAAAATTAAGGCAGTCATGGACTAGCCTCAACCTAAAACTCTCAAATAGTTGCGAGGTTTCCTTGGGCTCACAGGTTATTATAGAAGATTCATAAGAGATTATGGTAAAATTTGCAAACCGTTAACTATCTTGCTCAGGAAAGATGCATTTAAGTGGACTCTAGAAGCTACCACTGCTTTTGAACAACTCAGACAAGCTATAATCACTCCGCTTGTACTAGCTCTCCTTGATTTTCAGAAACCATTTGTTATAGAAACTGATGCTTTTGGTGTGGGAATAATGGTTGTATTAATGCAAGGAGGGCATCCCATCGCATACATAAGTAGGGCTCTATTAGAAAGGAACATTTTGTTGTCTACTTAAGAGAGAGAACTCTTAGCCATCGTTTATGCAGTACAAAAATGGCATCACTACCTCATGGTACTTCCATTTACTATAAGTATTGATCAACAAAGCTTGAAATACTTGCTCGACCACAAGATTGCCGCTCCATTCCAGCAGAAATGGCTATCTAAATTAACTAGCTGGATATGCCTATGTCATTGAATATAGAAGTGGAGCAGAGAACAAGGCGTCCGATGCCTTATCAAGGGTGTCAGGTTCAGAGTTGTTGAAAATGGATGTCACAACTCTTAATTCTACTTTACTGGAAGAGATTCAGAGAGAGTGGCATGATGATCTTAATATGCATCAACTGATCAAGGAGTTGCGGGTCAATCCAGGTTCCCATGTTCACTTTAAGTGGAAAAATAATCAACTTACTAGGAAAGGAAAATGGTCATTGGTAGCAACTTAGAGCTTAAGATTAAGATCCTTATATGGTTACATCACTCTGCCTTAGGGGGGCATTCAGGAGTGGAGACAACTATGAGAAAGGGTCAAAGGTCTGTTTTACTTGTCTAGACTAAAGAGGTATATGGCCGATTACAAGGCAATGCGGTGTATGCTAGAGGTGTAAGTATGATCACAGTGCCTATTCGGGTCTAATTCAACCTCTACCTATTCCGAAATAGAATTTGGGAAGAGGTGACAATGGATTTTATAGAAGGCCTTCCTAAATATCTGAGAAAGGATATGATAATGGTGGTTATTGATAGATTAAGTATGCTCACTTCATAGCACTTTCCCACCCTTTCACTGCAATCAAGGTGGCTCAAGTATACGTAGACAACGTGTACAAGCTCCATGGGTTCCCTAAAGCAATTATTTCTGATAAAGTCAAGGTAATCTTGAGCCACTTTTGGTCTGAGTTCATGCAATTATAAGGAATCCATTACAACCTCAACTGCATACCATCCACAAACCGATGGTCAATTTGAGGTTCTTAACAGATGTCTTGAGACTTGCTTAAGATGTATATGCAACAACAATCCTAGTGAATGGGCCAAGTGGTTACCACAGGCTGAATATTGGTACAATACCACTTATCAGTCAGCAATACAGAAAACACTATATGAGGTGATATATGGGCAACTTCCTCCTATTCATAGACCTTATATGGTGGATGTTAGTGTCGTTGACAGTACGTGTAGATAGAAGCTTACAACAACGAGAAGCTACAATCACCGTGCTCAAACAAAATTTAGCTAAAGCACAAAACAGAATGAAGCAATTGCTGATAAACATAGAAGTGAAAGACAATTGGAAGTAGGAGATTGGGTTTATCTCAAGATTCATTCGTACAGACAACAATCAGTTTAGCTAAGGGTCAATCAAAATTTGGCACCTAGGTGCTATGGATCATACTTGATACTCGAGAAGATAGGCAAGGTCTCTTACACACTTTATCTCCCGACATCATCAAAAATTCACCCCACCTTCTACGTCTCCCATCTTAAGAAATACTATGGTGAACCCCCTATTCAACCCGATGCATTTATCCACCTACCTATGCATCTGAAATGCCTAAGATCCCTATCAAACTGATTGATAAGAGATCAATAAAAAACATAACCATGTTGTGGTTCAATGGCTGATTCGGTTGTCCAATTCTGCTCCAGAGGACGCCACCTGGGAAAATATTGTTGACATAGAGGAAAAATTTCCCACACTTGATCCTTGGGGTCAAGGATCATCTCACGGAGAGGGCATTGATGCAAAAATTAGTACAATTACCCCTAAAGGTGACATCATTACTCCACTAAATGCTGAAATTAAGGTGCAATCAACGGGAATAATGAGTCGTGCAAAGGCAGAAAATAACAAAGGAATGCAAGGGGAAGATTCTGATACTATTACTGAGCTGGAATAACTAAATCCTTGATTTACTCAGGAAAGTTAGGAGATAATATTCCCCTGGAAATGATGTGGATGTATTGTTGTAATTCAGTTATTTATTTTTGTCTTGTTCTAATTCTAGTAATTCCCTATTTCTAGTTCAATGAATGTAAAATCTATATATGGCCTCATACTTTTGATGAGTGGATCATGAATGAAATTACACTCTCCTTCTCTAATAAACCTCTTTCTCTCTAAAATTCTCTGAATATTTTCCTCCATATTAGTTTAGCTCTCAAGGTTTCCTTTCTTCTATTTCGGATTACCTTCAAGCGAACTAACTTTGATCACCATTAATATTGGAATCTAATCAGGTACAAGTTGCATCAAACAATTACTCTCTTGGTCACTAAAATATTTCCCCAGTTACCAAAAGTGGATGTCTCTATTTGTTTGCCATATACCATATATGGCAACTCTTCCCACTTGCAACCATTTTTGTTCCCGCTACTTAGGGAAGAAAATAAGGCAATTAAACCTTAATAAATTAGGGTGGTGGGCTACATGATGAGAGAGATGGAGAGAGCAAACATAAATTAGTTAATTAACCCATGTGCTCAACTTTCTCTCTCCACTTAAATTAATTACACTAGTAAAAGACAAAATAAGAATCCATGTGCATTTCTTTTGCCTTACCTCTTAAAAGTGCAATTGGGTGTATAGGGCAATCTTTTAGGGACGGAGGGAGTACTCCATAACAGTTTCTCTTATGCCTACCCCGAAGAAACGTTTTTTTTATCTTTCCTAAATAATAAACAATTTACATTTAGTTTTTTTTCTTTAACTTTATTTTTGAAAAATTATTGGAAATTTTATTTCATCCAAAAATAGCTTCCTATCAAAAAGAATTACGTCATTGAATTGAGGAAGACTACTCCTAAAATGAGGTTACTTCCCTTTATTGGAAGAGCACTACCGGGATTTTTTTCACAAAAAAGGTACTAGCAGTTTTTTCATAACATGCGAATTAGTTAATTAAGGAATAAAAAATCTTCTTTCTATGGAAAAGCAAAAAAAATTGACATTATTAATTATCTCAGTTTAATAACTTGACTCTTATGAATGGTACTTATGTCCATTTTTTTTCTCTTATATCACATGAGTGGTCCACCTCAACTGGGTAAACAACTTAGTGGGTATTTGGAAAGGAATGGATAAGGTGTGGGAGGTTTTCAAATCCAACATCCAATGATGAATTGGGTCAGGTGAGTCGGTGAACTTCTGGTGGGATAATTGGCTCGGTATTGGCCCTCTTAGACACTTGATAAATGGTCCCCTAACGGCCTAACCCCCATGAAAATGATTTCTCTATTACAGATTGTTGTTCCTAAGTTTTGGTTGATGACACACACATATTGCAAACTTCCTGATTATGGTTGCTAAATGACTTTGAACAGGTAAATGCCCAAGTTTCTATTAGGATAGGAACTTGAATCAGATGGTGAAGTTCCTGATGTACACTTGGAACAGTCACTGGAGTTCCAGAGCTGGAAGTTGTATTTGTTCCAGTTTGAAGTTACAAGAGGAGCAACACAGTTACATAACAAGAGTTCCGAATATTCACAAGAACTATTACAGACTCATGGCCACGAGTTCCTATTTAAACATAAGAGGAACTCATTAATGTTCCTGAGCTGGAACAAGTGAAGCTTCAGAGTTGAATGCCTCACCAAAGGAAAGACATATATGTCTAGGTAGTTTATCTTGCTTAGATTATATGTAATATGTTAATATGTTAAGTAGTATATAAGGAACTAGAGGAACTTGGATTACTCGTGTGTTTTTGTCAAAATATCAAGCAACACAGTTTTAAGGAAAATACTTTAAATAAAATATCTTTTCCTGTTTAATAAAAATAAGATTTTCATCACATTCTGTTACTTAAATAAAAACAGTTTTTATCTTCCTAAAACTTCTCCTAAATATTTTGACAAAATAAATAAACATTTTTCAGTGATTGACATAGTCTTAAACACGTCCAGCAGTTGAGGAAGTTGTGTGGGAAGTGGTCTCCCCTTGTTCCTCAAGTCTAGGGACGTGAAAATCAAAGTGTCAGTTGTTGGCAGTTGAGTTTTTGAAGGGAACAAACCCTAAGGACAAAACTCTATATAAGGCCAAGAAGTTTTCTGAAAAAAATACACAAACTTTCTAAGAGTTCTTGCTTTCCTAAAAACGCATTGTCAAAGATTTTTCTAAAAACAGTTTGTGTCCTAGTTAATCCTAAGTTCCTAAGTGACATATATACACCAAAGCATCATTAATATCTAGAGTTATCCAAACACGAATTGTATTTGGTATTAGTAAGGATAGAGTTATCTTGTTGAGACTTAGAGTTTAAGTCTGAGAGAGAGAAGTGAAAGAGCTGTAATCAGAGTAGATTACTGTGAGGAACACAAGTTTGAGAGGAACTTGTGTTGGAGAGATTATTGTAATCGAGGCATTACTATAATAAAAGAATTCTCTTCTTGATTAGTGTCAAGAAGTTTTCACAATTGTTGTTATTGTCTTCTCTATTCTCAGTTCCTTGATTGTTTCTTAAGTTCCGCAAGAAACTTTATCAAAGTTCTAATTACAATTCACCCCCCCCCCCTCTTGTGCGTGTTCCTACTGGAATAACAGTTGGTATCAGAGCCAGTACTCACTAAAACACAGGAAACCCTGTTTGAGTCAAGTTCCTGAAAGTATGAACTCACAAGAGAAACTGGAAGAAGGTTACTCGACACAAAGGCCACCTATGTTCAATGGCAAGTTCTACTCATACTGGAAGAATAGAATGGAGATATTCATCAAAGCTGAAAATTACCAAGTTTGGCGTGTAATTGAAGTTGGAGACTTCGAGGTAACAAAGACCAATGCTGAAAACGAGGTAGTTCCTAAACCAATGTCTGAATTTTCTAAAGAAGACTTTGATAAATATGAGATGAATGCCATGGCTGTCAAAATCTTGCATTGTGGGCTTGGACCTCATGAACACAACAGAGTCATGGGGTGCAAGAACGCAAAACAGATTTGGGAACTACTTCAAGTAACCCACGAAGGAACTAATGAAGTTAAGCGTTCCAAAATTGACCTTTTGATGTCTAAATATGAAAGATTTGAAATGCTTCCAAAAGAAACTATTCAAGAAATGTTCACTAGATTTACTAACATAACCAATGAATTAGTTTCTCTTGGTAGAATCATTCCCACAGATGAACAGGTAAGAAAAATACTAAGAAGCATGCCACAAGATGATCGTTGGAGAACAAAGGTCACTGCACTGTTTGAGACCAAGGACTTTACCAAGTTCAACATTGAACAACTTGCTGGTTCCTTGATGACACACGAACTGCATCTTGGAGCTGCTGTTCCTGAGAGCTCAAGAAGTCGAGGACTTGCTCTAAAGGCTGAGGAACTCGATGAATCTGAACCAGATGAAGAAGAGGCTGCCATGCTGGTCAGAAGAATGAGAAAGCTCTATAGGAACTTCAAACCAGGAAACCAGAAAGGAAGGAACTTTGCCAAGAAAATCACTAGTTCCAAAACTGAGCAAGGTTGCTTCAAATGTGGAGAAACTGATCATCAAATTCGTGAATGCCCTCTGTGGGAGAACGACAAGACCAGAGGAAAAGGGAAGGAACAGGTCAAAGATCGCTTTAACAAGTCTACCTTCAACAGACCAAACTTCAAGAAGGCCATGATAGCTGCATGGGGCGAAGCAACAGACTCAGAAGACGATGAGGAACAACCAAATGAAGAAACTGCAAATCTCTGCCTTATGGCTAGAACAGAAGGAACTGATCAAGTTCCATCAGAAGAAGTAAGTTCCTCCACTCTTCAGTGTCTCTCAAAGTCAAAACTAATTGAACTGTTGCTAGAAACTCTAGATGATTACAAAAAGCTAAGTATATTAAAAGCACAAAGTGATAGAGCCTTGGAACTCAGTAAAGACCACATAAATTATCTGAACAATATTAGATCTGATGTCCAAGGCAGGTTCTTTGAATTACTAGATAGAAATACCTCTATTAATGAGTCATTCGAAAAAATTAGAAATGAAAACATCCTTCTACAAGTTCAACTCAGTCAATATAAGATGTTTAATCTAAGTTTAGATCCTACAAAATCCTTGGAGATCAACATGGGAGTTTTTAACATCGACTTAGAAAATTTAAACAAAGATCTGATCACCACAAAGGAACAAAAAGAGAAACTGGAAAGGGAACTATCCATGGCCAGGGCACAGAGACAACCACCTAAAGTTCCTCCCAAATGGATTGAGAATGCTCAATCTAAGAAAACAGAAGGATTGGGCTTTAACCATAAAACTAGTCATAAGAAAAGGTATGTGGATCTTCCTAGTGTAAAAGTCTGTTTCTCATGTGGAAGTGGAAGTCATATAAGTACTGAGTGTTCCAAGATGAAGGAACAGGATCAAAGAAACATAAATTACGTAAAGCAAAAATGGGTCAAGAAGTCTGAAGTTATAGTTGAAAAGGAACTCGAGGAAACCCGAGTTCCTGTAACTAACCTTTGATCTCTTTACAGATTCTAGTGAAGGGGAACAGCTCGTGGTATCTCGACAGCGGGTGTTCCAAACACATGACAGGAGACAAATCTAAATTCCTCTCACTAGAAGCCTACAATGGAGGAACTGTGACCTTTGGAGACAACATGAAAGGAGAAATAGTTGGAATTGGAAAAGTTGGAAGGTCAAGTTCCTACGCCATTGAAAATGTATTTTTAGTCGAGGGTTTGATGCACAGTCTACTAAGCATCTCTCAATTCTGTGACAAAGGAAACTCTGTAAGTTTTACTTCTGAAAACTGTCAAATCATAAACAATAACACTGGGAAGGTTATTTTGGAAGGAACTCGTAAAGGGAACACATATTCTGTGGATCTCAATACAGTTCCCAGGAACAATCTAACCTGCCTCAGTGCCCTTGAAGAAAATTCCCTACTATGGCACAGGAGGTTTGGACATGCTAGTTTCTCTCTGCTTGACAAACTAAGATCAAAGGAACTGGTTCGAGGACTCCCCTCAATCAAGTTCCTAACTGATAAAGTGTGTGATGCATGTGCAAAAGGCAAGCATGTCCGAAGTTCCTTTAAATCTAAGAAATTGGTAAGCACCACAAAACCATTGGAACTCATCCATATGGACTTATGTGGACCAATGAGAATTCAAAGCAGAAGTGGGAAAAAATATGTATTAGTTATTGTTGATGATTACTCTCGCTTTACTTGGGTCATATTTCTAACAAGCAAGGATGAAACGTTTGATGAGTTTGTTACATTTTCAAAGAAAATTCAGAAAACCACAGGTCATCAACTGATCCATATAAGATCAGATCATGGAACAGAAATTGAAAATTACAAATTCGATGAATACTGCAAGGAACAAGGTATGGACCACAATTTCTCAGCTCCCAGAACTCCACAACAAAATGGAGTTGTTGAGAGGAAAAATAGAACCTTAGAGGACATGGCAAGAACCATGTTAATAGCCAGTTCCCTGCCTAGGAACTTCTGGGCTGAAGCAGTCAATACTGCTTGTTATATTATAAATAGAGTTATGATTCGAGCAATCCTAAACAAAACCCCCTATGAGCTACTAAAAGGTATAAAACCCAACATCTCTTACTTTAGAGCCTTTGGTAGCAAATGTTTTGTCCACAACAATGGAAAAAGGAACTTGGGGAAGTTTGATGAAAGAAGCGATGAGGCAGTGTTCCTAGGATATGCCTTGAATAGCAAGGCTTATAGAGTTTATAACAAAAGATCTATGTGTGTTGAGGAAATTGTACATATAATATTTGATGAATCTAACAAAACTGATATAGTACAGGAACAAGAATTTTTCGAGATTGGTTTATCTCGTGCTGCAGAAAATGATGAGGAGTTCCAACCAAGCAAACACACAGCCAGAGGAACTGCTCAACAAAATCAAGAAGTTCCCGTACTAGAGGAACAAGCAGAAAACCAAGAAGATCCAGAAACAACACCAGAGGAACCCCACAATGACCAACAGGAAACTCAGGTCATAGAAGGAACTGACGAAAATGCCACAACACCAGTAGCTCAATTTCAACCTAAACCTTGGAAGCATCAAAAGTCCCACCCAATGGAACTCATTGTGAGTGACATCATAAAAGGAACTCAGACAAGGGCACAACTAAGGAACTTTTGCGCATTCCACGCGTTCCTCTCCATATTTGAGCCAAGAAATCACACTGAGGCTCTGGAGGATGCTGACTGGATCATAGCCATGCAAGAAGAATTAAATGAATTCAAAAGAAACAAGGTATGGCACTTGGAACCCAAACCAAAGCACCAGAAGGTGATAGGGCTGAAATGGGTGTTCCGGAACAAGAAAGATGAACATGCAACAATCATAAGGAACAAAGCAAGGTTAGTGGTCAAAGGTTATAACCAACAGGAAGGTATTGACTTTGAAGAAACATTTGCACCTGTTGCTAGATTAGAAGCCATTAGAATCTTAATTGCTTTTGCTGCTTTCATGGGCTTTAAACTTTATCAAATGGATGTTAAATGTGCTTTCTTAAACGGTTTCTTAGAGGAAGATGTTTATGTGGAACAGCCCCCTGGATTTGAAAATCCCGAATTTCCAAATCATATTTACAAATTAGATAAGGCTCTCTATGGACTAAAACAAGCCCCTAGATCTTGGTACGAGAGATTATCAAAGTTCCTCCTTCAAAATGATTTTAAAAGAGGTAGAATAGACAAAACCTTATTCTTAAAATCTAGAGGAACTGACTTGTTAGTAGTTCAAATTTATGTTGATGATATATTATTTGGAGCAACTAATGAAAATTTGTGCAAGGATTTTGCAAGCTTGATGAGCAGTGAATTTGAAATGAGTATGATGGGGGAACTCAATTTCTTCCTTGGTTTACAAATCAAGCAAACCGAGGAAGGAATCATGATACACCAACAAAAGTATGTGAAGGAACTCCTAAAGAAATATGAGCTAGAATCAGCCAAAGTAAATCACACTCCCATGGGAACTGCTACCAGATTAGACACTGATCCAAATGGGAAAAGTGTGAATCAAACGAAATACAGAGGTATGATTGGATCACTATTGTATTTAACAGCCAGTAGACCTGACATTTCTTTTAGTGTAGGACTATGTGCAAGATTTCAATCAAATCCAAAGGAGTCCCATCTAACTGCGGTGAAAAGAATACTAATATATCTCAAAGGAACTGATGACCTATGCCTATACTATCCAAGAAGTGGATCTTTTGAGCTAAGAGGATATGCGGACGCTGATTATGCAGGTGACTTAGTGAATAGAAAAAGCACATCAGGTATGGTACAGTTCCTAGGTCCATGCATGGTTTCTTGGGGTTCCAAGAAACAGAACACTGTTGCTCTATCCACAGCTGAAGCTGAGTATGTAGCTGCTGCAGCTTGTTGCTCACAAATTCTATGGATAAAACAACAGCTAAGAGATTTTGGTATTATCTATGATTGTGTTCCTATCTATTGTGATAACACTAGTGCTATTTGTATTTCAAAAGATCCGGTTCATCATTCCCGGGTCAAACACATCCACATTAGACACCATTTCCTTAAAGATAATGTTGAGAAAGGTTTGATCAAATTAGATTTTTGCCAAACTGATCACCAAATTGCTGATATTTTAACTAAGCCTTTGAACAGAGAGAAACATGAGAAAATGAGAATGGAACTCGGAATGATCAAGCTAAGGTAATTGCTAAATTGAAGTTCCTCTAAGGCAAAAGCAAAAATCATGGTACATATAGACTATTACAAACACAAAATATTGTGTGCAAACATAGTTGAAGCTTACCATCGTGGCAAATTCACTCACACTCCAAATGAGCAAGGTAAGCAGTTCCTTTCAAACTAGTTAAGTCAGAGATACGAAATTAAGCAAGTCAAAGTCAAACACAATTTTTTTTCTACATTTTCCTTTTATTTTTATTTATTTATTTTTTAAAATTCAAAACCGAATACCCATATTCAAAGAATGTTTGGAACGGTTCCATTGGCAATAAATAGGAGAAACTCTTCCCTTTCCACATTCAATCCATGCAACCCCCTTTCTCTCTCTCCCACACGCCTTCTCCACTGACATCACCTCTCCTTTCACCTATAAAAACCTTCACCATGGTTCTCACAAGCAACAACACTGATCTCACTTCCCTCAAACGAAAGAGAAACCCTTCATCTCCAGTTCCCATGGATACCTCACCCATTCAATCGCCAATTCCTCTTCGATCCCACAATCCAATGCTCGCAATCACTCAGGGGGAACAAACCGACACTGACATCGAAATGAAATCCCCAATCTCAAACCCTAGATCCTCCACAAGAAAATCCAAAAAACGACGAGTGGAAGCTTCTGGTGAAAACATCGAGGAAACAGAGGAGAATGCTCAAACTCAGGGGGAAGCAAAAGGGTCCAAGAAACTCACTGCAAAGGAAAACAACCTGGTCGAGGGGTTCGCAATCAACTCAACATGGTGTGAAGCCACGAAATTTAAAGAGTTGATGGAAATCCTTGAACAACAAAAATGGGTAAGTCTGCTGAGTACCTATGCCAAATCCCCCTTAATTCCTGAAGCTATGAAAGAATTCTGCAAGAACTTTGCATGTGTTGATAATGTATGTTCAAGTAAAGTGAATGGAACTCGCATCGAATTTGATGCCTCTTATCTGGAACAGCTGTTTGGTACACCCAATAGGGGTTTTGATATGTGGCTCAAAGGTCAAATCACAGTGACCATAGATAATGTAGATGAGAAAGATATAGTTGGTTCCATTGGAGGAGATTCTAAAGTATCCACCTCCACCTCACACAACTGCTTTTCACCTCTTCAAAAATTACTGTTTAATATTGTGTGGAGAGGTGTAGTTCCTCGAACTCAGAAAAGGAACATAGCAAGTCTGTTTGATGCATGTCTCATGTATTGTCTTGAAAGGAAAATTCCCATAAACTTTCCTGCAATCATGATCAAACACTTATCCACCTGTATCCCCAAATTCAAAATTCCATACTCCTCCCTTCTTACAGAAATCTTCAAAAGCTTCTCAGTTGACCTTAGCCCATACTTTGTGATTCCCTTAAAATCCACCCAAATCCTTCAACTTGAAATGCTCCATCTATTAAATCTTAAAGTGGTTCAGGGTAAAGTCATTAGGGCTGGAAAGGAAGAGAAACAAGATGAGGAAGATCAGGAAGGAACTGTAGTTAAAGAAGAAGTGGAGGAGGAGGAGGAACTCGAACAAATAGAGGTCCCTTTATCTCGAGGGAACAGGAAGAGTGTAGGATCCCAAGGAAAAAGAAAGAGCTTGAGGGTGGCAATGAAGGAGAACAAGAAAAGAGGGTCTGTCTTCATGGAAATAAGTGAGGAAGGGGATGTCAAGGAGATGCCCATAGAGGAGGATGCTGTTCCACTGAATCAAGAGGAACTGCCTGAAACTGTTGGGCCAAGAAAAAGGACACCCAGATCCTCCAAAAAGTCCAAAGATCGTCGTGTTCCATCTGAACAGGAACATGTTCAAGATCATGGGGGTGCCTGGAACACAAAGGATGATCAGATATTGGAGCTGAAGGCAACAGTTGCTCGTCTGGTGGAACTGCAGGAGGGAACAGATCACAGGATTAGCTCAATGCAGGCCCACATAGGTGCATTGGTTACCAGTGTCAAGACTCTCCAAACCACTCTTCACCACTACTCAGAACAAGCCAATGCAACTCGTGCCACAATCCTCACCAAGATCAACAATCTGGAATCTTTTGAGGAGACTGTGATAGAAGAAACTGCTGGTTCTGGTTTCCCATCCCAAGCCTAATCACCCTATCCCATGTTTCTTTTATCTTTTGCCATGGAACAATCTTTTTAATTTGCTTTTGGTTTGTATAATTTTCAAACTTGGGTATTTGTTCCATCTTATTTTGACTTGCTTGGTTACACCTATCTGTGCTTTCTAGTTTTGATCATTACTGCTTGCTTTCAATTTATTGTATGAGTTGGTTTAATACTTTGAGGCTAGCTTAACTTGCCAAACGTTGATCGTGGGGCACTGTGTTTGGAATGGCTATATTTCGTGCTATGCTTTTTGTTGATGTCAACAGGGGGAAGTCAAGGGTGCAAACTTCCATGGCACACTCAATCCCAGTTCCTGCATCAATCTCTCTGAATCTCTCTGTAAGTTTATTTTTCTTTCTTTCTTTCTTCTCTTTAATCTTTCTCTTTTGTTTTTCAATTTTTATGTTCTGTTTCACAATAGTCTGTATAAGTTCCTGTTTGTACTTACTCTCTTTGTAAAAAGTTTGCAAGTGTTGTCATCACCAAAAAGGGGGAATATTGTTGTTCCTAAGTTTTGGTTGATGACACACACATATTGCAAACTTCCTGATTATGGTTGCTAAATGACTTTGAACAGGTAAATGCCCAAGTTTCTATTAGGATAGGAACTTGAATCAGATGGTGAAGTTCCT
This sequence comes from Spinacia oleracea, assembly GCF_020520425.1. Taxonomy (NCBI): domain Eukaryota; kingdom Viridiplantae; phylum Streptophyta; class Magnoliopsida; order Caryophyllales; family Amaranthaceae; genus Spinacia; species Spinacia oleracea. Next base: position 13,625,186 of record NC_079489.1, on the reverse strand, counting down.
GATGTACACTTGGAACAGTCACTGGAGTTCCAGAGCTGGAAGTTGTATTTGTTCCAGTTTGAAGTTACAAGAGGAGCAACACAGTTACATAACAAGAGTTCCGAATATTCACAAGAACTATTACAGACTCATGGCCACGAGTTCCTATTTAAACATAAGAGGAACTCATTAATGTTCCTGAGCTGGAACAAGTGAAGCTTCAGAGTTGAATGCCTCACCAAAGGAAAGACATATATGTCTAGGTAGTTTATCTTGCTTAGATTATATGTAATATGTTAATATGTTAAGTAGTATATAAGGAACTAGAGGAACTTGGATTACTCGTGTGTTTTTGTCAAAATATCAAGCAACACAGTTTTAAGGAAAATACTTTAAATAAAATATCTTTTCCTGTTTAATAAAAATAAGATTTTCATCACATTCTGTTACTTAAATAAAAACAGTTTTTATCTTCCTAAAACTTCTCCTAAATATTTTGAAAAAATAAATAAACATTTTTCAGTGATTGACATAGTCTTAAACACGTCCAGCAGTTGAGGAAGTTGTGTGGGAAGTGGTCTCCCCTTGTTCCTCAAGTCTAGGGACGTGAAAATCAAAGTGTCAGTTGTTGGCAGTTGAGTTTTTGAAGGGAACAAACCCTAAGGACAAAACTCTATATAAGGCCAAGAAGTTTTCTGAAAAAAATACACAAACTTTCTAAGAGTTCTTGCTTTCCTAAAAACGCATTGTCAAAGATTTTTCTAAAAACAGTTTGTGTCCTAGTTAATCCTAAGTTCCTAAGTGACATATATACACCAAAGCATCATTAATATCTAGAGTTATCCAAACACGAATTGTATTTGGTATTAGTAAGGATAGAGTTATCTTGTTGAGACTTAGAGTTTAAGTCTGAGAGAGAGAAGTGAAAGAGCTGTAATCAGAGTAGATTACTGTGAGGAACACAAGTTTGAGAGGAACTTGTGTTGGAGAGATTATTGTAATCGAGGCATTACTATAATAAAAGAATTCTCTTCTTGATTAGTGTCAAGAAGTTTTCACAATTGTTGTTATTGTCTTCTCTATTCTCAGTTCCTTGATTGTTTCTTAAGTTCCGCAAGAAACTTTATCAAAGTTCTAATTACAATTCACCCCCCCCCCCTCTTGTGCGTGTTCCTACTGGAATAACACAGATGTTCTATCCAGTGGCAACTGGGATTAGTCAAGAATCTCCTTTTCTCTGCCTCCCCATATCCAAACTATTTTGGCATATGTGAATATCCTCCATGTGCTGAAAGATTGTAGTATAGCAAAAGAAGTGTGGGAATTGCAACCTGTGAACATGGCCTTCTTTTTTTACCCTCTTAAAGTTTGGCTAAAACATAACTTGTCTCACCAAAACCACAAACCCAGAGGTGATAACACCCTCCCATGGAGCTTGATGTTTTCTTACATTATGTGGTATATTTGGAACATGAGGAATGAGTGCACTTTCAAGAATACAACTCAATCCCCCCAGTCATGTTTATCCAAAGCCAAAAAAATGGCGTGGGAATTTAGTGCATCCACAAATATACCACAAAAGAACTTGTTTCCCGACCCTCACTCTCAACCAAAATGGATCCCTCCCTCCATGCTTAGGTTGTTATCAACTGTGATGTGTCTTTTGTGAACCCCCATAGTATTGCAGCGGGGCCTGTGGCAAGAGTTTGTAGGGATGAGGATGGTGCATGGCTCTGTGGATTTCAGAAAACTCTTCAGTGTGCTTCGGTTTTACAGGGTGAATGTGAGGCTATCTTGTTAGCAATTACTCTGCCGGGGGAAAAAGGCTGGATGAATGTCTCTATTCAGCCGCACTCCAAAAAGGCTATTGACAGACTCAAAGGTGAACATCCTCCTCGGGACTTAATGTACTCTACTATATGTCAATACAGAGACCAAATGTTAGAGACTACTACATGGAGTTTGAGTACACCCCAAGAGCAGGGAACAAGGTGGCAGACCGCATGGCTAAGGAGTAAGTATTGCAGGAAATCTAAAGCGATGGATGTAAAATTTGTTTTGATCTCTCACCCCCTAGTTTATTACAAGACTTATTTTGGAGGACAAAGGGTCTCATGACTATGTGTAGACGCCTACATTTGTCCCTAGGCCCGAAGCGGTGAGTTCGATGATGAAACTATAACCCGTTCGCCACAAAGCACTATAACCCACTATTAGCTGAAGAACGGCCCTCGACTGGCTGAAGAGACCATCCGGAACAGAAGCTGTTAAATATAGTAACTTCCACAAATAGAAAACTTCCTAAAATAGACTAGACACATATTTAGTCGCATTCGCATCCCGATACGGCTTAATATGTGGTTGCATCGACAGATAGATAGTATATGATTGTCCGCGTTAAAACACACCTGTACGCGCCATAATGTTCTAGTACCTGCCTTTAGGCTCTAGAATAACACAGCTCTAACAATATCACTTCTCAAACTCATACTTATTGGGCATGTTAACCCAAGTTACTTAAAAATGCTTACGAGTGCCTAGAATATGCTCGTTAGCCCGTTTAGCAAATGATACATCCTTACGAAGTCAAAGTCTGTCTTATACATTATGATTTGGGTCATGCACATCACATGACTGTATAGGCCTTGGAATAAGATTTTCATAGACTTATCATAAGCTCAAATCCGATTTAAAACGAATAAGTTATAAGGCTTTTACTTGGGCTTCGCTAAAACAGACCGACCTCCACTCTTTGGGACATAACTCGAGATTTACGAAGCCCATTGATGCGAGACTGGCTGCATTGGAAAGCTGGATTTCGTAGCTTCCTAACAAGATATTATTTGCAAGAATCCGAGTCCACATGAAGAACTAATGAGCTGTTAAAGGTTAAGTTTTCTGGAAATCCGCAGATCTGTCTGCACTGGAAAATTTCTAGCGTTGGCAGAGCTGCGCTGAAATATTTCTAGCGCTCTAATTGGAGCGCCACTTTTTTTTGGCGCTTGATTTTGACTCTCACTGAAACTCAAACTCTTCAAATTCTATCTTATGTGCGCTAGAAATTTTCTAGCACTACAGTGGCAGCGCTACTTTATTCTAGCGCACGCATGACCAGCGCCACTTTTTTCTGGCACTCGAACTCTTCAAATATCTATCTTATTCCGACTACCTACACTATAAATACAACCCTTTTGCACCCCGTTTTCAACCATCAATTCAGTTTCACTCCTCTGATATTCTGAATTCTTTCTTCCCTCTCTGGTATACTAAAAATATGTTGACGTACCGCCCCGTATTTGTAATGGTTCTGCCGTATTAACTCTTGTTAAGCAGAACTATGTCCGTACAAGCATTCAAACCTTCCCAATTACTATCAAAGTTCTAGCCAATTCATAAGCCAAAACCAAGGAATCTAAGAAGAAACTTGCCGGAATTGAAGGAATTATCAGGATCTGAAAAGTCAGTATAAAGGTTGTTCTAAAAGCTAAAAGGAGGCTCTGCTAAGGCAAGTGGTAGGTGTTCCTGAGAAGCGCAGTATATCCCTACGCTATATTTTAACCTCAATCTACATTTTACAACTTTTATCACCATATAAATCCGTTCACTTTAATCTGCTATATTACTCACGCCTAAATGAGATAATTCTCGGACAAACCGGTTTATTGCTAAGCACCTTAAATTAACCTAAATCATCATTTTGACATCTGTTTAGTGAATATCTGTGCATTAAAATCAATTCGGAGTAGTAATGTAGCGTAACACATGTCTCGTCGTCGTCACATTGACTAGTAAGGACCGCCACATGGGCTAATGCTGGGCACTCCCCGTATTAGTAAACGTCCCCCGAACTCTCAATCTCTACTCCGCACGATGTACGTTGAGCGATCTCCACATGGGATCACAAGGGAACCTATGGCCGTTGTGAGTCAAATATGTTTACACTCCAGGCATATCACGATAACCGGGTTTTGTCAGTTTTTTTAAACTGAATGCGCGACTCCTATAGACTAGTAAAATGAGGCTAACGCCCACAATTAGTTCCTATTTACTTAATGCTTTCTACATCCAGAGGGGAAAAATCGTGCGGGCCGTATACTCTTTTTAGCGGTGCCCCGTCGTGTTTTTCGACCCCCCTCACACTATGTAACTTAACTCTTGTTTATTTTAATTATTTTGTCTGCCTGCTTTGCATTAAAAAAAATAGCAATGTTTCAATCTCCGCCTATTACTTATGGAGTACCAATTATAATTACCTAAGGAATAATAATTTTTTTCCCCACATTGGGAGTTGGGGAGAGTTTTACCTTTGTTATTTAATTTTCATAAATCTAAAATTATGTGAAGTACATGTTTATTTCTTCTACTTTAATGTGATTTTGTTGATCTTATTTGCATAATAGGCCTATATTTTATACTCTATATAAGCTAGTACGGAGTATTATTTATATCTCTATTATATAAAGGAACAGTTGGGGGTAATATAGTAACTACAGTTTTAGTGTCCCCTTTTGAAAAGACTAAACTACCCTCTGCACTTTCACAATTCTATTCAACCCTAAATTTGATTATTCCAATACAACTTATGACCCTAAAACCATTAAAAAGATAGAATTCATTCTTATATGTGTATAAAATTTAATGCACAAATTTATGTTTATGTATGTATAAATTTAATTAATGCCCAAATTTATGTATTTGAGTAACAATATATGATAACAATTTTTTTCTCCTTCATTTTACTCAATAAAACATAAAACTATTAAATTAACAGAGAAAATAATTATATAAAAAAAAATTAGTTGCGCTTTCTTTTAGCTAATAAAACTAGTTAGTGGCCCGGGCGACGCCCCGGAATGTTGCATATAGTTCGATTTTTCTAGTCATTTCAAATTCACTTGTAATTTTTTTTATACGCAGTTGACAATAATATGAATTCATTACGTATGCAATTTACGAATAAAATTGGTTACCGGTAACTAATTTTTGAGTAATTTTGCATTACTTGTGTAAATTTTTTTCTTTTTGTACCTACTTTACTTATGACTTGTAAGAATTTTTGAAGTTACAATTGTGTATTGATTACAAAGCCGAAATATATTTTGGTGGAAAAAAAACATATTTGATTAGCAAAAAGAAAGCACAATATTAATTTTTCCTATTTCATGGTTTTGTGTCTGATCTAAATACATTTCTAGAAAAGATAAATGATTCGATTAGTAAATGAATAAAAGTTAAAAAACTTTTTATTACCATAAATTGTTATTCAAATATAAAATTGGGCATTAAAGGTTTATACATTCATAAGTATGATTTTTTTCTTTTTTAATTGTTTTAGAGTCTTAAGTTGTGTCATTGGAGTGATGGTTAAAACTTTGCATTAACATATAAGAGGTCATGATTCAAGGATGGATAACAATAATTTTTTTTTATGAGGATGTAATGAACGATAATGTGTGCGTATGACATGACACGACTATGCCATGTCAATTGCCAAGTCATCACGACACATGGAGAGATGTCATAAAATGCCATGGAGTTTTAATATATATATAGATGTGTTTTTTTCCTCCAAAATGTATTTCGACTCAATGTACAATTGTAACTTAAAACATTTCTAAGTTATAAGTAAAATTGTTTATAAACTAAAATTTTACCCAAATAATGTAAATTACTCAAAAATTTAGTTTACCGATTGTCGGTTAACCAAATTTATTCTTAAACGTTATGTATAATAAAATTCAATATAGTATTCTCAAACTGCATATATAAAGAAATTTATAAGTGAATTTGAAATGAGTAAAAGAAACTCAAACTATATCCACACTCCGGGACATCGCTTGGGCCACTAACTAGTTTACCTCCAATGATCTGATCCATATCATCTACTCCAATGAATTATGACTATCACTTATAGTATAGCTACTTAATTGTGAAAATAATTACTGCCACCTCATTAGAAAAGCTATATATAAACTACCGACAATGGAAAAACGATAATGTGAGATTTAATTCTAACTCTATTTGAATTATACGGAGTACTTTTATGTTTATATTTTCTCCACAACCTTTTACATGCAACTATTACACTTTTCCATTATTGCTGACAAGTATGAAAGACAAATTATTGCAAGTAGAAGAGAACAAAGTAAACATTATGTTTCGTGTTAATAAAAAAAATTGGCTTTCCACGACAATGTTTGGCTTTCCACGACAATGTTGTTCAATAGAGTTTTGCACGGGTTTCGTTTGCTAAAGAGCTGGATTATATTTTTGTTCTTCATTTATTTTTATTTTCCGTTGTTCTGTTTCTTCTTGTATCTTTTGTAATTGAAAAAAAAAAAAAAAAAAACCAATGTTTGGCTTTGACCCTAGGAATGGTAATACAAAGTATTCAATAAATACTTGGCAAATTTGTCAAAAACTACCTTATAAAATATGATTTTTGTGAAAAACTATCTTATAAAAAAAATGTTATAATAAACTAACTTATAAAAATGTTATGTTATAAGATACTACCTTTGGCCAGATTATGAGCATTAATTCAAAATTACGACGTTGACTTTACTAGGTGCATATTACGCGACATCTAACGGGAAAGACGTAATTAAATGGCACGTGACATATATATGGTAAAGTCAATCCCGGAATTTCGATCAAACGTTCGTAATTCGGAAAAAGGTAGTATCTTACAACATAAAATTTTTGTAAGGTAGTTAATTGCAACATTTTTTTATAAGGTAGTTTTTTTAAAATAATTAATTTTACCCAAATTCTTATATGAGACTGTCCTCACCATCAACTGATGGTGAGACCAGTTCACACTTGCGAATTTAGGTATGTTACTTCTATAGTTTAGACATGTTACTTTTTTTTATAATGTTAGAGGATGTACTTTTTTAGTTTAGGTATGTTACTTCTATAGTTTATACATGTTACTTTTTTTAGACGGAGTACTTTTAGGCCGGGGAGATACCTTCTTAGTTTAGATATGTTACTTCTATAGTTTAGACATGTTACTTTTTTTAAAAAAACATTTAGAGGAAGTACTTTTTTTAGTTTAGGTATGTTACTTCTATAGTTTATACATGTTACTTTTTTCATACGGAGTAGTTTTAGGGGAGATACCTTCTTAGTTTAGGAATGTTACTTCTATAGTTTAGACATGTTACTTTTTTTTTAATAATTTTAGAGGAGGTATTTTTTTTAGTTTAGGTTTGTTACTTCTATAGTTTAGACATATTACTTTTTTTATAATTTTAGATGAGGTACTTTTTTAGTTTAGGTATGTTACTTCTATAGTTTAGACATGTTACTTTTTTTTTATACGCGATAGTTTCAGGAGAGGTACATTTTTAATTTAGGTATGTTACTTCTATAGTTTAGACATGTTACTTTTTTTATATATATAATTTTAGAGTAGGTACTTTTTTAGTTTAGATATGTTACTTCTATAGTTTAGATCTGTTACTTTTTTTTTTAATAGTTTTAGAGGAGGTACGCTATTGGTTTCGCGCTCGTCACACCATCAAGTTGATGGTGTGACTGGTCTCACAGAAGACACGCTGTTAATTTTATAAGGTAGTTTTTGACAAATTTGTCTAAATAATTTGGTTACAAGTACGTATCTAAGAGTCTCTCTATCGGTCTATTGTCTATGACACTAGTTATAGATGTTGATCTGCGAGATGTTTCAAAGGCCATATAAATACACAACGACGTTCATTTTGTAAATCAACGAAGCAACATTGAAAAGAACATTAGTTTAAAACTATTCTCTTCATCACTGGTTGCCTCCTAAGCTAATACATTATTCACAAACGGTGCACAATGCTCATTGCACCCTATTTTTAAATGAGCATTTAGTATAAAGAACGTATTATTTATACCCAAATAACATATCTCGTATAATAAATGGACATATAGTTCAAATCCAAAAAACATATACTGTATTAAAATGATTACTTTCACTTGGTCTAAAACTAATAGTGACATTAATAATTTATGTATATGAAGATTAATGTAGAAGGTAGTACTTCCCTCCGTTCCACAGTGATGTTCTAATTTAAAATTTTGATATTTTTCACAATTAGAGAGAATCTTCTAAATTATTTTCAATACATAAGAAAAATATATTCATGTTGGGTCTTGTTTGATTCGTCTCAAATGAATAATTTAATAATATCAAAATTTTATAATTTGTAATAATGTATAATTAGATATTTATACAAAATGTGCCTTGGCAAACGTAAAAAGTATAAATTGGAACATTATTATGGAACGGAGGGGGTACATTGTAGATGAAGCCATGTAGGGATTTAAATTGGTTTCTAGCTCCGGAAATAAAATGGCACATCACCGAATAATAATTGCCAAAATCAATTAGGAGTAGCGTAAATTTTTTATTTTAATAGAGATGGAGTTGGATTTTTTATACATTACTGTATTTACAAAAATTGGCCGACACAAAGTGTAACGCCCCGACTTCCAAACACCATTAATTAGGTTAATTATCTTTAATTAGCAGCAGAAACCCTAATTTAGTCGGAGCGTCACTTGCCGTATCTCCCTCGTGGGAAATACAAGGCGACATAACCTTTTACATTTACTGACTACTGTTGAGTAACAGTAACTATACTTCACTTCGATTAATTCTTTAAAAAAATTCATTGAAATCTAAGTAAACCTTAATAAATATTTCTAACATGTTTAACGTTAATTTAAAAATCTAACTCAAATCGTGAAATCAAACTTAGAGTTTAATTAATATATCCCTTCATTACTAATAACATAGTTATCTTTATTAAACATCGATCGTGAATTTGATGGTTGCATCCTCACTCTAAGGCATCCCACGATCTTCTTCGTACCTAAAACAAAAGCAACATCGTGAGCCGAGGCCCAGTAACATACTACCCTAACAGCGTAAACTCATTTCAATTCATTTTATTTACTTTGCAATCAGGGAGAATAGAACATAGTAAAACATTTTCATAAATGCAATAAAACATCATTTATAACTTGAAACTTTGATAGTTCCCATTATCTTTCTTAAAACCTTCTTTTTACTTGGTAACTGACAAGTTAGCCTTGCGGGACGTCTCCCACCTTGCGATAGTCCTCAAGGAGCACTCTCCCTTGTTGGACATACGCCCGTACCTGATTCGTTTCTTTTTTTTTTAGCTTGCGGTAACCCTCAAGGAGCACTCTCCCTTGTTGGGTGTCCCGCGGTACGGCGGTACGTGCACGACCTAGAAATAGTAACCCCACTAACTGCCAGAACCGGTTACACTTGTATTTATCATGTTTCGTATCTTATTATTAACTCATAGACATCGTTCTTATAAAATCATACATAAACATGCTTGAATATAATCATCATAAAACATACTTTATAAACACATTTCATATCCCACAATCCAATAAAAACATATCATTATAAACATATTTCATAATCTCATCAAAACACATTTCATAAGGGAATTGTGGGTGTTAACAATAGATGTTACCTCAACCGTAGTTTGTACTTCCTGTTCAATGTACCGTATCTCCCGAGCTCAGCACTATTTATAGTTTATAATTTAAGATGAAAATTATTAATTAGTAGCTATTAAAAAAATAATGCAATTTAGCTAGTACGTATGTAGTAATTGTTTTAAAACCATTTTATAATCATTGAAAATACACTAATGCGTAAACTACTAAAAATCCAAGCAAAGCAAACTTACTCATTTTATTTGGTGGTTAAAAGGAAGCAAAGGTTGACTTTTGGATATTAGGTACAGTATACTATATTACTCCAATTGGGGGAATTGGTTTCAAGACCAATTTGGTCTCGTGAAACAGAGAAGCACGAGACAAGGAGGAAGATGGGTTGCGTGTGAGGCGGCACAAGAGTGGTACTGTTTTGAGAGTAGGCGGTCGGAGGTTCATGGAGGCAGCTTCTGGGTGGTGGTAGACGGTGGTGGCTCGCTCTAATGAGGAGAGAGAGAGAGGGACTACGTGATTTCGGGTTTCGACTCGGCTACGGTTTGTTACAACTTGACTTGTACATAAAGGACAATGGTTTCACTTTGTCTTAGTTAACGAGAGGAGGTGCTTATGGTAGTAGTGGGTTGTATAGGCGGCGGTGCCGCGGTGGTGACAGTGGTGGTGATGCGCGAAAACAGGGGATAGTTACGGGAATTACATAGCTAATTTCTTGTGCTTATTTTTCTGTGACTTGGTGCTTGGTTGGGTGAGTTTTATGGCCTGATTTCATGAGTATTTATAGGGAAGTTTGGGAGAGGAATCACGTAAGCCATGAGCTCATGCTAATGGTTTTGCAAAACCTCCAGATGAAAACCATGGAAGCTTTTGTGAGAGAAGTAACTAAACCGGGTGCTTTTGCACTTGATGAGTAAGCTCAAATGGGTGAGTAACCTGATTTTTGAGTGACATTTGGAAGGAAATTCGTGGCCTTATTGAACTGCTTCCACGACAGAGTTGGGGAAGAAGAAGAAGTGGACTTTGCCTCTTTTGTGAGTTGACTTAGGGGTAGTTTCGTAATTCTAACAAACTAGAGAAAATTTTCTGATTTTTTTTTTATTTGAAAAGAAAGAGCGCAGATTTGGGTTGTTTCGTATACTACTTATATTAATTTTATAAAAAAAAATAAAATAAAATTATCTCTATTACATAAGGGAAGAGGGGAGGGTTATTTGCGTAATCACGCTTTTGGTGTCCCCAATCAAAAATACTAATATACCCTCTACACTTGCACAACTAAATTCAATTCAAAATCTGATTATATACTGATTTAAAAAATGTTGGATATTAATTCATTTTAAAAACTTAATTCAACAAATCAGGAAAATCATTTAAAAAAAACGATTAACCCAAAACCTTCAGCAAACCCAATCAATAACAAATTTTTGTGTTATTTGTTAATATTGATGATTTGATCTTGATCTTACACTATGCTTGCTTAAGGAGATCAAATTTACTTTTTTTATATTCGCACGCATCGCGTGCATATAAGACTAGTATAAAAAAAATCAAGACATTTATTTTTAAAGAGTTAGTTTGTAAAATAATACGGAGTTGTAATAATAGGTTTTCCAGAGATCAAAATTGATTAGGACGTTTTTAGGCTAATAATAGTAATTAATATTAATAAAACGTGTTTTGAAACTGTGGGGTGTTACACAAAGTTTGAACCTGCAACCTCAATGTTGATAGCACCACGTAATTAAGCTCTAAATGGATTGAGTAATTATTCTTTCTTTTTTTTTCTGAAAAATAAACTTGGAAACATTTATGCCCAACATTTGAAGTTGCAACTTTGGTGTTATTTATAATCATCATTTCTAAACCCTTAAACATAACGAGCAAATCGACCCGATACTAGTGACAACAAATCAACAATAATTAGTGTGTGGTTCGGACGTTACTCCGAGTTTTACTTTTAGTAGGGTTTACTTTTTGTAAAAATATGCCCATTTTTTAAAGATTGTATTTAACATTTATATTGGAAAACATAACATATATTGTATCTAGTTAGGTATTTACACTAATATAAACTGGTCCATGCTAACTTAGCGTGGACCAGGGCAACGGAGTAATTTGTATGGGTAACATATGTAACTGTCACGTCAGTTATTTTGTAATTTTAAATAGTAACTATATGCGTATTACAGTAACTATGTGTTTTAAAGAGTTACTATGTGTTTTGAAGAGTTTTAATGCGATTTGTGTCTAGCCCACTTTATATACGTTTTAAACTTTTTTATTTTTCAAAATTTCAGATCTACATTCTGTTCATTCTCTTTCATTTTCTCTCTCTTCATTTTCTCTCTATGCTTTTCAAAATTTAGCCCAAATTTCTAGGTTTTGTTCGATTTTCTTCGTAATTATCTTTATAATTCTTATGATTGGATCTATTAGATGAGCAAAAATTGGAGGAAGTAGTAGATCAAGAAGGAGGTTCGTCGTTGCCGAAATCAAATCGAAGAATTTGCGCTCGCCTACAAATCTTCGCAAGAATATTTAAAGATCACATCTCGGTTTGTTGTTTTTTAAAGAATTTTAAGTCTATTTTTATTTAAAATTGAAAATATTTGTTGTTTTGAAAAAATTAATGTTTGTGTTTTACCGAAGTATCGTTTTCACTTCGCGAATTCGATCAGTGACTTCACGATTTTAAATAGTAACTATATGAGTAATACAGTAACTATATGGTTTAAAGAGGTACTATGTAATTTTAATGGTTACTATATGTGTACAATAGTTATTATATAATTTTAATGGTTACTATATGTGTACAACAGTTACTATATGTGTACAATAGTTATTATTTTGTTGAGTGATTTGAAATGTTTGTTGTTTTGTTGAAATTAGGGTTAGTGTTTCACATAGTTAGTATATAAATGATATAGTCACCTTTAATTTATGTTGCGAAATAGTGTTTTTAATAGTCACTGGAATGTTCGTTGTGTTTATTTTAGTAGTAGTTTTTAGAGTAACTATATTTTTTTAAAAAGTTACTATAACTTTAAAACAGTAACCATGTGTTTAAAATAGTCACTATATTTTTTAGAAAGTTATTATAAGTTTAAAACAGTAACTATGTGTTTAAGATAGTTATTATGTTATGAACAGTTTATAGTGACTTTTTGATAAATAATAGTTACTATACGATTACATTATGTACTATGTTATTTAGAGTATGTATTTGTCCGCTTCTTAGATAGTGACTATATGATTATAATGGTTACTATATGTGTACAATAATTACTATATTATTATATTAGTTACTATATGTTTGAAATAGGTACTATGTTTATTTTATAATGATTTGTTACCATATGTTTATTTTCTTCAATAGTTACTATATTATTTATATAGTTACTATATGTTTGAAGTAGGTATTATGTTTATTTTGTCATGATTTGTTACCATAAGTTTATTTTCTTCAATAGTTATTTATGTTTTATATAGTTACTAGCTATATGTTTGAAATAGGTACTATGTTAGTTTATTATGTTATGTGCATGTTTTTATGTTATTCTATATTTTTAATGATATAGTTACTGTATTATGGATAGAATTACTATATTATTATCACATCAACTATGTCTGCAACTATGTGACTAAATGACCATCAATAATGTTTATTAGTATTATATCTTGTATTATAGTAACTATATGTTTGGTATAGTTTTTTATGTATATTATAATGTTCTTTTTATGTTCTTTGTTGTCTTCTATGTTATTAGTAATAAGAGTTACTATGTTATGATCACAACAACTATATGACCATAACAATAACTATATCTACAACCTTGCTCGTATATGACTATCATTAATATTAAGAGTTACTATATCATGTATAATAGTAACTATATATTTTTAATAGTTATTATCTTATCATTATGTTCTTTTAATGATCTTTCTTTGTACTCCATGTTATTATTAATAAAAGTGACTATATTATTTTGACAGTAACTATATGACTATAACAATAACAATAACTATATATGCAATTATGCAAGTATTTTACCATCGTTAATTGTAAGAGTTACTATATGATGCATAATAGAAACTACACGTTTTACATAGTTACTATGTTATTTTTTCATATTTAAATGTTAAATTATTAACTTAGTTTAAATATTATTGATTCAGAAATACAAAGATGATGCACCCAAAATTGAAATCGTGCAAAGAATAAATTCTGCAAGGAAAACAAGAGCAGGAGGAGAAAAATAAAATCCTGACAACAATGGAAACCAAGAACGTGGTAGAGGAAGGACATGATGTGTTGGTGGAAAAAAGAGACGTGGTCCACGTGGACGTGTCTGAAAATATAGTTACTATTCTGAAAATATAGTTACTTTACAGAACCTATAGTTTCTATAATTTACTCTTTTTGTCTGTAAGAATGAATATATAGTAGTAATTGTTTTACAGTGAAAATTACTTTTCTATATGATATAGTTACTATTTGGATAGAATAGTTATTCTTATCATTATTATGTTCATAGTTATTATTCAGGAAATATAGTTACTTTACAGAACCTACAGTTTCTTTAATTTACTCACTGTTAAAATTACCTAATTACCCTGGTCCATGGTAATCTTATGGTGGACCGGGTCCATGGTAATCTTATGGTGGACCGGGTCCATGCAAATGGAATTGCTAGTCAAGATGGTAAGAAGTGAGACTTTAATCCATAAGGAGGGGTGCACGTGACACATAAACGTTTTAATAAACGCCTTTTAATACATTAGTATAGATACTCGGAGTAGTAACTTTATAAGTAAAAAATACTTGCACTTTATTTTTCTAGTCCCCGAAAAAATAAACATAAAAATGTGGCCCATGCAGGGGTCGAACCTGCGACCTTGGCGTTATTAGCACCACGCTCTAACCAACTGAGCTAATGGGCCTTTGATGAGGGATTTGCGTGTTAAATTTATATATTGTTTGACTTTTGTTGGTTTCAGCAAATTATTATATCCCACCAGTCAATTGTTGGGTAGTCGACTAGTCGCCAACTCATTGATAAAAGGTTTTTTATTTTATTTTTTAAAAAAATTATTTCTTAAAATATATTTTTATTATTAGAATTTTCATAACTAAATTTCTTAATTCCCAATTTCTTTTTTATTATTATCAGGCGGGTTCATATGTATGTAGACCTGTTAAAAATCGACCCGACCCAAAAATCGATCCGAAATCGACCCGAAAATACTTGATCTTGAACAAGATTTTGTGACCCGTAACCGGTTTTATTCGAACCCGAGCAACTCAAAAAGTAATGGGTCAAAACCCGACCGAACCCTTTTTGACGAGACCGATTGAAAATCATTGTATTTATTAATAAATGAGATTATGAGAAAATTTAAGCATAATAAATACGTTGTTTTTACTATTGTTGTGTGTAATATGATTTTAATTTGAATTTGACTAAATATAAACTTGTGTAGGAACATTTGTTAATTTGAGCCCATATTTTGTATATTTATCACCTAAATTAATGAAAATATAATGCGCGATTTAAAATCACTCAACCCGTTGGGTCGACCCGAAAAGACATGCCATTGGTCTCACAAAACTTTCATTTTTCTCTCGGCTTTACCATTTTGGGATGAAGTATGGGGGAAAGATAGACGAAAAGACATGCCATTGGTCTCACAAAACTTCCAAAAAGTCCATTATCAAACTCCCCCCCCCCCCCCCCCCGCGTTGTCACATTGAATATTCATTATATGTCTTTCAAATTGAGTATGAATACGAGCCCAAAAAGCCAAAATATGGAGTATACTTGAGATTTTTTGGCAATTGAAAATGTCCACAAAAATTTTGAAAAATCATCCATGAATAATAAATAGTATTGATGTCTCGAAGAACTCAAAACAAGAAAAGTCCAAAGATCACTATGAATAATATCAAGCAGTAACAAAGTACTAGACGTACTAGCAACAAATGGAAACTTAATATGCTTCCCAAGTACACAAGAATGACAAACTCTAAGACTACAGAGTTTATTGCATTCAATGTGCTTATTAATTCTAAGAAAATTCAAAACAAAATCGCCCCGGGTGACCTAGATGATCGTGCCAAATAGACGGTACCGGAAAAGATGATGGCTGCTCGGTGGAGTTGGGAATGGTGGAGGTGATACAACATAGATTTCCCGGGCTCTCACATCTCATTAGGTTCCTCCCCGTCTGTAAATCCTTCACAGAAAACCCAAAAGGATCAAATTTGACAGTCACAAAATTATCCGTGGTAAATTTACGGACAGACACAAGATTTTTAATAATATTGGGGGCATGGAGGACACTATTCAAAGACAAGGGGGGGTTCGGTGGAGATAATTAGGTGTGACCACAACCACGAACAGGAATCATATGACCATTACCAACAATTTTACCATTTTTATTGCTCAAATTAAAATAAGATATGAGATAACCTTGGGAAGACGTCATGTGAGATGTGGCACCGGTGTGCATGTACCAATTTACATCTGGGGGTTCATGGACATAGTGTGCATAGTCGCCTCTATATCTGTTGGTGCGTAGGGCCGACATTAAAGGCATGTAAGAGGGCATTGCAGCCATGAATGCTTGATGTGGAGTCCAAGTATGTGGAACTAGAGCAGGCCCAAGCACACTTGGCTGCTGCATATTGGGCCGAACAGCAGGACAGGCCCACCCCCGAGTTGGAAAAGGACAAGGGGGGAGAGCCCATGGGTTAAACCAACCCCATGGAGACATTGCAGGCCACGACCCAACTTGTTGCTATCCTCCATGTCTCTGGTTGCTACCCCAGAACCGCGGCTGTCGGACTTCCTGCCGCCGCCGCCACGGCCAGACCTGTTGCCGCCACCACCGCCGGATTTCTTACCCCCACCGCCGGAATTTCTACCCCTATTATTGTTGTCATTTCTCCCACGATGGTGGGAGTTACGGAGAGGGTGAGCAACCTCCGAATTGTCATCGAAATCCATAGAAGATGCTACCATGGCGGAGTTACCACCACCACCGGTTGCGAAAATGGCGACCTACCCCTTTTCCTCAAGACAGAGGCTCGGACGGGCTTCATAGAAAGATTGAAGTACCTTGCTTTGACGAATGTTTGAGATGACATGCTTGTAGGCTTCCGCCAACCTCGCAACCATATGTAATACCAACCGATCATTGGAGACCGGAGCACCCACATTTTTCAGTTGGTCCGAAAGCATCTTGAGGTACTGGAAATACGCTGATGCATTGGGAAAATCCTCCATACGAGTATGGGTGAGTTCTTGCTCACAGGTGACCGCACACGAGTTGGCGTGGTCGTGAAAAATGCTCTCCAACCTTTCCCAAGCCTGCATAGCAGTCATGTCTTCCTCGATGATGGTTGTCAAGAGGTCGTGGGATATCGTGGCAAATATCTAATCAAGGATCGTGGCGTCGAGGGTAATCCACAACTCATTGTCCACGGTTTCTTTCTCGGCATGCTTCTCATGCGCGATAATATGATGAAGGAATCAGTGAGATCAAGCATGGACCTTGAACAACTCCGCCCACGTTCCATATTGAACGTTCTCTTCAAGTGTGGCGGAAACATGGTTCTTGATGTTGGAGACGGCAAGGGCTGGATGGAAAGATGTCTTGGCGTCGGACATGGTGGTGAACGACGTGAAGAAAGAATGTAAAAGAAGGAAGAAGAAGGAGGTAGGGAGCGGCTAGGGCACAACGGAAGATGAGAGAAAAAATTATCCCTAGACAACTGATACCATGAAAGAGTATTTTCCGTCACGATTTCGTTAACCTCAACGGGTTTATATACTAGCTTACATTAGGAATGAAAATTTACACTAAAATAATAGCTATGATATATAGAATAATATCTACGATATTCAACCGGATTATTTATATAATCTATTAGGTGAAAGATTAGGGATTCCCTACTATACTCCAAACCAAGGAGGAGAAAAGCAGGCTCCGGAGCCCGTGGAAGATGAGGGATTCCTTACTAAACTCCTAATCATAAAGTTATTTGATAGAAGATTGAGTGCTAAATGGTGCCTTGCGAGAGACGTAGCTTTAACCGATGTTGGACATGCGTATTACGTAGTTATGACCTAGGTTGCACCAAAACGGATATGTACACAGACACAATACATGTACGGGAAAACGCCATCTTAAAAACAGTGGACACGAGAAATAATAAAATAATATAATATATCAACAAAATCACAATCAGTAATTAAAAATAAAAAAGTAATTATATTACCATTAATATAAAATACATTATCTTACTTCCCAATTACTATCACCAAATATAAAGTAACACAATTGATTGATTACCCATACGAAACTGTATGTATCATAAATCGATCTTTATATTTAAAATACAAATATAAATTTACCAATTAAGACAGTAGAAACAACAAGAAGATAGGTTATAGATATGAATAGCGAATCATTGACGGATGCACCATAACAACAACAAAGAGTGTGAAGGTTTTAGTCTTGAGAATGAGTTTGTGGACTTACATAAACCTTTGAAATAATTGAAAAAAGAAAATAAATATTTGAAAATTGGACTAATATTGAAATATGTGTCCAATATGTGTCCAACAAGTGTGTCCACCGCGTATCCGGTTCGTGTTCTCGTGTCCAAATATTTCAAAAAAAAAGTCGAACACTTGATTTGGCGTGTCAGACACATATTTCCATGTGTCCACGGAATATCCGTGTCCAATACGTGTCCGACACATGCCACATCGGTCAGACGGCGTGTCCGTTCTTCCTAGGTTCTGACTATGGTAAATTCCCTAAACACTATTATTGTATTTTACACCCTCTTTAACTATAAATAGTACTTGGGCCGGAGCGACCCCCCAAATTATTATGTGAATAATAAGTAATTATTATATTCTTTAATGAAATTATGTTTGAATTTTTTTTCACAAGATAATTATTCTATATTATATTAATATTAATTTTGAAAAGATAACATGTAAAACGTTGGATAAGGCTATAGTATTTAACTCGAAGGTTACAGGTTCGAATCTTATGCAATGGATCGAGAGAGGGCGTCACATGACATGTATATAGTATCCCCTCAAGCCTTCATAATTATTCCACAGAAAGTTTGAAAGATTTTCTACCAAAACCTAAATTATCTAATAATTCTCCTCTATTTTCTTACCACCAACATCTATACGATAATATAAAAGGAAATATTTACAATGTAAAGAATAAAATGGACACGCTAAACGAAATACAACCTTCGTTTCATAAAGTTATTTACAGTTACTATTGGCACAAATATTAAGATAAAAGTAGAAAATTTGGTAGAAAATAATAAAATATGGATAAAGTAAGAGAAATGTGTGAAAAGGTGGGTGAGTGTAAGAAAAAAATGAATAAAGTAAGAGAAAATAAGTGAAAGTTGTAAATATTGTGGGATAAGAAGGTAAGATAGCAAATTTTCATATCCAAAAATAGAATAAAGCAAACAGACTAAAACGGAAAGTGTAATGATCATTTTGAAACGGAGGTAGTACCAATAACAAAAGGGGATGGAGCCATGGAGGGGATAGTTAGAACTATTTTGCACGGCCATAATTGAGAATCTTCCTATCAATTTTTCCAAATTTTAATCAATTGTTAAAATTTAGAGATGTACTGGAGTACCAAATATAATATTAAATTATTATGTACGTTCTATATCAGCAATCCGACCTTAGCTCAGTTGGCAGAGCGGAAGACTGTAGTAGGTACAACAAAAGCCTTCAGGTATCTTTAGGTCGCTGGTTCGATTCCGGCAGGTCGGACATTTTTGTTTTACAATTTACATTTTACATTTTACATTTTCCCTTCACAAATTCTTATTTACAATGGGTGTACAATAAATATTGTACACCGGAGTAAAAGTTAACTCAAAATGCTTAAAAACTAAGCATATATATGTAAAAGTTATCTATTTTTAAGTGATAAATTTTTTCATTTTAGTAAAACTTATTTCTTCAAAATCACTAATAATGTATAAAATTAATAATTTAACCCTTTAAAATATTTATCTATCAATTTTTTACTAATATAAAAGTTAATCAAAACTAAGTTAAAGTTACAAAAAAAATAGTTAAAATTATCTTAGTGTACAATAAATTTATTGTGCACCTTGTGCGCGCAAGACCTTTTGTTTTCCCTTTCCTCGCCTCTCTTTTTTTCTCAATCTTTCACTGCCCAATTTCCAAGGAAACTCTGTTCAACATTAACAAAATCAAATATCTGATCCATTTTTTTTTTGCTTTTCTGGGAACATTTTGCGAATCAAAATCTCATCTTTCAATGGTATGTCTTCTCTAATTTACCAAAAAAAATCAATCTTTCTTAACTGGGTTCATCATTTCTTGTTAGCATTATCTCGCAATTGGCCTTTTAGGCAAGAAAATTGATGCGATTTTTCTATAATATATCTCATTGTTAGTTTAAACCTTTTATAATTACATAGAGTATCATCCGAATATGGTTGATTATATAAAAAACATCTCCCATTTTGTTGAATCACCTGAATGGCATTTTTTTAGATTAAGTTTCAAATATGGTTGATTAACTTCTTATTATAATGTATAAGTTGGTAGATTGATGATAATTATTTAATTGACAAGTCTTCATTTCAACCTGTAAAAATTGTTTTATTGTTTAATTACAGGAAATGGAAGTTATTCTAAAGGAACAGGTCTTAGATCTTAGTTCACCAGCCAAGTCTATGTTTTGAGTTTCTTGTTGACAATACAATTGGGTATTTTTGTGTTAATTTTTCAAGGATGTCTTCTTCTGTAGAAAAAGTAAGCATGATTAGATCTAGAATTTGAATTGCAAACTGTGATGTGGTTGTTTTGGGGCATATTTGTTGAGTTGATATGACAAATTTGATTCTTGTTGCTGTAAGCAGTATATTTCTTTTCCGTTTCGCTTTTAAATTGCATTTATTCGGATTTCGGAATGCCCGAAAGTGTTTGATAGATGAAAGTTATGAGGAATCTGATATGCATTGCTTCTCGTGTAAAGAAATTTATAAAATCATCAATAACAGGAGCTTTATGTTTAGGTTCTTGGTTGCATGTGTATTGAAATCTGCAGCTGGCACTATAGTGGCTATGCTAATTAGTCTTGTTGGATGCGCAGGCGACCACAATGCGGTTGTATTTGACTTGCATAAGGAATACTTTGGAGGCTGCTATGTGTCTGCAGGTGTCTCTTATTCTCTGCATTGGTTGTTTTTTATGTGCTTGTTTTGTTTTACTGAAATACTTCCTGCTTTTTTGGAGATTCATTGTATTGTGGTGTGTTTTGTTGCAGAATTTTCCATGTCAAGAAGTGGAAAGACATAATAAACCAGAAGTTGAAATGAAGTAAGTGACACAGACATAATAATTGTATTGTGTTATCTTTTGTGATTTCTCTCTCTAGTTGATTTTATTCCGTTTTTTCATCATGTTCACTTTGTTTTGCAAGCTAATGTGATCATATGCAATATCAGAATACCATTCTATCTTCATGTTCATGTTATTCTTACTTCTATGAATTTTCATGATTTTTAGCATCTATGTTCCAAATAAAGGTCTGCTATAGCAGTTCCTAAGGTTGCCGCTACTTGGTTCTTATATTTCTTTATTTGCCTTTCAGGACGAGCCCTGAGCTTCTGCTAAATCCTGTAAGAAGATTTCCTACATTCTGCAAGACTGCAGTTACTTGAGTAATGTCTCGTGCAACATTATTTTTCTGCCTTCAGTCCTATCCTCCTTGTCTTTGTTTTCTAGAATGTGTCCTCAAAAAGGTCTTTTTTTTACTGTATTCTAAAAAGGGAAAACACATCTGTTTGAACATTGCTGTTTTTCGTCCATGTAATCGGTTACATAGAGGCTGTAAGAAGTGTTTGCATATGATTTTCATTGACTTGGAGAAGGCATGTGGCAATTAACCAATTAACAAGGTGCCCAGAGACGGGTTTTGGAGAGCAATGACTAAGAAGGGTACCCCTCGCAAGTATATTGACTTAGTAAAGGATATGTATCAGGATGTAAAAATGAATGTAATTACTTGCGGTGAAATAACGAAGGATTTCCCTATTACGATTGGGCTACACAAAGGGTCTGCATTGGGGTCCTTTCCTCTTGCAGGAATATTGGAGAATTAACAAGGTCTATCCAGGGTGATACACCGTGTTGTTTACTGACTATATTGTGTTAGTGGATGAGGCTAGGTCAACACTAAATTTGACTATTGGGACAGTGGAGGCAACAACTAGAATATCGGGGGTTCTTGACATAGTCAGAGCAAGACCGAGTATATGGAATGTTGTTTTAGCACTCAGCGGAGTCAATCAGGGATGTTGTAACATTGGACAGTAAGGAGTTGCCCAAGGGTGAGTATTTTAAGTACAGTTGGGTCGATTCTGCAGAAGAATGGACAAATTGATCTTGATATGCGCCACCAGATTAAGTTCGGTTCAAATGGAGAGCAACAACCGGGGGTACTTTGTGACCGTAGTTTACCTTTGAAGTCAAAGGGAAATTTTATAGGATGACTACACACCAGCGCCGTTCTATGGATTTGATTGTTGGACATTTAGGAAAGGTCATATTAGGAAGAAGAGAGTAGCAGAGATGCGTATGTTGAGTAAAATGTGTGAGAACACCTTAAAGGATAGAATTAAAATGAAGATATTAAGACGAAAGTTGGAGTGCGGATATTGAGGATAAAATAAGTGGGAACTGATTGTGTTGGTTTGGGCATGTGAGACGGAAAGCAGACGATGCTATTGCAAGGAAAGTAGAGGGTTAGGATCATGGGAACTTAGAAGAACCCGAGGGAGACCGAAATGATTTGGATGGAAGGAGTGAAGAATGATTGGATAAAAAGGATCGTGGTTGTCGAGCACATTGGATAAAATGTTGGTTCATGTAGCCAACCCCATCATTGGGATTAAGTCTTTGATTGTTGTTGTTGTTGTTGTTGAGGCTGTAAGAATTTTGTTACAGTAGCAGCTTTCCTGTCAAGGCCTTCTGTGAAAATTTGCTACAGCTGCTGCTAATGTGAATGGATTACTATTGACTCCAATTTGATGACTTCCTATACGGCTTTACATATCCATGTTAAGCATTAGACATGGGAGGAAAACCCTTGATTGTCAATTCAAGATTTGAAATTTTGAAGCTTCTCAGAGTTGAAAGTTGGAACCTGATCTTAAGTAGAATCATTAGGGAATCTGTGAAACATATATCTTCACTTATAACATTGTTGTAACATATGGTGGTGTTTTGAAACTATAAAGTCAAGTATGGCATATTGTTTGTAACTTTTACTATGATGTTAAAACCTGTATCATCTTTCATCCCGTAATGTGAAGAGCTTGAGAACTGTGAGCAGAAACAATCTTCAGGAGAACTATCAATAAGAATTGCTTAGGATGCACTCGAAATACCTCTAGCAGTTCCTGTAATATATCCTAATCTTTTGTAGCCTATGGATCTTATTGAACATAATTGTTGGCAGCTTGGCATTTGTGGTTCATGCTAATGCTATTGTTATTTTTCCTTCTAATCATGAAAGTTTCTAGTTTTATGTTTCTTGCAACTCTTTTTTGATTCATTCTATTA
The DNA here is from genome assembly GCF_020520425.1 of Spinacia oleracea. Taxonomy (NCBI): domain Eukaryota; kingdom Viridiplantae; phylum Streptophyta; class Magnoliopsida; order Caryophyllales; family Amaranthaceae; genus Spinacia; species Spinacia oleracea. The sequence goes on along the minus strand of NC_079489.1, from coordinate 13,602,060 downwards.
TATCCCGTGGATGGTTTTCAGGTTATGATTTGCAGAAATGAGGCTGAAAAGTGTTTGATAGAAACATCGATAAATTCCTTAAGAATCAGCCTCAAGGTAGCCATGTATTCTCGCTTTTATGGCCTGGTTTAGTTAACTAGAAGTTGTTCTCTCGGAACTATTTTCATTCTGCTCAGTATATGTTTGTGTGTCCGTATTTTACAGGTTAAACAGGCTGATGAACTTGAGAATATACTGGCCAAGAAGTTCCTTAGATTTTTGTCAATGAGGGCCGAGGCATTTCAGGTTCTGAGGAGAAAACCTGTACAGGTATCCTGTTTGCGCTGAACTTCAGTAAATTATACTTCCTCTGTTCATTTTTACTCGATATTTTGGTCAATTTCACGCATGCCAATGCACAACTTTGATCATTAATATCTTTAATTCTCTTTAAGCAAATATTATAAAAAGTTGATATTTTGAAAATACACGTTAAGACTAATCTAACAAGATCTCACTTGACTATGTTTTATCTTACATATAAATCACCAACAATAGTCAAAGTAGAATATGTGAATAGTGTAAAAAGTCCAAACGTTGCTAGTATTAAAAAACGGAGGAGTTAATAAAGTATAAAACAAAAGTGCCGACAATTGTATGCTCGTGATTGGTCTAACCGTCTTTTATTTTTCACCAAAGTAAATAATAATACTGTGTGCAATGAAGCATCATATTGTGCGCACGAAGGCAAGACCGCTTGACAGTTTGCCTTCTCTTACTTAATTCATTTTGCAGGGTTATGACATTAGTTTTCTTATCTCCAACTTTCATTGCGAGGAGATGCAAAAACAAAGGCTTATAGATTTTATTGTGCAGTTTATGGAGGTAAGCCATTTCCCTTTATCCTTGTACGGAGTATTTGGTTTCACAATTATATGATTCTTTTGAGTACGTAATGATTAGTTTGAATATCTCTTCTAAGCAATTAAATGTGATTACAAGCCCTGTGTTCTGGGCCACATTATTCTTCTCTGTTTTGGATCAATATTCAGTTTCCCCAGACCAAAATTACATGTCCAAGTGCACGTTATCAAATTAAATGACATATCTATCTAACTTTATACCAATGTTACATGTCATGCCACATTGTTAAAAACTTAAAATAGATTCATGTCTTTGTATATCATTTTACACTTTCAAACAGGTATAAGCTAACAATTTTACTTGGAATCAATTAGGAAATTAGATTACAATCAGTTAATCAGACCAGCTGATTTATGTCAAATACGCTTTTACAGTCAATTTTAGCTAACAGCTGTTTGTCAAACAAGGTCTGTATCTGAAATTTGAGGTGCTAATTCTCCCTTGCCAGAGGGCAGTTTATGGAGTATAGGAATAAAGACGTGTCTACATCCAATTCAGGATGTTGACTTATATTTCTAATGACTTTACCTCATTGCGCTCTCTCAAATTGCTTCTTATGTTGGATTAGTTGTCAAACATTATACTTGTGAGACGTATACTAAGTCAAGATTAGTTAGTTGTTAGATATGTTATTCATTGTACTTAAGTCTTTACCTATTCTTTTGTGAGTTTTTTGAATCTGTGGAAGGTATGAGTTGTATCATTGAATACTATAAGGCAGATTAGATCCTTAAATACAAGAGTTGTAACAACTTAGAGGATTAAATGCTAACAAATAGATAACAACCCTTAGGGAGAGGTAAACATCTAAGTAGAATGAATAACTTATCTAACAAACCACTTTATCTTGATTTAGTATCCCCTGCAAGATGGACGGTCAAACGGTAGCCAGTGTTGGAGACGTTTATCTGAAATTGTATTCGAGCCAACAGAATAGCCAATTTTTCCTTCGTTGAGATGTAGGATTCTCAGAGTGTGCCTAATTGCACCAGTTCTCTGACTTCTCTCACAAAGTGATAATCAAGACCAAGGTGTTTCATCTTGGAGTGGAACTTGGAATTAGCAGCTACATATATAGCACCCATAATATCTTAAGAAGTTGCAGTCTGCATGGTAGAGGACATATCCAAGTTCACGCATAAGATTAATATTTGGTT